>NW_022280086.1:596985-634658 GCF_004355925.1 Anarrhichthys ocellatus | reverse complement strand
GGGTGACAAAAATAAGATGTCCTGACGTGTTTGTCAAAGTGTTATTTACTGCTTTTTACATGTTGGAATAAAGGTTCAATATTTAACTGCAAAGTATAAATGCGTGTTTGATACCTTCATTTTTTTTGCATTAAATCATTCTGGGATGTTTGCTGAAATTAATTTGATGTGGCACAGCCCTAGACATTTTACACCAGCCGCCACTAACTGACTACGAAAAACAACTACAAAGCTCTATTTTCAAATGAAAGAATGTCCTTGATTTGAGTGCAATATCAGAGCTCAGGAAATTTTGCTTGCAACTTTCACCTTAGACCCATGAAGGTTTAACATCTAGCTAATGTTAGTGAGATTGAATCTCTCTCACTTAGACAGAAAAAAATATATATGCTTTGCATTGTATCATTTTTTTCAAGGTTGGATGACCATGTGATGGTAAATGGTAAATGGACTATATTTTATTTATTTATTCATTTATGGTATTTATATAGCGCCTTTCTAGTCTTTTGACCACTCAAAGCTTTACACTACATGTCTACTGTTCCATAATACAGTACAGCTGTTTCAAATGATGTTGCTCAAATTACTGTACCATTACTCACTAAGGGCTCATTTAGTGACCAGTCATTAATCCACTTGACGCGAGTGGCTTCAACCCTGTTGTCTGTCTCCATCACCAGCAGCAATGACTGTTTCTCGTAGTTTGAGTCGACTACACAAGGTAGCCTGAGGAAAATCAAGTTTTGCTGCTGCATCTGGTTAGCTTGTTTTTGCCAGTTTGTCATAATCTTCAAGGAGACTAAGATTTTCATTGGAGACAATGACTTTCTCGTTTTTTTTCCATATGTTGTCCCTGTAAGTGATCACAATAAACGTTTTCTACTGTATTGTATTTTATTCATGTATCATTCCTTCCCAATCCCATGCTCTCTAGGAGACCAAGCCTGTCTCTCTAGTGCCCTTGAGGTGGAGCCGGATGCTGGGAAGGGTTTTTTATTAAAGTAACAAAAGTCAAATGATGCGTAAAGTCATAGTGCACAGTGTTTGTGCGTCAAAGCCTCAGAGAGCTGAGACTTTGCATCACCACGACTCCTTTCCAGTGAAATAACTTTATGTCAGTCTGTCATTCAGCCTCACTGTTGCCGCATAAATACCTGAGCTCCATCTAGTGGCAGGACGCAGACCAGTTTGAAACAACATGTTTTATCATCTTTGCCAAACTGAGAAACCTCTGTATCGTATTTTTAGATCAAATATTTCAATTCAGGCACTTAGGTACAGAGGCTGACATCTCCACATCTAATTCAATCAAACTGAAAATGTTCTCCCAGTAGACAGATAGTCAAGCTGACCAGAAACAATGATTTTAGTCAGAGATTTATTCCTGCATTGCTGAACACACCATCCCCCTCTGCAGCAGCTAAAGATGGCAGTCAGTTCATGAAATATTCCCTTTTAGACTTGCTGGTTGAGTGATTGGACATGTAAAGAGATGTTTCATTTATTTTCCATCTAGATTTTGCTTTTTTCTCCTTTCTTGTTAGGAAGGTCAAACTACTAGAGGTGGTAGGAATTTGGAATCTTGATGTAAAGGACAATACAGCAAGGATGGACAATGTTTGAGATTGATGATGCATGAGTTTGTGTATTCTGCGGAAGCAGATGGAAATCAACAATTTACTTTTTTTTTGCTTTTTCCTCACTGAAGCAGCTTTTGAGTGTTGTGGACCAAAATATAATCTGTTAACTCTTTCAAAAACACAAGACTGACTGCGTGACGCATAATATCTCCACCATCATCACCATCTGACGCATTCTGCCTCTCCACACACCCTTTTGCTTCACAGATACACATGCATGCGCAAACACGCGCACGAAAGGACGCACACACTATGATGTAACCCCTCCCTCCTCCGGTGCCGCTAAACTATATAAATCCCCTCTGTTGGAGTTTGAAACCAAGACACCTGCAGAGGAAAAACTGTTTGGAGAGAGAAGAAACCAATCTTCAAAGGCACAGACAGACCTCTTCTGCTGTGAGAGACCGACTTCTACCTGTAACCTCAAAGTCTCCTCAAAGTAAGTCTTCACACTTCTTACTCTCATTCATGCACCCCTTTTCACAAGTTTTCACTACGTTGAGCTGTGTGCATTTGATTCCAATACCAAAAAGCGTATTTGAGACACTTTTACTTCCCGTATCATGCGCAAGGTCCTTATTAGAAGTTCAATTGCATTGGAAGAAATTATATCATAACACTGTTTTTTTTGTAGAGAAATACATGTAGACCCTAAAATATAATGACGCATTTAAATTATTATGAGCAATTCTTTTCTAAATAAAAACACTGTTGCTCTGTCGAAATGTTTTGTTAAGCCTATGTATTTTTCATTGCATTTTCAGACATAAAATACAGCGCACGCCGTCAAGTAGCCTACTGAAAAGCTCACACACCTTAAATCGGAATAATTGTTTAAGAGTAATATAAGTTTTTCAACTTTATTTACATCAGAATACGCAGTTTCTCAGATATCTAAAAACTGCGAACTCCAATGTTATGCTAAGCCTCGTCTTTAGTGTAAGTTTTCCGTGCTAAATGTCCAGTAGCTGCGAGGTCTTGTTTGTGCATTCAGTTTCAGATGAAGTAAGATCACTTCCACGAGGGAGTGAGTTCAGCACCTCGGACAGCGACGCGGGGATTCTAAACAAATCCAAACCGTATCCGCCGCCACATGACACATGACAGCATATTTAATCAAATCTTGATAGTTGCTCTTCCTTGTAATATATTGACAATACATTGTTGCAGACATGTAGCTGACTTGCTGTTTTCAATTAAACAAGCCTTATTTCTTCTTAAAATATCACACATGCAGCAGTAGAAAGAAGCGCAAAGACATCACCCCGTGAACCTGGATCGCTCTGTAATAGCCTATAATAATGAGAATTAATGTAAGAGTGCATTAGAGCAGATAAAGGGGCAGCAAAACAATAAAGTATACCCCTTGATGCTCACAAATTTACTTAATCTCAAAAACGTCTGCAGTTGTATTTCTTATTGCCTGCGGATATACTTACAATGAGTAGTTGTATCTACACCTAATTCATTGTTTCACGACGGTACTCAGCCCCGTTATTCCTGAGGTGAAGTGAAATAGTTATTTAGAATTATTTAGTTTAGTTGTTGAGCAGCCGGGGTAAGTTTGCAAGCTTTTATTCAATTTCTGTTTTTCTGTAGCTTTCTTTTTGATGTTTTTGAATCTACTGAGCAAGGAGCCCAGTCATTTTGAGATTCTAGTTTAGTTTCCTTTTCAATTGAGTATCATGTGTTCTATTTGGAGATATGTCAAATTTGGTGTTTTAGTCTTAATGATAATGCTAACATTAATGACAACAATAATAATAATAATAATAATAATAATAGTAATAGCTGTAACGCTCACATAAAAGAAAAATATAACTGCCTCATAATATACACACATGAAATTAAGCTGCTGCAACATCATTATTATTATCAAATCATCTTAAATATGTAGCATTTATGTCCATTTAATGACAAACATCCAATTCCCTTATGTGTGAAATTAGTTTCCACATCTGGAGTCAATCCATTTTCTTCATCTTCCTCAGGAAGTAAACACCACTGTGACAATAAGTCAATCCAAAGCATAAGAGTTTTTTGTTACACGATACATAATAACTTGTTTAGCTCCTCCACACACCTCTATTTACTTAGCCTGAACAGGCATTCCCGAGGAAAACAAATGACACTGTTTTCCACCCCGCACCCCTCAGGAGAGGTTTGATAGATACAATGGTACAATGGAAAATGTCCTTATCAACTCTCAAACCTCCTTCACTCTCTGTTTTATTTAGAGTTTTCTGGGATTAATTCTAAGATAAAAGGTGACATCTTTCATCAGATAATCAGGGATTTTTTCATAAAACCTTTTCACAACTTGTTTAATTTTGACCAATAATATAATAAAAAATAAGAATTTGGCATACTACAATTACCAAAACCAACTATTGATAAAAAAAAATATGAAATAACCAATTAATTTATTTTTAAAGAAATCCAAAATGGTCAAGGTATTATTCTACTGGAGTTGATTCAAAACTTTGGATCCTTAACTTTCAAAAGTCGTCTTAATCTTGCTGCCCTGTTACAGAAGGCCGTGATGCTGAAGCCATGGACAGTGCTGGTGGCCTTAGTGCTGTGTGTGCTGGTGTGTCTGGGAACACTGGCGGACGCCTACCCCCCCAAACCTGAGAACCCTGGTGAAGACGCTGCCCCCGAGGAACTGGTCAAGTACTACACTGCCTTGAGACACTACATCAATTTGATCACCAGGCAGCGGTATGCACACACACATACATACAGTGCATAAACATTGTACAGGTATTTGTGCTGCATAAGCCTGCACTCCTTTTGTTTCGTCTTGTATTTCTGTATTTTTGACAGCTAAATAACATCATCAGGGTGTAGCTCTTAGGTTAGTTTAGATTAGGGACTGTACATAACATATTGGTGTGGGGAGGAGGGCTGACTCTTGGATATTTGATATTACATTTTGATATCCTAATTATATTATTATACTGTAATATTTTTGATAAAGCAAGGCACTCCACAAACTTAATGATTTTTTGTTTTGATCCTCCAAAATGTTTTGACTTATTGACTCAAGTAAAATCCAACATTAAGGTAGTGTAGCCCATTTTAGATCTCAATAACGAAATTGAATCATTTTCACTGTAGCCACCTATGAACACATTGCAAGTGAAAAAAAGCCAAATCAATGGCAAACAAATCAACTACAGACAATTAATGTATTTATTTAATAAAGGACTAATATATATGAAGTAAACTGGGCACTTGTATGACTACAGTAATGTTCGTGCATGTGAGCGTGCCTCACTGGTTAGCTCATGCCGCCCCTCTGCACTGCTCTCATACACAGTTGCAGCTGATAAAAAACATCTCTATCGACAGCGTCGTCACAGAAGTGTATTGTCCACCCTCCGGTTCCCTCTCATGTAAACACCGTTAGCCCTGTCAGCACGTTAGTCATAGTTTGTACTATTTGCGCCGTTAGCTACAAGTCCCCAATCTCGTATTATGCACCTTTAAAGTTATGGAGGGTCCTCATGAAGATAGATGCATGTATGCATCATCCTTCTCCAAATTTAGATCCCCAAAAATTAAACGAACCCTTCCCCAAACTGACTTTCTGGCGTTAAGCTAATAAAAGTGTAACAGCAGCTGAACTGAGTTTGCCTTTTTTACTTCTTCCCGTTTGCTCCTTTAGTCTGTATTTAATTTTGTTTGATTCAAGTCATTACAGGGAATGAGTTGCATGAGTTACCTGCTCGTACCTAAAACCTGAAGCTCTGTGATGCAATCCCCCCTCATCCATCCCCAACCCTTTACCCACACAGGGCAGCTTCATAAATTAGATTACTGGCCACTCTCCAAAACCGCCAGGCCTCCAAATCAACGGGACCAGAGCAATAAAATTGGCACAGATGAACCCAAGAAAGAATCCCAAATTCAGTTAGCAGGGCCTGAGCCAAGGCCTGCTGCTCTCAAGTATAAAAGTCGCTTGTCAGATGCTATATTTTCTGATTTGAAGCAGTCTGGCTCATGAGCTATCTGTTCTTACTCATGAAAGCCAAATAGATCGTTGATATTTAGATACTTGGTTTAAAGAAGACTCATCATCGCCATAAAAAGTCAATTGGTTTAGGTAGAAGGTTTTCACATTTCACTGGAGAGTTGCAGATGAAGACATATATGTGATAAAGGCAACAAATAGTTTTATGAAGGTTTGACTGTATAAAATAACGTGATGGGGAATGTGATGGCTGTCAGCTTTAGGCTGTGCACTCCAGATAAAATGTATGGATCTGGGTAGTCAAGTGCCTTTGGTGCATAACTATATACTGCAGTTCATAGCATTGTATAAATGGAGAAATTTACAGTGTCTTACTGAAGACATGAAAATCAGAGCACTTACTGTGATTCAGCATCAACTAACACTTCAACTGCTTCAACTCCCATTCAACATCTCACAGATATACAATTAAAATTGTATCAGATTTGATCCTGTATTTGCTCCTGTAATAATTCATTTTCTGAAGATAGTTGAGGCATTTATAATTTCCTCGTCATTTCTATATGAAACAAGGTACTAATTGTAAAGAAAATAGCAAAATAAATTATTTGTTATAGTTTCAGTTCATTTTATAAGCAGTTGTTGATTTTCAGAGGAAATTTCTTGAAAGTACGTACTGCTTTGAATTTAAATACATTTAGCAGAAATTATGGTTGAGAAAAAGATGGCTGGCTATTTATTTTATGGAAACTCAAAAAGCTTTGTGACTCAGATGTAATGGTAATACAGGAGAAGTAAAAACTGGGGTTATTGAAAGAAACATGATCAAGATTACTGCATTGGAGAGAGGAAAAGACAAAAAGAGTCAAACTGACCATTGGTTAGAAAGAGAAAGAAAGACAGTCAGAGCGGATAGGACATGGGGAAAGATAGTCAAATGGAAAGAAAGACATTCAGACAACTAGAAAAAAAGAGCAGGACCGACCAGGGAGATACATGTGTGCTGATGGGCCATTATCAGAGGAAAGATCCTGATGTGTTGCACTGTGCGACAGCTGAGACACAGTTGTTTGATTGCTTTCCCACAGGGCAACACTCACACACCTTCCTGTGTGTGTAACGAAGCATAAGATTGGGTGCTGGGGACATAGTGGGAGGTGGAACAGGTGGTTAATGGCAAATCAGAGGAACTGCAGGCGCCGCAGGGGTTGTGTTGAAAAGCGCTGTTTCACGCACACACAAAAACAAAGACACGCACACACACACATTGGGAAGTAAACTTTGTGTGAAACGGCTCTGTGGTTTTACATTTGCAGCTCTCTTGGTTTCCTTATCGTGAGAATGATAAGACTCATCCAGATCCGCATTTGAACGCACACACTCTTGCGTGCACAGTCGGAATCTGACTGCGAAATTGAAGCATTAGGATCAAATGGAGGATTGGTAAACCAATAAAGAGGACATAAAGACATATTGTCTTGAATGACTCAAAATATAAAATATAATCTCTCTAAACTCGCTTAGTTTCCCACTGTGGGCTACTGCGATCACCAAAATCCAAGGTTTTAAACAGAGAAGTGGTGTCCTGTTTGAGACAGGAAGCAATGTGTTATGGGAAAAGAAGTCTTGATTTAGAAAAAGGATACTGCTTTCATTTATCTGAACCAAAGACAGATATCTTTAAAGGGGAACTCAACTGGTTTTTACACATGAATGTCAGTATATTAGTCATGAGGAGTACCACTCAGCATGTGACAGCTCAAAATATTCTAAGTAACATAATGTCTCTTACTTCAGTTTTACATAGCCATCACTAAGAGCACAATTACCTCATCCAGTAGCACGGACAAAGGAGGGGCTGCTTTGTTTCTACTAGCAGAGCATTTTACCAGAACAAACTAAGATAAACAGTTGGACTACAGACAGACAGCTTTTGTTTTAGCTTGTTTGTAAAACTTCTTATGAGCCAAGCTAGTGTGCTGTGCTTGTGTAAACATAGAGGCAGTGGATGCGACTGCGGACAGAGCCGATTGAAATACGTATCGTTTCCCTTTAACATCTTCATACTTGTTGAACAAATATATTGATAGAATTTGCTTTTTACTCGCAATTGTTTTATTACTTTTACGAGCTAACTTTTCGTCAACTCAAGTAATTTTCACTTCAGTGTCTCCAATAATTTAGTACCAGGGCCCAATTATTAGGTTTTGATTTGTCCATTCTGAGCTGCTCTAGAAACATGAAGGTGCAACATGGACTCCGTGGAAGAGGACCTGCTCCCTATGTAGATATATAAGGCTCTCCCTAAGCGAACAAAACCAAAACAATTTTTAGTTGCAGGTCATTATACACTAATGAAAACGTAGTGATTCATTTGGATTAATCCCGCTAAATGTTACACACTGTTCCTATAAGATGTAATTGAAATTTATCAAATTGACCTGATGGTGGCAATAGTTGAAAAGTGATGGGATCAAAAATTCATCGTGAATGGGTACAATGAATGTGTTTACCAAATTTCATGACAATCCATCCAAAAGTTGTTGAGACAAAACGACAAATGTGAACGCTGTGGTGGCGCTGGAGGAAAAGTCAGAGAAGGATCAGCAAAGTCATGAGGATTCATCCTCTTGAAACCATGAATGCACAAACTTTTATGCCAATCCATCGAAAAGATGTTGAGATATTAACTGGATAAGTTAAAAGGTCTGACCTGCTGGTGGCTGTAGATGAAAAGTCACGGGATCACCAAAGTTAGTTGGATTCATCGTCTGGTCAAAATAGAAATATGTACCAAATTTCTCAGCTTTCTATGCAATAGTTCGTTAGCTTGGCTAAAGACTGCTCTCCTTTTCCCTTACCCAGGTATGGAAAGCGTTCAACTCAGGAGGATGTGGTTGCAGAGCTGCTGTTTGGTGGCGACAGCAACAGAGACCAGAGATCAAGGTCAAGACCTTCAAACACTTAAGCTGAAGGAGTCATGTGACCTGTAAGGAATCCATATAAATATTGATGATTTATACAAGCACTTACACATACTTCCTTGTGTTCGTCCACAGATACGACGACTCCTACATGTGGTGACTCCGCCGCCCCTCTCCCTCCTCATGGAGCATTCCCTCAGGGTGCATCCCACAATGCACCTGGAGGGGCCGACATGTGCCTCTCATCTCTGACCCCTGAAACCGACCCTGAACTGAAGACCATCACTGACCGAAGCTGTCTTTGTCTCTCTTGTCACTGTCTCACATCTTTCTCAATACAACACAATTGTACATAATTTATTATATATATATATATATATATATATATATATATATATATATATGAGATCAGAGCTACTAATCAGAAAGGTGGACCTGTGTCTGTGTGTGTTCGATTAATGTCCCTTTACTGTCCAACTCTTTTTAGAGGAGGAAATTATTGTTTTACTGTTGCTACTGTAAAAAGTAACAGAATAAATGATTAAAAACTGTTCTGTGTGATTAAAATTTGTTGATGAATCAAAATTTTGTTTGGGGATTAATGTACTGAGCTGTGTTGTACTCATTTTATATAGTCTGAAACTTGAAAGGCACTCTTACTCGTGTATTAAATGATATGGCTGGTGTAATTTTATATTTTTTTGTTGTCTACAAATACCACAAAAAGACCAAAACCAACAATGTGTTAGTCCATCTCTCAGTACTTTCTGATCTCCCTACACGCTGTGTGTCATTCAGCTCCAAGCCCATTGGCTCCTCCTAAAGTCATAAAGCTCTCAATATATAGTGTAATTTTAATTTGAAAAAGAATATCTGTATATTATATATAATTATATAATTTCCTAAAACAGCAGGTTACTGCAATCTTTAGAAAAGCTACTTAAACAGGAGGAAATGCTACATTTTTCTGGAACTATTTTTAAACAGCGGATTAATCCACGTTTGTTTCCTTATTGACTATTTGTTGCAGAAGAACGGTCTATGTGGGTTTGAGTCAAGCTTTTAATAATTTATTTTGAACAACAATGAAGCTCTATTGCACTCTTGTAGGAAGAAGATATTTCAGGCTTTGGATGCACACACAATACTTGTTAGTAGAAGACTTTGATTGTAGGTTTTGATCCTTTCATGGGTTTAGTGACAAGAAAAATCTTGAATAAAAAAACACAGTGGATAATCTGGATTGTTTTATGGCATGAAGGGTTATTACTATAAAGTGCAATAAAGTAAATAACCTTCCTCTTTGTTAAGCATTCATCAGCACATTACAGTTGAGACTTATGATTATTGTTGAGAGGACAGGCAGCCTCTATGGGCTTCTTGCATTTCACATTGTGACATATGGGGATGTTTCTTCAGAATTATTTTCATGCATTAAAACATTAGAATTATTTTTTCAAGCATTAAAACATGATAATGAGGATGATGATGAACCTTTTTCTTATTTTTTTAAACTTCTTCAAGAATCTTTACAGTGCTGAGAGAAAACCCTTCAATTTACTTCATGGCCTGGATAAACTCAGAGGAGGGACAGTGTCTCTGTTGACACCCGAGCCGGTTTATGAAGTATACCTAGACCCTTGTAAGGGCTAAACCGAAATGTAATGAGGCCACCTTTCTCCTTTTACAACCATCTACATTTCTGAGGAGCTGATAGGACACAGAGACACATCCAACTGTGAATAAAAGACCAAAAGAAACTGATGTTTCTACCAAATTATAATGCACTTTATTTGTCATGATGAGCTAACATGTTTAATAATGTAAAGAAGTGCTTTGACGTGGTTTTGGACCTTGTATCGAGCTAAGCTGTAGATCAAGCCTTAAGTAGGGCTATCCTTTTATATTAATCATTCATAAGATCCTGGCACATAGATAGAAATTTGAATGCACACTAATGCCATGTCTGAGTTAATCCTTGTATTTTTGATATATTTTTAAATTACATTTTCCCTTTCTTTTGTAAAACATTTTAAAATTGACTCTTTAACTGTTATTCATTTTGTTAAGCATTTGTTATAATCTGTGGTTTGTAATCATACAAAATTCATCTTGGGTTTCTGACTCACTAAATATATTGTTCCTTAATACATTAATAGTGAAAGTTTGAGGTCTACCAAATCTCTAAATTTGAAAGCATGTGAGTTTATAAACAGTATAGAAGTTCATGATAATCAACTCTGGTTGCAGTTCTGTAGAAAAAATCTAAAAACAATGATTCATAGAATCATTCAACTATAAGAAATCATCATTCATTTTATTGTTCAATTATTTATTTATTTGATTGTTTAGTGTGTAATAAATCAATAAATATGTTTTTTTAATAAAAAACGTATTCATCTGTTTTTGTGTAAATTAAATAATATGTCAGACCATGTCAAAAACTTCATAGCAACCCTGAGATTGAGACTTAATTGTAAAATGAACATTTTGGAAGTTGGGTGGCCTCCTAAATGTAATTCTAAAATTAAAATCTGTTACTTAATAATCCTTCTGGTTACGAGCGACCCCCATTTGGGGATCGAGTACCGGTACCGACGTTCCGAATGGACTTTTCATCAAGAAATATCAAAAATGCTCCAGACATATAAAATACTGAATTAAAAAAAAAGTCCGGCCAAAATCATCATGCCAGCCATTTTACACAATTATACACAGTTATACACAAACTAATTCAATAAACTGTAAGATTTATCACATTATTGGGATTTTTCTCCAAAAAAATCGGCGTACTATGCACCCGAAATTCATCTTTCATCACAAAGCCGGCAGCGACCATGGCGGATGAATACATGATTCCACAGTAGCGCTCGATACGGAGTCGAGTCACGAGCTGTGTGAATGAAATGAAATAAAGTTATTGATAAATTAATTTAATTACCAGAACTATAACTGATTGAAAATGAGTTATTAGTAACTGATTTAATTAACTGATTATTAATATAGAAAAACAATATTATGAAAAAGATCTATGAATTAATTATTGAATATATGATAAAAAAAAACTGATTAAAACACTAAACTAAAATCTTTCTAGTATATATACTGAATAGGTTTTAGTTTATTAGTTTAATGTATTTATATGTATATATATTTATAATCCTGCTGAGCAGGGATTATATATATATACATATATATATTTATAGTGTGTATATTATATATATATATTATATATATAATCCTGTTGAGCAGGGATTTTAGGGACGGGAGCAGCAAGAGGGGGGCGGGGCGGGAACAGCTGTTGACGCAAACAGGAAGTCCTCTGTAGCTAGGCTTTCGGAGACCGCACGGTCTAGCCTTTGCGGTCCTCAAAGGACGCGACCCACGTAGACCGCGAAGGCTGGGTCCTCCGAAGGATGAAGCCCCTGAATTGAGAGACAGCTACAGACTGAGAGGAGATTTTTTCATGGATGAGACATATGACATCTGAACATGGCTGAACATGGCTGAAAATTATGCCAAACTGCTTTATTATGATGTATTGAACACTCTTAGGGATAAAGCAAGTGAATATATAGTTAATATGTAGTTATATAGTATATAAAATTAGAATAGAGCATGAGAGAGAAATGAGAATTCGGCTTGAAATTCTGTACTCAGACCTCCTATTATGCTGGCCTGCTTCACTCAATATAAGTAAAATTAGCTTGGAGAGACCACAAACCTGTTGTGCTATGACTGTGGAGTATTTTTAGGCTTCAATCTGCATTATTTCAAAAACAATGTTCAATAAAAGTGCTTTTTTCAGGTGAACCTGAAACTTTTCAATTTGAGCTGTGTGCCATCTTCATTCACTATTAACCAGTAACATATACACATCTTCACACATCTGGACAAGTCTCTCACAAGTTTTACCTGTATTATACCATCAAAATTATTAAAATAGACCTTGTAGTTTCAGATCTACAGTCTTTAAGTATGGGTATGCAATTTTTGAGCAGAGGCCCAAAAATAGGGCTAGGATTTAACTAATTGTGTCCTAGCTGAAGCTGAGTGCTTCAAGGGTTTATAATTCATAATTGAGTTATTAATTACCGTTGAATATTTTGATATCAATTGATCATTAACTTGTACAACCAATAACGCTATACAGCACATAAAAGTATTGTGTCACGCTTCTTCCTCAGCATAGTGAGAGAGATTTAGGGTCTAGACAGACAGTAGAAGGACAGGCTGATGGACGGATTAGTTGCAGTACGTTTAGCCTCTTCAGGGAGGAAGAGGCTAAACTTGGGGGTAACAATAGATCAGAAACACTAGCATTAACATTAATGCTAGGTGGAGACAGAAGCTGCCAAACTTAAATGCCACCATGGGTGGAACCATGTTCTAAGTGGTTACAATCTAAGGTTCTAGAGACTCTGGGTCCTCTTTAACAGCTCAAAAACGAAATAATTGTCTAATTATCTGGTGACATGTTCGGAAGGTGGCACGGTGGTGTTTAACAATGTTGCCTCACAGCAAGGTGGTTCTGGGCTTAGGTCCCTTCTGTGTGGAGTACGTTCTTCCTGTGTTAGTAGCAGAGTCTGGCTTTATTCGAGTTCTCCTGCTTCCTCCCACAGTCTAAGGACATGCAGGTGAGGTTAATTGCTGGTGAATGTGAACGTGATGGTGAATGGTCGTCTGTCTCTATGTGTCAGCCCTGTGATGACTTGGCCTCTCGCCCAAAGTCAGCTGGGATCATCTATAAGACTGGCTTCTTATATGGCCTGTCTGTCATTGGTATGGAAACACATTTTTATCCAGCACAAATCCCAGATAAAACTACAATATTTTTTTTCTTTGGTTTGTTTGGGTAATACTAGGCAAATACCAGGAGGAAACACAAATATAACCCCATTATTACCATGGTATAAGTTATGCCCTATTATTACCTTGCGATGTCTTTACACATTATTATCCTCATATTTTGCCCCATTATCTAAAAAAAACCCGACGTTACCATCAAGTACCCTAGTACTATCCTGTTGTTCCCAAGATATTACTCCCATATTGCCATGTTTTTACTTAGCTGTAACATGAAGTAACACCCATCACTGTGCAGCCCATCAAATCACCACAGCTGACACACAAGTTGATTTAATTCAAGTGTAATACTCAAATCTCTCCACTGCCGGCTGCTGTCGCACTGGTTTCACATAAGGTCAGAACAATGTATACTGCTACAGCATCCTTCCAACTTCAGAGCTGCCTAGGAACTCTTTTTTCTCTTCATTTTTTTTTCACTTACAATATTGAGTTTTTATTCAGACCCAAAATGTCTCAAGAAACTTTGGGCTTTTATTTTACAAAAGACCTATCACAAGTGATTCTTTTGGCTGAGGCCCACTCAAAGAACTCTAACTGCTCAATGAGAGAAAATGTTAATGCCTCGAATCTCAATTTGTCAGATTACGGTTTTAAAACTGTGCTCTCGAGGTGATCAGACCACCGCTGTCATTCGCTCCAGTCCAATCTGTGAGTTTGTGTTATGGCTTTGGTTAGGCTACTTTTAATTATTTTTTTAAATGAGGAGAAAAAACAACAAAACAAGGCACTGTCCCTTTAATACTCATTTAATACTACCACATCGATAGGTGCCAACATCCAAGGAATTTGTTGAATTTAACCGGAAATAAGCCCATGTTGAATCTGCCTGCAAAATGTAGATGATATATTTAACATGTTTAACTCCCACCTAGTGCCTACTTTATAGTGTATACCATATGGTCTTACATGTCCATACAAGATTAATCTCGTGACAACAATAAGTAGTTTAAATTTAGTTTTCTAATGAAACTTTATATACTGGCATATTTGCCAAAAGTGTTTGATTCTGAAATTTTCTCGGAAGTCCTACGCCACTGACGGCTTTATATCTTGACGGTTAGGGGAAAGCCAGACGACAACAAGAAGCGCACGAGACATCACAAACAGGTCAGCGGGAAGCTCGTCTAATTGAGGTAAACGGTAGGTGAACTGCAATTTATCCAACACAAACATGGCGGCTGTATTCACATCTATTACTGTTATTGTGGAGCACATTGTGCTTCTTTTATTCATTCTCCTCCCACTGACGCTCGTTTAACGTTAGTGAGAGAGCAGCTAACGCTACACACTGGACTGCCATGACAATGGTGCGTAGTCCAAGCGGTACTGTTTGTATTAGAACGCTAGGAGATTTAGACAGTATTAAGATAGCCAACTTGTGTATTGTTAGCATTTTGTTATTCGGGCTGCCTTTGTGTGTTTGTGTGTGTGTGTGTGTGTGTGTGTGTGTGTGTGTGTGTGTGTGTGTGAGTGTGTGTGTGCGCGTGCTCATGCTTTGTTATATGTGACCCCTGAGACGTATGTATGTATGTATGTATGTATGTATGTGTCTGTAAGTTATGTGTATGACTATTAGGTGAGGCATACATGCTAATAATACAAAAGTTTACATTCAACAATGTTTAACAAAGAGGAGCCGATGATACATATCTACAAACAGTACTGACTGGGTTCAGGTGACGTCAAAAAACCCGTGTCCACGCTCTTGACACCCTCTACCCACTCAGACACAAACACTCTACCTATTGCATATCAAATATTATGGGGTAAAAAGGTGAGAAAATATGGGGGGGATCATTGTATCTTATATTTAAAACAAATTGTTTCCACGCATTGATGGCAACTACACAGTTGCTACCATAGTATGTTTGTGAGACACTGCAAGATGTACAATGTAGGTAATGGGTTGTGTGTATGTCTGTGTATCTTTTTACATATTGGAGCATGTGAGCAGATGGATGATGGTGGGGAATGGAGGGAGGAGGGGCAGTGATGGAGGCGGTGGAATAAATTAGAGAGTAATGGAGGGGAGGAGGGAGGTAGAAGGAAAGGAAGAAGGAAACATGCTGCTTCTGTGTTCTGGTGAAACATCTGCTCTCAGATTTCTCTTCTGCTCTTGGTGTTTTTCTTCAATAACTCATGTCAAAGTTCTCCAACCAATCGAATGCTAGTTTTGGTTTTAACCAATGCCTCGTTGCCTTTGCTTTACTTTTTAAAGTGTCCCTAACAGGCGGGTATTCTTTAACCTGGCATTTCAAGGCTTATTAGGTTCGCCCTTGTGACGACTCTCTCTACCTGGTCGTTTGGCTGCCTTCTTTGCAGGTGTGGAGGTGGGTGTGGCAGAGGGTCGTCAGGCAGAGTGGAAGCACCTGAGGCTATTTGCAACACTGGCCCTGTGTGCTAGAGCACTCAGTATAAAAACCCTCTGGATTCTCAGTTGGTCTCTCGCTCCTTCCTGAGACACCCATTTTGGTTGCGGTTATGGTTTGTTTCTACACTATAAAACACTGCATATACACTTTACACGCACCCACTCACTTACACTGCTGAAATGACTGACTTCACATTAGGGCTGCACGATTATGGCCAAAATCATAATTGCGATTATTTTGATCAATATTGCGATCACGATTATTCATTAATTTTAGGGACATCTTTTTATTGCACTTTCACATTTAAATGAACAAGAACACTGCTTCCACTTCCATTGTTGTGCTACATTCCAGCTAATGTACACGTCTTTACATCAAAATAAAATTTGTATGGTTCTTATTCACCTGAAGCAAAATATAAATAACAATTTTACCCAAAATAAAGGGCTAACTAAAAATAAATGTGTGTTGCTCACAGTATTTATTGGACGCATGTCTTTGGCCAAATGAAATGCGATTGCATCCGTTATTTCAGTGTGTCTTTGGGAGGTGGATGGATATGCTGTCGCGCTGTGCAGGGTCGCTGTTATGGTTTTCTGGGTTGACAGTGGACATGGACGTAGATTCAGTGAGGTAACGTTAGCTTTGGCCTTAATGCATTCGTCGTTGTGGTGGTTTTTCAGGTGGTTGAACAAGGTAGTTGTATTGCTATGCGGCGCAGACACAACTCTAACGCACTCTGTGCATATGATTTGTTCTTGGTTAACATCACTTGGCCTAAATCCAAAAAACTTCCAGACAAAGGATGATGATCCTTTTCGAGGGGCTAGCTCCTCGCCTTCTGCTCCTGACATTTGATTTAGCTTTCACAGGACACCCGTGACCGTCTGCTCTCTGTTCTGTTGTCTGTCTCTCTACTCTTCTACTAATAGCGGAGTCCGCTGGGAGCGCGCGTGAGACCTCCCATCTCGTTCGCCCCCTGGTGGTTGGCTGACTGTTAGTTGAGGAAGCGCTTGATTTGATATGTAGCAGAGCACGCATTTTAAACGTCAATATCGCTGACGATCATGCCAAAATCGTGATCGCGATTTAAAATTTGATTAATTGTGCAGCCCTACTTCACATATCACTGTTAGTTTATGTTTGTCTTTTATATTTCTTTAAACTGAGGCTACATCCATACTACGTTTCTATTTGGAAGCAGATTTGTCAAATGCAAACGATCTCGTCCACACGGGCGTTTCAGCATCATTTTCGAATTGATCTGCATCCACACGGCAGCCTTCGAAGACGGACAGCACGTGATCATTAACGTACACTGGGCATGCGCGTGACTGTGTAAACAGGAAGTGGATTGGTTGCTTAGTTAAAAAAAATACGACAGAGTAATAAAGTTGTATTTGATACTTAAGATCTTCCTCTAAAATAGTCCTCTATAAACTCAGACAGTTCGTGGAAAGTTTTAGAAGTTTTATTTTTCAGACTTAGTTACAATGCTGCGGGTCTCTCACTCTCACTCACTCACATCAAATTTACTTTAAAATCAACAATTGCACGTAAACGTTTACTAGATTATGGGTCCATAAATGTGGTCAACACACGTCTCTCACTCTATTCTGCTCCTGCTTCGTGCAGGAAAGCTTAGCAGATCACTAACAGTAGATCCGTGAAATAAAGACCATGGAATCCGTAGAAGAGTTTCAAGACTTTAGTGTGAATCTTTCTTATTTGTAAAACTGTGGAAACACAATATGAAATATGGCTTTACAAACTGTCCATATACACATGCATGAATACAAAACAACAATCCATGTTATAGCCATCATTTAACATGTCCGACTAGCTAGCTTCTAAGCTAATTTTAACATTACCGCCAATGGAGAAATGCTAACCGCGATTAGCATTTAATACAACATCAATGTTATACTAAAAGAGCGAATAGAATATATCTACGGACATCTTTTCATGCTTCATAAAGACATACTTACAGACTAAGGTCTCTCAAGGCTACCAAACGGAAGAAGTAAAATGTTAGTGCAGCGTGTCTTATTAGAATATACGTGCGTCGTGAACACTTCCCGGCCATTTCACAACAACGTCCATGAAACAGTATTTGTAGTCACACACGGCCTGTACATTCAAAGAATGTTTCCCCTTTCTGTTGATGTAGTCTGTAGACTTAGCACGTGGTTGTTTCACTTCGATATGTGTACAGTCAATGGCCCCCAAGCATTGTGGCATACCGTGTGTTTGGAAGAAGTTGACCACAAGGTCCCTCACTTCGGGCTCTGTACTCGGTTTCCGGATGTACTTGGGACCCAGGAAGACGGTGATGGCCCTACAGACTTGCCGGATGATGACTGAAACAACTTGTCGAGATGGTCCAAATGCATTAGCGGTTTTCCGGAGTCTGCCCTCGTCACTCAGTTAATACAAAGGGCACGCTACCTTTGTAAGTACATCCACGGGCGCCCTCATCGTGGTTGTTGCTCCCTCCACATGCGGATGTAATATTTCGCTAACTTTGATCAATGCCGATCTGGACATTCGAAAGTTTTCTCGCCATTCTTCGGGAATCATAACTTCATTGATTATTCCACCAGGCGCTCGTTCTTCCTGGCCTCACCCAAAACCGGCGCTCCATATACGGCTGATAACGCCTCTGGACTCGGGAATTGTCGCTCATCGCTCAAAGAATAGCTCGCCTCATCCGCCTGTAGGCAGTAGCAGCATTGTAAAATGACGGATTTAACTCCACAATTGCTGCTAGTACAGACAACAACGTAAGCAAGGCTTGTTATCCATGTTGAAATGAATCGCTGGTCGCCCTGCCTGTTTGTTTTCTTCCAGGTACGGGTCACGTGATAGTGAGTGTGACGAATCAGGGACGGAGACGTCATGGTTGCTAAGAACCAATCCAGTAGCGAACACGGGTGTGGGCGTAATTTTTTCTAAACGCATCAGTTTCCGACCGTCCACACTCAAATGCAACCCCGGAGTTTTCAAACACCTCCAATCTCGGGGGTGTTTTCAGACTCCTCCATTTAGGGTGCTCCAAAACTCCGGCGTAGTGTGGCTGCTCGGTGTAAACGTGGCAAAACATGTGTTTCAAAACAAAAACGGAGTAATCTGGACATGGCCTTAATAAATAATTGATAAAACTGCTTCATTGAATGAGTCTCCCTTTTTTGTCATGGCCTTTCGGCCCGATTTGTGAGAAGTGGGGGCTCGTCCGTCCAAATTGATTGGCTTGAGGCTGATATTTGGTTCTGACTTTGTTGATGCTCCAGGTGAGGAGTTTCTGGATCGTTGCACTAGAGATCAGCTCTTCAAGATTGCAGAAGAGTATGATATTGATCTAAGTGGTGTTGGTGATAAACAGGTTAAGGAAAATGTAAAGGCTATGGTTAAAAAGCAGTTGGTTGAGAGAGGGGTGCTGGTTGCTAAACAAGAGGGACTGGGTCAGTCAATAGCAGCACCCGCACTTTTAGTTCCATCGGGGAACCTTACCTTTGAGCAGCAAAAATAATTGCTTTTGTTACAGTTTTCTCATGAGAAGGAGAAACAAAGGGTGGAATTGGAGAAACAAAGAGTGGAAGTGGATAAACAAATAGAAATTGAGCGGTTGCGGTACAAAATAGAACAGGAAAAGTTAGCGTTGCAGAATGCAAAGTTAGGCTTAGTCAGAGATGGTAAGCTTTCTGGAGATGTTTTGCACATGGAAAATGGTTCATCGCGTTCTCGCGATATTGTGAGTAATTTGCATCGCTTTCCTAAGTTTAATGAGAAGGATCCGGATGTGTTTTTCTCATTGTTTGAGCGGATTGCACAGGCAAGAAATTGGTCAGACTCTGAGCAAACCTTGCTGTTGCAGTGCGTGTTGTCAGGAAAAGCCCAGGAGTCATATGCAGCTTTAGATAAAGATTTAACTTATAAATCAGTCAAGAATGCTGTTCTGAAGGCATACGAGTTTGTCCCTGAAGCATATCGCCAGCGTTTTAGGATGTTAGAAAAAGGGTTCAACCAGTCTTGTATGGAGTTTGCGAGGGAGCTGACAAATAATTTCAATCGTTGGTGTACGTCTTTTGGTGTTAATGATTTTGAAAATTTGTGTAATCTGGTCGTCTTGGAACAGTTTAAGAACTCTCTGCCCAGTCGTGTTGCCACATATCTTACGGAGCGTAAGGTTACAACTGCCAACCAGGCTGCGAGATTGGCTGAGTATGTGCTCATTCATAAAAGCCGGCTCGGTGAGCCTGTGTTGCAGAATGATGGCGGTGTTGAGTCATCTGGTCGCTTCGGGGGTTTTCCAGGTGGGGTGCCTCGGGGAGCGCCTGAAATGGGACAAGATACGTGCAATTACTGCCGTGAGGCAGGCCACTGGAAACAGGACTGTCCAATACTTGGGGATAGGAGGCAGCAGGCTGGAGGTGGGTGGCTAAAACCTGCTGCACTGGTTGTAAGCGTTCCTGGTCCTGTGGGAGTGTGGCAAGGTGGGCATGCAGAATCTGGCGTGGTTGGAGGCCCAGATGAATCCTATCGGTCTTTTGTCTCAGAAGGGTTTGTAACACAGACTGGTAGTGACATTAAGGTGCCTGTTAAGATTTTGAGGGATACGGGTGCTTTCAACTCCTATGTTCGAGACTCCATTTTGTCATTTTCAAATGAGACAGATACAGGGGATAAAATCCTGATGCGAGGAATGGGGTTGAGGGTGTTGCCTGTCCTGGTGCATATGCTGAATCTAGACTGTGGCTTGGTGCAGGGCAGAGTTCCTATTGGGGTGAGACCAGCGTTAACCAGTGGAAGGGATTGACATAATTTTGGGCAACGACCTGGCTGGCAGTCGTGTGTGGGCAGATGTGCCTCCTCCTCCGATAGTCACTCCCTCTCCTTCAGCCTGAGAGTGTTGTAAACTTTCCCGAAGTTTTCCCTCTATGTGCAGTTACTCAGTCGATGAGTCGTGCCGAATCAAAGGAGGTAGATGGGGACGTGGAGAAAAAAATTGCTGTGTTTACCCGATTTTCTTTTTTCTGTGTCTCATAGTGATCTGCAGAATGAACAGAGCGCAGATCCAGCCTTGGAGGTGTTTGGATCAGTGCTGTCAGTTGGTGAGGTGAAACATGTTTCCAGGGGCTACCTTCTTCAGGATGGTATTTTGGTGAGGAAGTGGGTGCCCCATGGTGAGGATTTTGTTGGGGATCCCATTTTTCAAGTTGTCATTCCAGCCAAGCTTCGTGGGCATGTCTTAAGACTTGCTCATGATGGGTCAGGGCATTTGGGTGTCCGGAAAACCTATGACCAGATTTTTTTGCCATTTCTTCTGGCCACAAATGAAACAGGATGTTTCTATGCATATTAAAACCTGTAGTACATGTAGGATGACTAATAGGCCAAATCAGGTCACTAAACCTGCTCCACTGGAGCTGATTCCAGCTGTCAGTCAGCTGTTTGAGTACCTAATCATTGATTGTCTGGGGCCGCTGCCCCATGCGAAGTCTGGTAGCCAGTATTTTCTAACTGCTATGTGTCAAAGCACTGGGTACCCGGCAGCGTATCCTTTGCGAACAATAAATGCAGAATCTGTGGTTAAGGCCCTGAGGCAATTCATAACTGTGTTTGGCATCCCTAGAGTCAAAGTGACCAGGGATCACATTTTTCTTCTCACCTGATGGCCCAAGTGTTAAAACTGCTAGGTATCATACATAACCAGTCGTCTGCTTATCGCACACAGTCAGGGCCCTTTGGAGCGGGTTCACCAAAAACTCAAGTCGCTTTTGCGTTCATATTGCACTATGTTATTGATTATGTGAATGGGTTTAGGCATCGACTTTATTCTGCAGGGAAGTTGGTAATGGAAATGTTGGCCGCATCACAAGCTAAAATGAAGAAGAGGTATGGTCCTCAAGCTGAGATGCGTGAGTTTAGTGCCGGTGATCGAGTTTTGGCTCTTTGGCCGTTTGTGACTTCACCCTTCCAGGCTAAGTTTTGTGGTCCGTTTACAGTGGTTAAACGCATCTCAGACAAGAATTATTTGATTTCAACTCACGGTCGCAGGAAACCTATTAAATTGTTCCATGTTAACTTGCTTAAACCCCATTATGCTCACTCTTCTAGTGCACCTGGTGATGTCCAGCAGGAACCAATGCCATTGAGTCCTGTGTTGGGGGCTGATAAAGTGGATGCAGATTCAGTTGAGTATGGGCGATGCTGTTCTGGATTCTGATGAGGGGTTGTTGTCTGGTTGGCTGAAAAATTAAGGGATCCATCCATCCATCCATCCATTTCCCTCCGCTTATCGGGGGTCGGGTCGCGGTGGCAACAGGCCAAGCAGGCTGACCCAGACTTCCCTCTCACCGGCAACATGTTCCAGCTCATTCTGGGGGATCCCGAGGCGTTCCCAGGCCAGCTGGGAGATGTAATCCCTCCAGCGTGTTCTGGGTCTTCCCCGGGGTCTCTTCCCAGTTGGACATGCCTGGAAAACCTCCAGTGGGAGGCATCCTAATTGGATGCCCGAACCACCTCAGCTGACTCCTTTCGACGCGAAGGAGTAGCGGCTCGACTCCAAGCTCCCTCCTGATGACCGAGCTCCTTACCCTATCTCTAAGGCTGAGCCCGGCCACCCTACGGAGGAAGCTCATTTCGGCCACTTGTAACCGCGACCTTGTCCTTTCGGTCACGACCCAGAGTTCGTGACCATAGGTGAGGGTAGGAACGTAGACCGAGTGGTAAATTGAGAGCTTTGCCTTCCGGCTCAGCTCCCTCCTCACCAAGACGGTCCGCTGCAGCGCCTGCTTTACTGCTGCAGCCGCACCGATCCGTCTGTCGATCTCCCGCTCCATCTTACCCTCACTCGTGAACAAGACCCCGAGATACTTAAACTCCTTCGCTTGAGGTAGGCACTCCGTCCCCACCTGGAGGGAGCAATCCACCGGTTTCCGGCAGAGCACCATGGCCTCAGATTTGGAGGTGCTAACTCTCATCCCCGCCGCTTCACACTCGGCTGCAAACCGCCCCAGTGAATGCTGGAGGTCACGATCCGAGGAGGCTAACAGGACCACATCATCTGCAAACAGCAGAGAGGCGATCCCGAGACCCCCGAACCTGACGTTCTCCACCCCCAGGCTGCGCCTAGATATCCTGTCCATGAAAGTCACGAACAGGACCGGAGACAAAGGGCAGCCCTGGCGGAGGCCAACACCCACCGGGAACGTGTCTGACTTATTGCCGAGAATGCGGACACAGCTCCTACTGCAGTCGTACAGACACCGGATCGCCGGTTGTAATGGGTCCGGCACCCCATACTCCCGCAGCACCCCCCACAAGAACCCCCAAAGGACCCAGTCGAAAGCCTTCTCCAAGTCCACAAAGCACATGTAGACTGGTTGGGCATCCGCATTGCTCCTCTTGTATCTGAGGTTCGACAAACGGTCGGAGCCTCCTTTCCAGCACCCTGGCATAAGCCTTCCCCGGGAGGCTGAGTAGTGTGATACCCCGGTAATTCGAGCACACTCTCCGTTCCCTTTTTTTGAAAATGGGAACCACCACCCCGGTCTGCCAGTCCATGGGCACTGATCCCGACCCCCATGCGACATTGAAGAGGCGTGTCAGCCAGGACAGCCCAACTATGTCCTGCGCTTTCAGCATCTCAGGGCAGATCTCATCCACCCCCGGCGCCTTGCCACCAAGGAGCTTTTTGACTACCTCAGTGGCCTCTGCCAGGGATATAGGTGAGCCTCCCCCTAGATCTTCAGGTGCTGCCTCCTCTGCAGAGGACATGTTGGTCGGGTTTAGGAGTTCCTCAAAGTGCTCTTTCCACCGCCCGACGATGTCCCCTGTCCAGGCCAGCAGTCCCCCCCCTGCTGAGAACAGCCTGAGCCGTCGGATGGTTTGCCAGAACCTCCTTGAGGCCAACCGAAAGTCCTTCTCCATAGCCTCCACAAACCCCTCCCATGCCCGAGTTTTAGCATTCGCGACCACCGCAGCTGCAGCCCTTCTGGCCTGCCGGTACCTGTCACCTGCTTCGGGAGACCCCTGGGCCAACCAGGCCTTGAAGGTCTCCTTCAGCTTGATGGCTTCTCTCACCTCCGGTGTCCACCACCGGGTTCTCGGTTTGCCGCCACGACAGGCACCGATGACCTTCCGGCCACAGCTCCTAGCGGCCGCGTCCACAATAGAGGCTTTGAACATGGTCCATTCGGATTCTATGTCCCCAACCTCCCTCGGGATGTGAGAGAAGTTCTTCCGGAGGTGGGAGTTAAAGATCTCCCGGACAAAGTCCTCCGCCAGACGTTCCCAGTTCACCCTCACTACACATTTGGGCTTGCCGGGTCTTTCCAACCGGTTCCCCTGCCATCTGATCCAATTCAGCACCAGGTGGTGATCAGTTGACAGCTCTGCTCCTCTCTTCACCCAAGTGTCCAAGACATACGGCCGCAAATCAAATGATACGATTACAAAGTCGATCATTGATCTCCGGCCTAAGGTGTTCTGGTACCAGGTACACTTATGTTCGAACATGATGTTCGTTATGGCCAAACCGTGGCAAGCACAGAAGTCCAATAACGAGACACCATTCGGGTTCAGATCGGGCAAGCCGTTCCTCCCAATCACCCCCCGCCAGGTTTCTCCGTCATTGCCCACATGAGCATTGAAGTCCCCCAGGAGAACTATGGAGTCGGTAGGTGGCGCCCTTTCCAGGACCCCTCCCACCGACTCCAAGAAGGCCGGATACTCTGAACTGCTGTTTGGTGCGTAAACACAAACCACAGTCAGAGCCTTGCTCCCCGCAACCCGTAGGCGCATGGAGGCGACCCTCTCGTTCTCCGGGGAGAACTCCAACACAGCGGCGCTCAGCCGGGGGCTCGTGAGTATCCCCACTCCCGCCCGGCGCCTCTCACCCTGGGCAACTCCGGAAAAGGACAAAGTCCAACCTCTCTCCAGGAGCTTGGTTCCAGAGCCAGCGCTATGTGTGGAGGTGAGTCCAACTATATCTAGCTGGTATCGCTCCACCTCCTGCACCAGCTCTGGCTCTTTCCCCGCTAGCGAGGTGACGTTCCACGTCCCTAGAGCTAGTCTATGCTGCCGGCGATCGGCTCGCCCAGGCCTCCCGCCTGACCCGCCGCCCGGTCTGCATTGCACCCGACCCCGATGCTTGTCCCTGCGGGTGGTGGGTCCACAGGGTGGCTGCTCCATGCTGTTTATTCGGGCTGAGCCCGACCGGGCCCATGGGCGAAGGCCCGGCCACCAAACGCTTGCCGACGAGCTCCCCTCCTGGGTCTGGCTCCGGGGGGGTGCCCCGGTTTCCCTGGTCCGGGCGAGGTGGCTAAAGTCTGTGGGCTGCTTATCATTAGGGTTGTTTGAACCGCTCTTAGTCTGGTCTCTCCCCCGAGACCTGTTTGCCTTGGGAGACCCTACCAGGGGCTAATGCCCCGGACAACATAGCTCCCAGGATCACTGAGCCACTCAAACTCCACCATGTTAAGGTGGCGATTCGCAGAGGAGATTAAGGGACCCTCATGAGGATAAAAGGGTTGTTTATCTCCTAGTTTGTTTGCTGTTGTGGTGGTCCTGTGGGACCCCTGTCTTATGGGGGGAGGGGCCTGTTCGTTTGGCTGCCTTCCTTGCAGGTGTGGAGGAGGGTCGTCGGCAGAGTGGAAGCACCTGAGGCCATTTGCAACACTGGCCCTGTGTGCCAGAGCACTCAATATAAAAACCCTCTAGATTCTCAGATGGTCTCTCGCTCCTTCCTGAGACACCCATTTTGGTTTTGGTTATGGTTTGTTTCTACACTATACCACACTGCATATACACTTTACACGCACCAACTCACTTACACTGCTGAAATGACTGACTTCACATATCACTGTTAGTTTGTTTGTCTTTTATATTTATTTAAACTGAGGCTACATCCATACTACTCCGTTTGGAAGCAGATTTGTCAAATAGAAACTATCTCCGTCCACACGGGCATTTCAGCATCATTTTCGAATTGATCTGCATCCACACGTCAACCTTCGAAGACGGACAGCACGTGACCATTAATGTACACTGGGCACACGCCGTCAGGTCGGGACTTTGACTAGGCCACTCCAAAGTCTTCATTTTGTTTTTTTTTAGCCATTCAGAGGTGGACTTGCTGGTGTGTTTTGGATCATTGTCCTGCTACAGAACCCAAGTGCGCTTCAGCTTGAGGTCACGAACAGATGGCCGGACATTCTCCTTCAGGATTTTTTGGTAGACAGCAGAATTCATGGTTCCATTTACCACAGCAAGTCTTCCAGGTCCTGAAGCAGCAAAACAGCCCCAGACCATCACACTACCACCACCATATTTTACTGTTTGTATGGTGTTCCTTTTCTGAAATGCCGTGTTACTTTTACGCCAGATGTAATGGGACATACACCTTCCAAAAAGTTCAACTTTTGTCTCGTCAGTCCACAGAGTATTTTCCCAAAAGTCTTGGGGATCATCAAGATGTTTTCTGGCAAAACTGAGATGAGCCTTTATGTTGTTTTTGCTCAGCAGTGGTTTTCATCTTGGAACTCTGCCATGCAGGCCATTTTTGCCCAGTCTCTTTCTTATGGTGGAGTCATGAACACTGACCTTAATTGAGGCAAGTGAGGCCTGCAGTTCTTTGGATGTTGTTCTGGGGTCTTTTGTGACCTCTTGGGGTAATTTTGGTCGGCCGGCCACTCCTGGGAAGGTTCACCACTGTTCCATGTTTTCGCCATTTGTGGATAATGGCTCTCACTGTGGTTCGCTGGAGTCCCAAAGCTTTAGGAATGGCTTTGTAACCTTTTCCAGACTGATGGATCTCAATTACTTTGTTTCTCATTTGTTCCTGAATTTCTTTGGATCGCAGCATGATGTCTAGCTTTTGAGGATCTTTTGGTCTACCTCACTTTGTCAGGCAGGTCCTATTTAAGTGATTTCTTGATTGAGAGCAGGTGTGGCAGTAATCAGGCCTGGGTGTGGCTAGAGAAATTGAACTCGGCTTTCCAAAGATGTGATAAACCACAGTTAATTTATGTTTTAACAGGGGGGGCAAATCACTTTTTCACACAGGGCCATGTAGGTTTGGATTTTTTTCCCCCTTAATAATAAAAAACCTTCATTTAAAAACTGCATTTTGTGTTTACTTGTGTTATCTTTGTCTAATATTTAAATTTGTTTGATCTGAAACATTTAAGTGTGACAAACATGCAAAAAAATAAGAAATCAGGAAGGGGGCAAACACTTTTTCACACAACTGTGTATGTCTGTGTATATATGTATGTGTGTGTATATACAGTGGGTACGGAAAGTATTCAGACCCCTTTACATTTTTCACTCTTTCATTGCAGCCATTTGCTAAAATCAAAAGTTCATTTTATTTCTCATCTTGACAGAAAAAAACAAATGTAGAAATTTTTGCAAATTTATTAAAAAAGAAAAACTGAAATATCACATGGTCATAAGTATTCAGACCCTTTGCTCAGTATTGAGTAGAAGCACCCTTTTGAGCTAGTACAGCCATGAGTCTTCTTGGGAATGATGCAACAAGTTTTTCACACCTGGATTTGGGGATCCTCTGCCATTCTTCCTTGCAGATCCTCTCCAGTTCCGTCAGGTTGGATGGTGAACGTTGGTGGACAGCCATTTTCAGGTCTTTCTAGAGATGCTCAATTGGGTTTAGGTCAGGGCTCTGGCTGGGCCAGTCAAGAATGGTCACAGAGTTGTTCCGAAGCCACTCCTTCGTTATTTTAGCTGTGTGCTTAGGGTCATTGTCTTGTTGGAAGGTGAACCTTCGGCCCAGTCTGAGGTCCAGAGCACTCTGGAAGAGGTTTTCTTCCAGGATATCTCTGTACTTGGCCGCATTCATCTTTCCTTCAATTGCAACCAGTCCTGTCCCTGCAGCTGAAAAACACCCCCATAGCATGATGCTGCCACCACCATGTTTCACTGTTGGGATTGTATTGGGCAGGTGATGAGCAGTGCCTGGTTTTCTCCACACATACCGCTTAGAATTAACGCCAAAAAGTTCAATCTTGG
Source organism: Anarrhichthys ocellatus (assembly GCF_004355925.1). Taxonomy (NCBI): domain Eukaryota; kingdom Metazoa; phylum Chordata; class Actinopteri; order Perciformes; family Anarhichadidae; genus Anarrhichthys; species Anarrhichthys ocellatus. Next base: position 606,844 of record NW_022280086.1, on the reverse strand, counting down.
TCTCATCAGACCAGAGAATCTTATTTCTCATAGTCTGGGAGTCCTTCATGTGTTTTTTGGCAAACTCTATGCGGGCTTTCATATGTCTTGCACTGAGGAGAGGCTTCCATCGGGCCACTCTGCCATAAAGCCCCGACTGGTGGAGGGCTGCAGTGATAATTGACTTTGTGGAACTTTCTCCCATCTCCCTACTGCATCTCTGGAGCTCAGCCACAGTGATCTTTGGGTTCTTCTTTACCTCTCTCACCAAGGCTCTTCTTCCACGATTGCTCATTTTGGCTGGACGGCCAGGTCTAGGAAGAGTTCTGGTCGTCCCAAACTTCTTCCATTTAAGGATTATGGAGGCCACTGTGCTCTTAGGAACCTTGAGTGCTGCAGAAATTCTTTTGTAACCGTGGCCAGATCTGTGCCTTGCCACAATTCTGTCTCTGAGCTCCTTGGTCAGTTCCTTCGACCTCATGATTCTCATTTGCTCTGACATGCACTGTGAGCTGTAAGGTCTTATATAGACAGGTGTGTGCCTTTCCTAATCAAGTCCAATCAGTTTAATTAAACACAGCTGGACTCCAATGAAGGAGTAGAACCATCTCAAGGAGGATCAGAAGAAATGGACAGCATGTGAGTTAAATATGAGTGTCACAGCAAAGGGTCTGAATACTTATGACCATGTGATATTTCAGTTTTTCTTTTTTGATAAATTTGCAAAAATTTCTACATTTGTTTTTTTCTGTCAAGATGGGGTGCTGAGTGTACATTAATGAGAAATAAAATGAACTTTTTTGATTTTAGCAAATGGCTGCAATGAAACAGAGTGAAAAATTTAAAGGGGTCTGAATACTTTACTTACCCACTGTATATCTCATTCAAGAAGCCTAGTAGTGACAACATCTCTGTGTAGTCAAATCAATTAAAGAAAGTACACAATTATATTTTCACAATTATTATTCTCAGTTTTCAAATTTAACTGGATGGATTATAAATAATACATAGACATGCATAAATAAATGTTCTTCTCATTTCAAAGTAAAATAATGGCTGGATTAAAGAATAACTGATACAACAGAAAGCTTTTGCAAAAATGTGCATCTTTAAAAAGGAAGTACTTAAAAATTATTTCACTGAATTGCCCTGCAGCTTTAAATTCAGTTCATTCAGGCGTGAAGTGATGTCAATCAAAAAGGCCACAATTATATTTTTCTCATCTTCTAAAAAGAGAAATTAGTGAGCATGGACTTTATCTGTGGTTATAAAACTACTTGTTTCAGCTCTATTCTCTCTGTTGACATCATTGTTGGTCAGTGAATTCATGTGTTAAGATTCTGATCATATTGGGCTCATAGGTTTATTTTCTGTGTCTTCATTTCAGATGCGAGTGGGTACGTTTGCTGAAAAGAGTTGTGCTTTGTCTGGTAGTGACGCTTCATATTACCACTTTTAATAATCTCCACAGTCTCTGAACTGTCCTTGGGAAGAATAAACCTGTAAGAGTCTGTCCATTCTTGGTTAAAGACTCTGGTCTCTCTGACCACTTTTCTCTTTTTGGAGAACGTCATGTGAAATAACTTCTCTGACCCACGTAATTCTCCTACTCTTCGGTCTCTTTCCTCAGGTACATCCCAAGTCTCTTAATTGCATCCCCGTTTCCCTCACTTGGGTCCTTTCCTTGCATCTTAGTCCCTCCCACCAGGGATGCATGGAGGAAACCATGTGAGGAGAGAGGAACGAGGAAATATGTTTTAAGACTCTCCTTTCCTCAGTTGCGTCACGTGAAGCGACGTCTGTTTCTGATGATCACAGCTGGATCAGCTGTCAGTCGGCTTTGAGAGACTTTTGAGAAGTTTGTCTGTTCACATGATCACTGTACTTAATAATAGTGACTATACTAATAAAGACACAGTAATCACCACTGTAGAGGTGTTTTCTCTCAGTAGTCTGTTAACAAACTCTGTCCTGTGTTCCGTTTATAAGCGCAGGATCGATTTCTACTGGCGGAATGCGATCCTTATTTATGAATTATTTGCGTCGATCCCTCGGGGTCCGCGGAAGTACTGCAGGGGGTCCGTGAAATGATTAGTTGATGAGACAATTTTATTTTATTTTTTTCCAAACATGAATCTGTCCATTATTGTAATAGTTCAGTATTGTATGCAAGATAACAGGTATGTTTATGCATGGCAGTGGCACTAATGGGCCATCACAAATTTTTGTTTCCACATTTATGTTTAAAATGAAAACATCAATTTGAATAGCTTGTAGCATTGATTATCATGCAATTGACAGACAATGTTATCGGCATTTGTATCAGCTGACAAGGTATGTTTATAAATGGCAGTGGCACGGCCACCCTACTCACTGTACCTTGCACATGTTTAAAATAAAAACATAAATATATTAACCTGTGTATTATTTGAATAGCTTAGCACAATAAAGAGGTATGTTTATACATGGCACTAGGCCCAGTTTAATACAAAACACCATTTTATACAACTATTATACGTTTTCTTTACATTTTTTGTTCTTGTTGTGAGAGAGCTTATCCATTGTCACTTGTCTAGTTTTGTATTGCTTATTCGTAGTAAAAGTTATTTTTGAGAACAGACAATTCGGCCTATTTTAGAAGATACCCATTCCACAGAAGAACATGAATGAACAGCTCAGGACCAGACATGTTTTCTTGATGACCTGAAGCTACAGCAGATGCTTTTATGTTGCTCTGGGCCGTATTGTAGGGTAATGGTCTAGATGGGCCAAAACCAAGCATTGTCCAAACTGCTGTAATGTGCTTGGTGACATGAGTGATGCCTTTTTAATATTGCACTTCGAACCATTAGACCACACCAAAACATTTTCTCACCAAGGGTGATACCCAAGATATTGGTTTCTATAACCTGCTCTATTGAACTACCCTGAATTGTGAGCGGCAATTTGTGTTTTTTCATGTTTGTGTTGAACTACAAATAATACATTTTGACTTTGAGACAATGAGACATCTGAATTACCTAGTAATAAAACAAATTAAATTCTCTCTTAAGGCTTGTATTTAAATCAGTAAAATGAGTGATGCCCAATATAATCCTGAATTACAATAAAATAAATTGGGCCACATTACTGTTGGATATTGTAAGGTTAGGTAGGCCATTTGCAATATTGAATATAATAGAGAACAAAACTGATATATTTTTTGCAAACCCTCACTAATGCATTTTATTTTAGCTTACCACAGATATATTGGTCTAAGTGTATATGCCAGCCAATTAGTAAGAGTGTGAGCAACAATAAATCCTCGAGATGTGTTTGATAGAATCAGTGTTGACAAGAAAGCAAGCACTGAAAAGTATATTTTCATCTACAAAAATGTGAACCCTTCATACTGATATTGGTAACGGCTTGATGAATCCCCTTTTAGCCGGCTTTAGTGTTCCTATGTCAGGCTGCATCTCTTTGAAAACTCTAGTTTCTTGGATCCTGACATGGCTAACATTTTTGCAACTGGATTGTACATAGAAGTAGTATCTTGAAGCATTTCCCACCACACCTGTTGTCATCAGCTTGCATGTAATCAGTGATAAAAATAGTGATAGTAATAATGGGTGATAGATGTTAATGCCATTTTTCAGATATCATGATTTACATCCTCTTCATGTGTTAAAGTCTTTCCAGGTTTTCTTTTTACTCCATCTTCTCTTCCACTCTCGTTTTCTTGCCTGGCGTGTTGTGTAATGTGTACTCTAGCATGAGCAACAATGGAAGTGTGTGTGAAGGCCAAACTGAAGGAGGGCAGGTTTCCATGGCAGCCACGAGCTGTAGCTGCAGCTTTGTCAGATAGACAGTTGGATAGATTGTGTTAAAGCTTTACAAGTAGAAGGGATTTCATATAGAGTTGAATGGTTGGTATTCCCCCTTTGTTCTCCTCTCTTTCCCCAAATTGCAATTGTATTGTGTTTGTTGTCATGGCGATGTATAGATTAGTTACGCCCACATTCCCCTCCCCTCTCTTCACATCTCTCTCTTGCTCTTTCAGTATGAATGCTCAATTTCAGAACATTTACTGGGGCTCCGCCCTCCTTTGCTGGCATCACTGCCTGCAGTACGTATGTGAATGTGTTTATTGTCCCATGTTGTGGTGGGAAAAGGAGGATTTTACATACAACTGCTGTACACAGTTGTACAAACTGCAACAAAACATACTGCTGCTGTTTGCTGGCTGCAGCTTTATCTTCACAGTACATGCATGATAGTGGTGTTGGGTGTTGACTGTTGAACCATTCCTTTAACTATGAACAAACCTCTCCCTTAACTGTGGTAAAACAGTGGAGGTTTTATTTGTTTCACTGTGCTATAGCTGTACTGGAGCAGTGTGAGGGTTAAGCTGCTAAAACTAAACACTTAATTTACTGTAATAGATGGACTATTTTATCCCCTCTCTCACTCTTTATTTTTCCTTTCTTTCTCAGATTGACTGGAGCTTTACCATGCCTGTTGCCTCCACCAGGAAAGAGCCTGGTGAGATCAGACACCTTCCTCCTCATTATGTCCTATGACCAATGTGTTCTTTGTTTGTACCCCCTACCTCACATCCAATTTACCACAGGGCTGTTCAATGGGTAAAACAGGAACAAGAATATCTGACTAAGTTCAAAAGTTATCTTTTACTTAAATGATGAGAGTAGGGTTTCTCTCTGAAACTTAATCTGTTTGATGCTAATATTATTGGGCTTTACTCATGTAACATTTGTAATGGAGGACTTTTATTTGTAAGAAAAGTATTTTTACACTGTGCTCGAGTAAATCATTTAATTATTAACATATTGGTTGTGTAAATATGAATGTTGATGACAGCAACAGTCGTGCCGGGAAACGGGGCTCCATCAATCCCAGCAGTCTGGGCAAGGGGTGCTGTAAAGCTGACATGGGGGTGCGCAGGCCACTTTCTTCGTCTATGCGGAACTAGAGCCGCAGAGGAAATGCTGTCTAGTTAATTAATAGGAAACACTGAGAATAAAACCATACATATGGGTAAGATATATGATAAAAGAGCTGATCACAATGATGATTCCACCTATGATGACAATGTCAAACAGCTACATCAGCAAGCAGCATTGGGAACACATCAACTGTTATGAAGACAGAGGAGAGGCATTCTGCTGAAGCAATAAGCAAAGCAGTGGAACATTGACCTAGGGCTGTACCCAATAGTTCACAGCTTTGAAGCTTCATTCATAACCTTGTCATTCTCAATTGTCTCAGTCCTAAGTCAAAATTGAATGGGGGGAAAAAGGTAATCGCATCTAAAATTCATATCAAGTTTTTATCTAACGAAATGTTTTATTCCGTATGTGTGGGTGTTTAGCCTTTCAAAAACAACAGTTTCACTAAGGTCAGAATTTGAAGAGAGGCAAGTATTAACGGGCATTCTTGCACCAATCGAATAGCACCATAAATTATATAACTCATAACCGCAATAACTCAAAATCCTATTTTACTTATTTTTTTAAGGTTGTTGACATCATGAAATATGACAGACAATCAAATCTTCATTCGCAAACCTCAATAAAAGCTATGAATGTAAAGAAAAATTATATTTGGTACAGCCCTTGAACATGAAGTTGGCATGCCGACAAACTGACTGTTTCCCGACAGTGGCAGGCTGTGCATTTTATACCTAGGCCTTCACTGTTGTCCTGCAGCTGAAATACCACCTTATAACCACATGATGGCGCCACAGTTACTATTCGTTTCTAAGGCTGTAACTATGTACGTATTAAATGTACGAGACTTACAATATGTTTGAATAGTACTAGAGCCTCTGGAAAATGCAGAAGCTTATATTCAGGAAAATAGAATGTTTTCTGCAATCATGGAGGACAGTGGTTCTCAGCTGGTCTGGCTGTGGGACCCACCATCATTCCTTAATAACAAGTCGCGGCCCAAAGAGATAGTCTTATGATTTTACTTTCACAACTTGAACATTTTACGTACTACTGCAATGTCTTTCCTCATCTCAGTCCCCTGTGTCATGGTGTGTGGTACATCTCACTCAGTCAGAATGCCCATATTTGATTGGCTGAGCTGCATCACGTGATGTGATTCACTACCCGACATGCCTCTGCTGTTAAGTTTCGTTTCACGATAGTCACGCGCTTGACCACTGACCAATCACAGCACACTCTGCACCTTGCGGCAGAGCTGTACATGGACACTGAGCTGCACGTAATGCTGACGTCATTATAGGCCGGCTAGCAGGCTCTGATGCGTCAAAGAATACGCCCAACATGTCAAACTAAAGATCTGATTGGTTGAAGAATATGACAATCAACAATATCGTCCCCATTCACTTAAACTGCACATGGATGCACTTGAGAATCTGCAGGCCTTGGGCCTCTGTTCTTACCTAGAGACACAGAGGTGAAATCTGATTGGATAAAAGCTCTACTTAAAACAAGCTGCACTGGAAGCAGAGCAACAGAGGAAGACAGTAGCTGTGCAATGAGAAAATAAGATAATGGGAAAATATTTTTATAAATTATAATACATGTGGTGTATTTAAGAAATTATTAAATTATAAAATAGATATAGCTTTGTGATTCTGTTTAGGCCAGCAGAGAAGGCCTTGCAGGCCCTGACGGCCCACCACTGTTGCCTGATGGGCTTTAGTTTGCCATGTTATGATTTGAGCATATTTATTCATGCCAAATGCAGCACTTGTGAGAGTTTCTGAACAATCGTGTAACCGTTGTTCGTGGCGGGGCGGCCATTTTACTTGACTCCCCATGAAACAGCAAGCTGATGTATCTCCACTGGACCTGCTCAAATCTGTCCCAAACTTGCCATGCTTGATAACAGTTATAGCCTGAGGATGTCTACAAGCCAATTTTCCATCCAAGTAGGAAAATCAGCGTTATTTGAAAAACAATATCCGATTCACATGACATTTACATGATGTTGTCTACATTTGATATAGAGCAACATAATGCATGTTGACGCGCATTTAGCGCCACACAGTGGTTACAGGAAGTGGTGGACTATTTGCAAAGCATAATTTCCAGGATCAAATACTCCATGCAGTAAAAAAAAACAAAAAACGTCTAACTCTTGGTAGCGTTGTCCGATGGTTGCAGACATTCTCTGCCGCGTAAGCCGAGGTCTCGCAAGTACCCCCGACGTGCCCAAAGGTGCGAGGGCCCGTTCATCGATGTTTGCAGCTTTAATTAGGGCCCGAGCAACCGACAACGTCGGGCCAGTGAAGGCCCTATTGAAATTGTAAGGGGTATTATTATTATTAGGGCCCGAGCAACCGACGTCGGGCCGCGAATGCCCTATTGAAATTTGAATACACATAGTACATCGGGCGCATATTTTGGGAACTTGCCATACTTGCCATACTCAAACCAAATGTTGCACACTTGTCAGGCCTGGTGAAAATAGTCATCTGACATCTGTCTCTTGCACTCCCTGGAAGTTGGACCGGCGACGCCCCTCGGCCAGTATGTCCGATTTACTTGAAATTTGACACACGTCCAGCTTCGCTAGCTCTACAAAAAAGCTTCTCAGACCCCTAAGCTCCGCCGACTTAGATTTTCCGCCATTTTGAATTTTGTGAAAAATACATTTTTGCAAACTACTCCTACACGCTGCGTCCGATTGCTACCAAATGTGCTCTGGATCATTATTGGATCTACATCATCAAAAACCTATTGATATCTCTTTGCATTTACAAGATATGGACCAATAAACATATTGGGGGCGTGGCTTATATATCAATACAATAACTTCTCAACTGTTTGTCCTAAAATCACCACATTTCGAGCATATATGCACATCGCATCCTGTAACATACCCTGACATTTCAATTTAATTCACCCACTAGGGGGCACTACAGCAAACCCGTCATTTTGTGATTTTTGTTTTTTGTCACTTTTTGCGGTTTTCAGCCTTTGTACTTTAACGAACTCGTCCTACAAAATTAATTGGATCAACCTCAAATTTGGTCAGGATGCTCTTCAGACCTTTGTGACAAAGTTATTAAATTCGTGAGTTTTCATGGAAGAACCTTCACGTGGCGTGGCGGCCATTTTGCCTCATTCGGCATGAACAATAAAGTTGTTATAACTCCAAGGTACATTATTCAATCTGCAAAAAATTACATATGCATGATGCTACTTCAAGCTTGAGCATACATCAATTTGGAGCAGCCCCAGCTCTGCGTTTCACCTACATGTATGAAACTTGGTAACTACATGTATCCCCTAGAGCAGGGGTCTCAAACTCAAGGCCCGCGGGCCGAATCCGGCCCGCCATGTAATTTTATGTGGCCCCTCGAATCCAGCAAAAAAAAAATTAAATTAAATTTAAAAAAAAAACAATTATTAAAAGTTAGACTTGATCATAAAAGTATCCCCGTAGTCGAAATTATGAGACAAAGTCATAACTATGATAGAAAGTCATAATTCTGATATAGAAAATTCTCTTGGGACCATGCTCTAAACCCTACCGGAAGTCGGACATTTTGATTTTTGTGTCATTTTTCGATAGATTTTGGCCTATTTCTAGTCGCTATACTTTAACGAACTCCTCCTACGCACTTTGTCAGATCCACTTAAAATTTTGTCATTTCAATCTCAAGACCGTTGTGATTAAAAGTTATCAAATGCTTTACGTTTGACCAAATAGCTTAGCCGTAGCGGGTGGCTACTTTACGTGATTCTCCATCAAAAAAACTGATTTCCTAATGCTGCGTTCACACCAAACGTGTCGCGAATTATTCACGCGAGTAGATTACATACAAAGTCTATGCACAGACGCGATGAGACTGTCGCGGCACGAATCTGCGATGGCGCGTCGCGATGGACGCGAATCCGCGGCGCGATGGACGCGAATCGACCCAACGCGCGAGTTGAAATTTTTCAACTTCTGTGAAATATTCGCGTTACGCCCCGGTGCGATAGCTTATCAGCGTTGAGTTGCTCCCCCTGTCATCAGCGACGTCCTGCCGTTGCTGAATCAGAAACAATGAAGGAGAAATTAATCGTGACGCGTCCAGCGCGATTGGCGCGATTCACGCGGATGAACACTTGGTCCCCGGCATTTTGACCGGTGGCACGATGGACGTGAATATGCTGCGCGGTGAATGTGCGGCGCGATGAATTCAATCGGATTGTATGAACCCTGTTTGTGCCATACGGTGACAAAATAGGGTATTTATGAATTATTGTATTGCTTTGTATTAAGTATTTAATTTAGCAAAAGATCTGAGGTGTTCCTCTACACATGTGTGTGGTTGTGTGAATTGTGTTTTCATAATCACGCTTAAGCAATCGTAAAGAACTGTAGATGCATGACAAATCTCCTTTTAAGGTACACTTTAAAAAATGCAATTAATTTGCAATTAACTATCATGCGATAAGTATTTTAATTGAAAATTGTCAATTGACAGCTCTAAAGCAGTCCTACTGTTTAGCTAGAGAAGCTCTGTCTCATTATTTTCCTCGTTTCTCCCTTCTGTGTCTGTGTTGTAGTGCCCCAGATGTTGGACGCGATGAGCGACAGCACCACCAGCTCCACCACAGCCAATGACTTGGACCTCATCTTCCTCAAAGGCATCATGGAGAGTCCTCAGGTGTGGAACACACACAAATACTCACTAAATTACATCAATAATTAAAATGGACTGGATTAAAATGTGTGTGTCGGTGCGTCTGTTCGTGTGCACAAATGTATGTATATATATATATGTGTATATGTGTGTGTGTGTATATGTGTGTGTGTGTATATGCATGTGTGTATGTATGTATATATGTGTGTGTGTGTGTATATGCATGTGTGTATGTATGTATATATGTGTGTGTGTGTGTGTGTGTGT
>NW_022280086.1:547824-576985 GCF_004355925.1 Anarrhichthys ocellatus | reverse complement strand
ATACTGACACAGCCTCACTTCCAGGTATAGATCACATGCACACACATGTACAACAGTGAAAAATATAGTCCAATGTTAAAATTACCAAATCTTAATTGTTGAATCTGACAATACAATGTTTTTTGTAAACATTTACACACAGGAAAGACCTGAGTCTTTTCTCTTCACACAGTTAAAATAACAAATATTGTGGTGTACGTATGTCTAACTTTGAACATCTTCCTCAGTCTCTACTGGAGACTCACGATTCAGTGGCGTCCCAGGCATGTGACAGCCCTCCACCCAGCCCATGTGATTTTGCGGATCATGAGCAGGAAGACGGCCACACGCACAACCTGCCCCCGCCGCCTGACGCAATCCGCATGGTGGGCATACGCAAAGTGGCGGGGGAGCACCTGGTAGGTAACATTAAAACCTAAACACAATGGACACTGCTGAGTTCATTCTATGTTGCTTTGCACTTTTCTGCTCCAAGCCCTCTTAGTGTTTGTTGTAAAGCATTTTATTATTGTTGATGATAGAAACAACAGCCTACATTGTTGTGTTTCAGGGTGTAACGTTCAAGGTGGAGGGTGGTGAGCTGATTATAGCACGCATCCTACATGGAGGGATGATAGACCAGCAAGGACTGCTGCATGTGGGAGACATCATCAAAGAGGTGAGGTAGACCATTATATAGATATGACCTCTACTGACCCCTTACATTCTTTTGATTTATGGTGGGAGTGCCTTGAACTTCCAGCTGCTGTTTTGATTTCTTCAGAAACACTAACTGCCCCCAAACTATAGTGTCTCTTAAAGAAAGAGGTCCATTTTTGGGGGGGGAAATAAAAGGCTGATTCTCTTTCTTCATTTTTAAATGAGATCGATACAAATATTAAGCTACTGTCAGCAGCCAGTTTAGCACAAAAGCACTGAAACATGGAAAAATTTACTCGGAAACAGCCTGGCTCTGTCAAAAGGTAAAAAACAATATGTAAATTTTTATCTGATCTTACCAGTGGAGTACCTCAAGGTTGGGTCCTTTATTTTATCGTTTGTAGCTCACCAAGCTCTTGTGATATTTGTAACCTGTCATCTTCCATTACAGATCCCACAAATGTGATTATTAATGTGTCAGTTCAGAAACGTTCTGTTATCCAATGTGTTGGCAGGTGAATGGACGAGAGGTGGGCCAGGATGCCAGGGTGCTGCAGGAGGAGCTGCAAGCAGCCAGCGGAAGTGTAGTTCTGAAAATCCTGCCCAGCTATCATGAAGCCATACAGCCAGGACAGGTGACAGATTACTACACACAGAGTGGACACACATGGTCATAGTAACAGACATAAGGTTTCTGGTGACTGGATTCTGAAATGGCCAGATATAATATTAGTTAAATAGCATACATTTACAAATGCACCATTGAAGACATATAGGTCTGTATCTACAGATGTCACAAGAACAGATGCTTCGGTACCAAGTTGAAGCCAAAATACTCAAAACGCATGGCTTAAGACTAACAACAACGCACCCTATTTTTTCCCTGACAATGCTACAATGTGGACAACAAATCTGTGTTGAAATTAGCAGGAGAGCAGTTAACGTTAGCTGTTAGCAGCTGGTGGACAGCACAGTCCTGCTTGGCTAAATAACAGAGCTGACAGCTAATGTTAACAGAGGTTACGTTGAGTTACATTATGACACATTCAAGCTCTATTCAGTAAAAATTTGTATTCGGTGAAAGTTAATTATAATATTATCGTGATTTGTTCAATGTAATCGTGTAAAATTTAGTTTTTGGTGAGAAACTAAAATAAATCTAGTTGATTGAAGGAGATGTTTTCACACCTATAACATAGATTTAGAAAGGGAAATATGACCTGTTGAACTTCCTAACACCAGTTCTAAGCAATATTTGCTTTGATAAATATTACTTAGAATTATGTAATTAAAACTACAGTAGTTCTAATTACGTAATTAGAATGTAATTAGAACTACTAATGCCAATAATCAAAGCAAATATTTTGATTAAAATACGATCAATAACAAAACATTTGCAGAATGCAAATAGAATCATGGAATTACACTGGTATTGTATGGACTACTACATCTCTGGTATCTGTTTTTCCAGCTGTTCTTTAAGTGTCACTATGACTACGACCCGGCCAATGACAACCTGATTCCTTGTAAGGAGGCGGGCTTAAGGTTTGAGACAGGAGACATCCTGCAGATAGTCAACCAGGATGATGTCAACTGGTGGCAGGTGGAGTACAAAAACACTTTTATGTGTTCTGTTGATTCTACAGTAGACAGAGAGCTGTTCATATTCATACTTTCTTTAGATTAAGATGTAATAAAACCCCAGGAACTTTAGGGTTATGTGTGTGTGTGTGTGTGTGTGTGTGTGTGTGTGTGTGTGTTATACAGGCCCGTCATGTGGAGGGTGGCAGCGCGGGGCTGATCCCCAGTCAGATGCTGGAGGAGAAGAGGAAAGCGTTTGTCAAGAGAGATGTGGAACTGGCACCAGCAGGTAACTGGAAGGAAAGAATAATGAGAACAAAGAAACAATACTGATGGTAGTGCTGGGCGGTATGACCAAAAATTTGTATCGCAGTATTTTTTAAGATTCTGGCGGTTTCACGGTATATCACGGTATTTTTTTTTTTCCTTGACTGTTTTTATATAGGTTTATAGTGGCTTACGCTACTGTCAGGAGTACATAGAATATAAAAACATTTTAATGTCATCATGTATAAAGGCTTTGCTTACTATAGGGTTTGTTCGTATAATGTTGGGATAGCAGTTTGGCTGAAGTATTGTCGCCCTGGTAAGACATACCTTGAATCCAGTGTTTAAATCATTGCTCTGAGCCCGTCTTTATCGACTGTCTGTAGCGGGACCATGTCCTTGCATAGCTGGATCGTTATTGCGTTCGTAATGTCGCTCCACCGCTTGCTTTTCTTGTCATATGCTGCTCGAGCAAATGCCTCTTCAAGCGATGTCTGACCCTTTAGCTTCACTGTTTCACTCGCGCTAACGTTACTGTTTGACGGCCTTGAATCCGACAACCGTCATCACACTCTTGGTATTCCAACACATGTTTTCTGCTGAGGTGATGGAGTAAGATGCTCGTGTTACCACCAGCGGCAACAGTGGCTCGACAAACTTATATAGTCTTTTGGTCTACATCGGATTTTTTTTTTAACCAAAACACTTCCAAACAGCAGACCCAGCTCCTGTCTTTGTCTGTCTTTGTTCATCCTGCATCGCTCTGTTCTGTTCTTTAATGTAACGTTACTGTAGCGACGGAGCCTCTCCCAGCTGTAAACAGACTGTTGTGCTAGCGAGCTGTACCCAGCATGCCGTTCGGAGGTGTAATTTTATAAATGTACAATTATTAGTGTTACAAATTGTTTGTGTCACACACTGTTGTGTCGTGGTGTTTTGCCCTGTTAAAGAGCGTTAGTTGTGGGTTATTAATTGTTGTGCTATAAAGTTATAACCATGATTAGGGGTCAGTCTCAATACACTCCAGACAACTAGCTCCGACCGCAGCGCCCTCAGCGGCGAACAATATATTTTGCTGCCTGTTGAAGAGTGACAGCAGTTGTTTCGGCTGTGTATGGCGGTGTGTTAAAAATGTATATCATACAATCAAAACCAGTATACCGCCCAGCACTAACTGATGCTCAATAAAATAATAATTATTTACGAAGAAAGTGATACATGAAACTCCCTTAACAGCTTTAAGTGTGATTAAGGCAAATGTGGTCTAAATTCACCGTTTTGAATCAAAAATATGTCATCCACGTGAATCGTGTAGATCCGTAGAGTTTTTTTTGGGGGGGGGGGGGGGGGGAGTCAACCGGCCAGCCAGCGTTTCTCAGATTGGAGTCATACGAGGAGAAAAGGTGATGTCGTGATCTTCACAATAAAACATCTTTGATGTGACAAGTCTTGGCCAATCAGCGTTCAGATGTCTACAGCGTCTTCATTTCCCTCCGTTAAAGTTAAGTTATGTTCCGTTACCGTTCAGACTTGCTGGGTTGTTAACGTCCACTGCATGCAAAACTTTATCGACTGTTAACGTTCATCATTATCGCGATTTAGGAGGAAAAAAACATAATGTTATGAAACATGCAGCCCCCCCCCCCCCCCCGTGTTCCAGTTCAGTTCACGCGGTCAATCATTAACTTTAAACCCGAACACCGGCGGATCTGCTGGCAGGTTGTTTTTTTAACTCAAAGTAGAATGAGGCGATTTCGTGGTCATAATAACGTTTAAGATAACGAAAAGTGAGGCTCAGATACTGATGAGATGATGAGGTCAAAGAGCTTCAGGGAGAGGAGGCTGTCTGTAGCGCAGCTTGACGCAGGGCTGAGCTGTGAGTGGAGCTGGGCCTGGATAAAGGTCGACAGATGTGAAGGGAGAGCAGTACAGCTTCCTGCTGTCAGTGTTTTAAATACATTGATAAAGCAGGGTATGCTAAATGCAACCTCTGCTCCAAGGAGATAAACTACAGCAAAAAGGGCTCACATGCCGTCTCATCACACTGTTCACACCGTTCACTGTAATGACCACAGCCTGTGTACTTCCAGTCCCACGTTGCTCTCAAGAACCCTGAAGTAATGAGAGGGTTAAGGTTGCCTGTACCGGGTTATGACGTGCAACTGAGCAGACGTGTGGAGCAAGGCTCCGGCGAAATTAATATATTTTACTAACTAAATCGAGCTACCTGTGACCTAAAATACTTTTTTTAAGGTACATTTCACGCGATGTCGAAAAACCGAGGGAAAGGCCGACCTTCTAAAGTCGACAAAAAGACAGACTTTGAGACTCTACCTGAGGAAGACACGGAAGAGGTAACTGGCGATATGCTAACTCATGAGGAGACCAGCAGCAATGAGAGCCAGATTCTATCGGCCATACAGTCCATGAGGAACGATTTTCCCGCTAAACTACATGAAGTCATTTCCTCCAACTGAGAGATAAAAGAAGCTGTAGGGGCATTTTCTGAAAGACTCACAGAAGCAGAAACTCGCATTTGCACTGCGGAAGACCAGATAACTTCGCTAACAAAGCAAGCCGAGTCCACAAGCTCACCTCATAGATGGAAGAGATGGAAAACCTACAACGTCGCTCCATTCTAAGACTGGTTGGATTACCAGAGGGAGTGGAGAGCGGAGATGCACGTACATTCTTAACGGCATGGCTGCACAAGGCTCTTAACATAGATGCAGAAGAACAACCGGTAATCGTCGAGCAAGCCTACAGGCTAGGGAGAATACCACTGCAGACCCAGGATCAGCAGGGTCCAGACAGAATACGACCACGGATTCTCCTGGTGAAATTCCTGACCTACTGAGACAGAGACCGAGTTATGAAAGCAGCACGTCTGAAAGATGAAATCAAAGTTGACGGTGGCCGTGTCACGTTCTTCCCTGACTTTTCATCTGAGGTCCAAAGACAGAGGAAACTTTTTGACGGAGCGAAACAGAGCCTGCGCCAAATGCATATGGTGTATGGATTTTTGTTCCCAGCAAAACTGCGAATTCTACACGATAAAACCTGGCACCACTTCACCTCACCAGCCCAAGCTGAAGAATTCATCCGGATGATTAAGAAGGGGAACAACCTCGATCGTGATACATAGCAGGGACCATCACCTGAAGAGTAACGAATATCAGAACTTTGGCTGAATGGTGAGGTGGTCTATTCACCGTTGAAAAGAGTCTGTTGTGGTAAGCTTGAACTGATGGCGAGTTAAGATTATTATTATTGGCATAGGCCAGGTACAGACTTGGACTAGGCTGTCCATTCAGATAGGCTGTCCATTCAGATAGGCTAACTACTAAGATACTTTATCATATTAAGGTCACAAACGAATATTGCTCCATCCGTATTGACATGCATTTCGTCGGAGCACGCCCGACTTGTATATATTTTTTATTTATTTTGTATTAACTTCTCAAGATCTGGTTGCTATACTGCTCCTCTAAAGGATCAGGGCTCAGTCTAACCGGGATCCGGTCGACGGGAGGGAGGGAGGGGAGATGTGTGTGTTTATCTGCACAGGGTGTAGGCTAGGCCTACTGTTGTTGCCTCAGTTGGGAGAGGCCCTTGTTATTATTTGTTCCGTATGTTTGTTTATTTTGAAGGCACACTATTCACTTTATCACATGGCATGGTTAAAAAGTTAGGTGCAGGTGAGCTTACTTTGCTGACTTCATCATGAGCGGTGACACTAAAATAAATATTATTTCATGGAATGTTAGGGGTCTTAGGAAGATAGTTAAATTAAAACAAGTAATGTCGAGACTGAAACAGCTAAAAACACATGGCTTTTATTCAAGAAACCCATTTGCTTTCCAGTGAGTACATCCCCTTGAAAAGGAGGTGGCCAGGTCGGGTCATATCTGCCTCATTCTCCTCCCATGCAAGAGGGGTAGCAATACTTATTCACTCATCTGTTCCATTAAGAGTTTACAATACCATACAAGACACAGTAGGCAGAATTGTTATCGTCCAGGGCTCTTTACTAAATCAAGATATTAATTTAGTATGTCTATATGGTCCTAACAACGATGATACACAGTTTTATAATAACCTGTTCCTAACTTTATCAACATTGCATGGCCACATTTGTATGGCAGGGGACTTTAATTGTACTCTTAATCCAACACTGGATAAATGATCAGGTGTGGACACCTCACATATGCAAAGTAGGAAAGTAATACAAAACTTTATGTGCAAGTTAAATCTTTGTGATATCTGGAGACATAAGAACCCTTCCAGACGGGAATATTCATGCCACTCTGTTACACATAATTCTTACTCCCGCATAGACTACTTCCTCATTTCTAAGTCTATGATATCTAATGTGACTGACTCATTGTATAAAAGTATTGTCATTTCAGATCATGCTTTACTTCTACTCAATTACACTGTCAAAGCAGCTAATAAGGGTCCCACTATATAGCGATTGAGCCCACGATGGTTGCATGATAACGAGTTTTTCAAATTTGTTGGAACCAATATTGATGTCTATTTCGAAGTCAATACTACTCAAACATCAGCGTCTACAAGATGGGAGGCATTCAAGGCCTACATACGAGGCCAAATGATCAGCTATACAAGCAGCATATCAAATAAACAGCACCTAAAATTAATGGAGTTAGAAAAAGATATTAAAGAACTTGAGACAGAAATTAACCTTAATGATACAAATGAGACTAGACAGAGACTGGCCATTCTTAGAGCACAGTATAATGAATTATCCACAAATAAAGCGCTAAATAGCGTAATGAAACTGAAACAGACATTCTACGATCAAGGAGAAAGGGCAGGGAAACTTCTGGCCTGGCATTTAAAGTCAATGCAGAACGAAAGATCAATTTTAAAAATTGAGTCGGAGAAAGGGACGACAATTACTAACCCACAAGAAATAAATAGCACTTTCCAGACATTTTATTCTAAATTGTACACGTCAGAAAGTCCAGCCACATCTCGCACACTCCACAGCTTCCTAGGTCAGATAGAAATACCGTTCCTTGGTGAGAGCGCAAAACAGGAACTCAACTCCCCAATTGCAATATCTGAGTTGTCGGAGGCCATAGACGGTATGAAAGGAGGGAAAGCTCCAGGACCCGACGGTGTTCCTATTGAAATCTACAAAAAATTCAAGGACAGGCTATTGGTTCCTTTACTGAATATGTTTGAAGAATCACTTGAAAATGATGAGCTGCCTCCATCTTTGCGGAACGCACTTATAACCTTAATATTAAAGCCAGGTAAGCCCTCCACAAAGTGTGAATCCTACCGCCCCATTTCCTTAATCAATAATGATGTGAAAATAATAGCAAAACTGCTTGCCAGAAGGTTGGAGAAACATATGCCATCTATTGTGGCCTTAGATCAAAATGGATTTATTAAAGGAAGACGGGGCTCTCACAACATTCGTAGACTGATGAACATTATACATGCCAAGAAAGCAATACCGGATGTGGCTGTGATGGGACTTGATGCGGAAAAGGCCTTTGATATGGTCGAGCATAAATGCCTATTTGAAGAGTGCTTCAGTAATTACCAGTTGGTAATATAGTTATACCATATAGTTATATGGTATCAAAACAGCTTTCTCTTTGTAGAGGTACAAGACAAGGGTGTCCCTTGTCTCCTCTTCTTTTTGTCCTGGCCATTGAACCTCTAGCAATTGCAATTAGAGGCAATAGTGAGATAACTGGTGTCACAATTAATGATATCGAGAATAAAATAGGACTATTTGCTGATGATATAGTGCTGTTTCTGACAGACTTGAAACAATCTATACCTTCTTTATTAAGTTTAATAGGAACGTATGGTAGTTTCTCAGGTTATAAGGTTAATGCATCTAAGTCTACAATCCTATTTTTGAAAAAATCTGAGAGATTAACTCCACCACTAAATACTCCATTTAGGAACATTGTGGACAGCTTCACATACCTTGGTGTTAAAATCACGCCTACAATAGAATCCATGGTACCTACTAACTATAACCCTGTGACTGAGTCAGTAGTTGAATCTATTAATAGATGGAAATCTTTGACAATTTCCATGATTGGGCGTATTAATATTCTGAAGATGAATATTCTTCCTAAA
Organism: Anarrhichthys ocellatus; assembly: GCF_004355925.1. Classification (NCBI taxonomy): domain Eukaryota; kingdom Metazoa; phylum Chordata; class Actinopteri; order Perciformes; family Anarhichadidae; genus Anarrhichthys; species Anarrhichthys ocellatus. Next base: position 568,369 of record NW_022280086.1, on the reverse strand, counting down.
TTCCTGTACCTTTTTCAAAACATCCCACTTGCTCCTCCTAATTTCTTTACTAAAATGAAACAGCTTTTTTGTAATTACATTTGGAACGATAGATGCTCAAGACTGCGCATGACCCTGTTGTACTTACCATATGACAGAGGTGGGTTAAAACTCCCTTACCTCCAGGGATACTATTGGGCTGCCCAACTACGAGCAGCCTCATATTGGTTTGAACACCAGTCAACGCTGCACTGGATAAGGATGGAGGAAACCACAACTTCCAAAATCCCCTTATATCTCTACCTCTATTCAGCAAACTTAGCCACTTTGAAGAAACGCACTGCAAACCCCTTTGTTAAAAATACGCTGACAGTATGGCATGAGGTGTTAAGTTATCTTGGGGAAAAAACTCCTCTATCCCAATACTCACCTATTTGGGGGAACAGAAACTTTACGCCAGGTACTAACGACTCTGGTTTTAAGTTATGGACAGACAGAGATTTCAGATTTATATGATTGTGATACTCTTACTCTTTTAAGTTTTAATGAGACCAAGCAAAGGTTTAGCATAGCTACAAACCATTTTTTCAAGTATCTCCAGATAAGAAGCTTCATAACAAAGATACAGAACTCTGTAAATCTCCCCTCTCTAAATTCTTTCGAAAAGATAGCTTTAAACCATTATGGATCAGCTGGACTGATCTCAAAGTTTTATCAGACCATCATAGCTGCAGCAAAAGAATCCTCCGATGACAAAAGGCTAGCATGGTGTTCAGACCTAAATGAAGAAATCACTAGAAGAGTGGCAGGACATATGTCTACAGAGTCAACTCCAAACAATAAACTCAAGGTTCAAGCTTCTCCAGTATAAATGGGTGATGAGAACATGCATTACTCCAGAGTTACTGCATCGCATGTACCCCAATACACCGGATGCTTGCTTTAAATGTGGTATACATAAAGGTAGCTTACCCTCATTCAGGATTTCTGGAAAGAGATTATTACAATTGTATCTATTTGTATCAACGAACAACTACCATTATGTCCAAAACTCTGTCTCTTTGGGTGTTTCCCAGTAAACTGTACACTTAACAGTAGCAAAAAGAAGATGGTCATATTTTGTCTTCTTGAAGCTAAACATAAAATTGCAATGGCTTGGAAATCTGTTCACAGGCCGAGCAAACCAAATTGGATAGAGGGACTGATACAGTGCCTTGCCCTAGAGAAACTTACATATGCAGTTAAAGGGAAATATAACATCTTTGCAAAGATTTGGGGCTCATTTATGGAGTTTCTGGAGGGGGAAGATTTTGTTGTAACCATATAGTCTACCGTTTTCCTTTTTGTTTTTGTTTCCCTTCCCCGGTTTTTTTTTTTTCTCGTTTTTTTTCTTCTGACTGGTCACATTAGGGATTGTGGGAGCATTCTATTTGTGGGGTATAATATGTATCTACCTGTGCATGTACATATGTCACCCTCTACTGTTATTTTTATTTTTTGTTTCTGCTGAGAACGTCCAACAACAATACATGCCATTTTTATCTTTATTTGAAATTTCTCCAAGTGCCTTTTGATGTGCCTTGTTTTGTCTTGTTTGTGTATTGTGGAAAAGACAATAAAAAACATTTGTCAAAAAAAGGTTGCCTGTACCTTCATTTCAGCAGGTTGCTAATGCAGAGGTGTGTATAGATTACAGCTATTATTTTACTCTTGATAAGGTACCTTAGCCAGAGTAAATTATCATTTTAATTTAACTGGATTGAATGCATATTAACTGCAAATAGAAGATAGGCCACAATTCTAACAGCTTTAGAGTAACAGTAGAAGTTAATATTAAGCCATACAGTAACAGTTCAATGAAAACGAATCACTTTATTTTGTACAGGCGATGGTTCTCGCTTCTCTTGCATATCTTTGTTTTTATATGACTAAAACTTTTGAAAATGAGACCTCGGTCTCAATTGATTTTGTCTAAACAAAGGTTAATAATAATATTGATTTTTATAAAATAAAAAAAAAAAAAAAAGGCTAACTAGCCAGCTGTTCAACTAGAGCTGAAATACTGATTAATCACTGAATAATAAATTAGTTTTTTGCTTAAAGTAAATATTGTCCCATCACTTAATTTGATTCTCAGAGTACATCAGAATGCTACATATGAGCTACATAAGCTCATATTTAAAATAAAATTCTCGGAGCACCCTCCCACAAGGGTTTCGGGCTTGTCACCTTTTTCATCTCTCGAGTTTGCAGGTATGTCTAATACTGTATACCTACCCTACTATATTGTTTCCCATTGTTCTCATCGTCAGTGTTTTGCTGTTTCACACTGCCATCTGGTGGCGAATGCCATGTAATTGAAATTTCAAGTACCAGCAATCAGAGGAGCGTTAATAAACCCAACCCTTTCTAAATGTCAAAATCCTCCAAATTCCAAAAGTTCCTGTAGTGTGAGAAATATTAAACTAAAAGTATGATGTCTAAAGAAGCTTTAGAATATCAAGATGATAGTGGTCTGAAGAGCAGTAATTTCTAAAGACTGGGTTTGGGACCCACAGTTTGGTCGCAGGAGATTTTATTAGGGTCGCCAAATAAACGTGCAGAATTTCTTCCATAGTCCTTTATTTAACATTTATATCTGCAGTAAACTTTTGAGCCACATGAGGGAGCCTGCATGCGAATATTGTTCTGATAATGGTAGTCTACTTATAACACTGAAACTAATACAAAAGGCAAACATTCTGTTGGTTTTACTGATGAGAGTAAAAAGCAAGAGCCTATTTAATCTGCCTTAATGAGTTTTCAATAAAACCAAGTTGTGATTCATCAAACGTATATCTTTTCAAAATGTCTGGTTTACCTATTCAAGATATCAAAGGGGCTGTGGTCTTCTCACAGTTTATAGATAAAGGTCTATTGTGAATGTCATTTCTAGAAAGTGGCCCTGAGATGTGGGAGTCATGAGCTTCCATTCTCTCTCTCACTCACCTAATCAGCTCATTCAGTGCACCTGTTAGTCACACCCGCCTCATCAGCTCATCACTCTCACCTGCTCACTCTGAGGCACCTACTATTTAGACCCCAGTCTCACACAGACTCACTGCCAGATCGTTCTCTGCATTATGCCAGACTTTGCCACGTTTACCCTCAGACTGGTTTCCTGTTGCCGACCCTGCCTGTTTGGACTTCTCTGCCTTGCCTCGGCCCCGGCAAATCACCATAGCCTTCTGTCCCCGACCACGAGAATAGCCTCTGGTTTCTGTCTGCCTTCTCCCCTGACAGCTTGGCGTTCCACCAAGTGGATTTCTCCACGTGAGCTGATCCGAGACTGTTGTGTCTTCTGCCTGGAATAAAGCTACTTCAACTATTCTGTGTGTCCGTCGTACTGCTTCTGGGTCCTTACCACACCCGTTACACTTCCTCTCTACTGGTTATCTTGCAAATCGTCCGAACCAAGAAATAGTTTGGCCCATGAGCCAGTGAATGGGAGGCATGACTGATGACAATCAGCTAATGTTTGACTAACTCTACACCCAATTTATGTGACAGGAAATCTTTGTACTGGTGTTGGAGGGAAGAAGAAGAAGAAAATGATGTATGTGACAACCAAAAATGCAGGTAACAAAGCTTTAAAATGTCCAACATATACTGTTACTGTTACATTTTTCCTCAGTGAAACCTCCTCCTTCTGTCCTTTTTCCTCTTTTTTCCAACACTTCTACTTTTCTTGTACATCGTTCTTTTCCTCCACCCTTCTTTCCATCCTTTCAATCTTCCTCTCTTTCTTCCCCTCTCAGAGTTTGACAGACATGAGATATTGCTCTACGAGGAGGTGGCCAAGGTCCCGCCTTTCAAGAGGAAAACTCTGATTTTGATTGGTGCCCAGGGTGTGGGGCGGCGGAGACTGAAGAACAAGCTTCTACTGAGGGATCCACTACTCTTTGGCACCACCATTCCATGTATGAAATTTAATATATTTAAGTAGTAGTATTACCTGGCCGATAAAGATTTAATCCTTAAGATTTCTGTGGAGCTCAATTAGGAGCAGGAACAAGCTGATGCAGGTGTTTCTGACAGAAAATAATTTAAACACATTAAAGCTTCTTAAGGGGAGGGGAAATGCATGTGTGACTGCCTTATTGTTTCCAGATACTTCCAGAAAGCCCAAAAAGGAAGATCGCGAGGGTCGGATGTACGCCTTCACCAGCCGCAGCAAGATGGAGACCGACATCAAGAACGGGCGCTTTCTTGAACATGGAGAGTATGACGGCAACCTGTATGGAATCAAGATAGACTCCATACACGAGGTGGTTGAGGCCGGACGTGTCTGCATACTGGACGCCAACCCTCAGGTATGCATATATACCCCCACAAACAACTTACCACCCTGTTTTAACCGGAAAATGCTCCTTACATAATAATCAAAATTTTTTAAAAACGTTCAAAGCCAGACTCAAACATCCCCAGCTCTGCAGCTACACTACACCCACTGACACCACCCTCTTTACAGCTCCGTCAGATCATTGCTCCAGTGTTCCTCTAAAATAATTCAAATCCAGTTCGAATTTTCAAACACCTCTAGTTACTACCCGGTTTAAGTTGTTAGTAAGTAAGTAGTAACGTGTCACTTTTAACAATATTGGATCACTAGTATGGAGATGCAGGTGGATAAATTAATCTACGACTTAATTTACCTTTGATGAATATTCTGTCTGTGCTTCATTGGCTACATTAAAAAGATTGAAAAATTGTGTCTTTTTGGACACAAAGCAAGTGGCAGACAAGTTCAAACAACTCTCCCACCACCAATCATTTTTTAAATACATCCATCTTGGGGGGGCACATGTTTTTTTTTTTTTTTTTTTTGCCACTTGGGCGCAGCAGAACACACTGTAAACACAACATGGACATACTATCTGCATATGAAGTTCTTATAGTGGACTGGTTAGCTAACAGTTGCCTTTTTACACATCTAGCAGTTACAGAGCTATGGAGCTAAATCCAGGTCAAAAGTTTTGATCATTTGAAAAAAAAAAAAAAATTAACCCAAAAGGACTCCCCCAGCTATCTTGAAGGAAGCTTCGGAGGGAACCAGCTACTGGTTCAATTAGACTTTCACCCCTATACCCAGGTCGGACGACCGATTTGCACGTCAGGACCGCTACGGGCCTCCACCAGAGTTTCCTCCTGACATAGGTTGCCGACATAGAGAGACTCCTGACGCCTTTTACTTGAGCCGATCCCCGCCCTGGCGACGCGGTTGGGGCGCACTGAGGACAGTCCGCCCCGGTCGACAGTCGCGCCGGGAGCATGGGGCCCCGTCCCTCCCCGCAGGGAGAGCGGGCGCAGCAAGCACTTAGTCCACGGCCCCGGGGATAGCGGGAGCGCTGTAAAGCACCCGGACGGAGCCGCAAGCCGACCTAGAGCCGGTCGCGGCGCACCGCCACGGAGGATATGCGCCCGGCGGGGCGGGGATCGGCTCAAGTAAAAGGCGTCAGGAGTCTGCGGCGATATCGGCAACACTCCCGACCCATCTTGAAACACGGACCAAGGAGTCTAACGCCCTCGTGAATCAGAGGGTGAAGCAAACCCCGTGGCGCAATGAAAGTAAGGGCCAGCGTGCCGGGTGAGGTGGGATCCCGACCCTGCGGCGTCGGGCACACCACCGGTCAGTCTCGCCCGCACTGTCGGGGAGGTGGAGCGTGAGTGTGTGCAATAGGATCCGAAAGATGGTGAACTATGTCTGGGCAGGGCGAAGCCAGAGGAAACTCTGGTGGAGGCCCGTAGCGGTCCTGACGTGCAAATCGGTCGTCCGACCTGGGTATAGGGGCGAAAGACTAATCGAACCAGTAGCTGGGGGAGTCTTCCCCCCCACTGCAATCACGTGAATATGGTGTATAGAAAGTGTTGAATCATAATTCTCGCGGTGCCTACGTTACCTGAAGGCAACGTGGTTGAGGAAGTCCTCAGCCTTCCTTGTTATGCTGTCACTCATGACACGCCCCTCTCGGTTGATGCCACGCCCCCCACATTAGATCGGGGTCAAAAGTCTGAACTGAAGAAAAAAAACGATCTGAAAGTGAAAAAAAGATTTGAAACTGAAAAAAATATATAAAAAGAAAAATGTATTCCAAAAAATTCCAGAACTGAATCAAAATTATATTCAACCCAAAAAAAATTTCATTCACTTATTTGTATTTTGAATACATTGCTGTATTTTTCAATGTTCAAGATCAGGTTCAAATTTTTTTTTATTTTTTTTATTTTTTTATTTTTTTTTCCCAAATGAACAAAACTTTTGACCTGGATTTAGTTCCATACAGAGCGCCATTAACATTCAGTCATTTAGCTTTTCTGTTCACCTGGCAAATCTAAGTCCATTATTCAGTCTTTGAGCTTTGTTTGTGATCTTTACCAACTCCTGAGGGAAGTACCTGCCTCTGTTGCTGCTAAATGCTCCGCTATGTTCAACCAGCTAATCTCAAACTGTCTATTTGCCATTTTGTGCTGAGCAGGGAGCGCACAGAGCTTTCTTTGAGGTTTTTCACTGAAGCAGCTGCCTGCTGTGGGTGAAAATGAGAGGGACCATTAAAGTGGCCATAAAACCAAAACTTTTGACTCAAAAAGGTTAAATGCTGGGGGGCTGAGGGGAACTGCTGTGTTGGTTGATCATTCTTTGTGGGTTCTTCACAACAAGTGACTCCATTCACATAACAGTCATGTGACCCATTTGAAGAGCAGCTTCAAAAAGCCAGAGTTAAATCAGCTTTCTTTTTTTCTTCTAAGGTAAATTCACTATAGTGTTAAACAGTCTAATAAGTATTCACAAACAAATGGGAAGTTAGGTAACTCGTAGTGAGTGTTTTGTATCTATAAATCTGTGCCTGTAATTTACCACTTGTATGTCATGATTTGTGCATCAACTTAGCATTTTTTAATGTATATCTGTCTCTATATTAGTGAATCTTCACCTAATTGTGTTGGGAGCATGGGCCTCGGACGATGTCACATGACTGTAAAACACAATGCACAAATAAATGAATGTGATTTGCGGCTGTAAATTTGTATCTCTGTCTCTAATTTGCAACTCATGTGAGACCATTTGTAAATACAAACTAACTGTTTTATAATACATCGTCAATTTTTTCTTAAACTTCCCTATTTGCATGGCTTAATAACATTCACAATCCTTAAATGCATTTGCAAATCGTCAACCGAGCATTTTTAAATGGATATGCATCTGTGAATCTCAACCTATTTGTGTGGATCATTTTGAGACGGATTTTACCGCGCCATTGTGCATCACACAAACGGGAAAGACATGCATCTGTAAAGAAATGCAATGGGTATTAAGAAAATTGACTAACTCGCTTAATTAATTTTGAACCCATTTTACTGAAATTTCGTTTGTTATTGATGAGAAATCCCAGAACTTGATGTTGATGATTGGTAATAGTGGTTGATTAGTGAAATTAAATTCACTGGGGGCAGACCTTCAAAATCACCTTGTGAATGGACACAACTTCCTCTGGGACATGCTCAATGAGTAGGCAACATCAAGTGTAAATTATTTACATTTGGAAGTTTCTCCAAACACAATGTCACAAACATTGTATTTTTATCTCTTCTCTCATCATATAGATTTACAGATGCAAATGACTGCATTTATTTTTGCATTGTGTTTTACGACACGAGTCGCATGACATTTTACGTGTCACACATGCCCTGTATTTGTGAATTTTGTGTGAAACCGCAAGTTAAAACACTCGAAGGATCAACAAAACTAGGTGGAGATTCACATAGACAGTTACAGATACAAATCAGTGTATTTAGTTTTACTAGTAGCGTAACTTCACATTTGTTTGTGAATACTTATGGGACTCTTTAAAAATAATAATTTACATACACTGACTGCCCAGAAAAATGCTATGCTACAGTCCTGCAATATATAGAACCTTTATGAAAATTAAAAATAATTTTGAATTGTTATAGATACAGGGTCGGGGAAATGAGGTGGATAAAATATTAGAAACGACTGTTATTGTATTGTCAGTACAATGTAATAACTGTCTAGGCTACGGAGTCAGTTGAGTGTCGTGTGCCTGCTCAAGAGAATCTTACATTGTAGAATTACGGAGGACAAAAGCTGACGATATCTAAAATGTATAAATGACTCTATAAATAAATATGCCATTAAATGTAAAAGTAATATTAAAAATAAATTAAGGGATTCATGATAAAATGTGACATACAGTGACATTTCAATATTTAGATTTTTCCCTTTATTTGTAGTTTTTCCAAGAATTTTGTTCCCAAAGCCAACTGATCTCTGAATACTAATACTTCTCTCTAGTTACCAGGAATCCTGTCAGTGGTCTATAAATTCATGTTTGGGTCTTTGTAATATTCGCTATGGCTTACTTGTTTGTGCTGTGGAAATTTCCTCTTTAAGTAATAATAATTATAATATATTTTAAACTAAATCGGGGAATTAATACAAATAATTTAATTAAGAAGCAAATTATAACACAAATCAATTTGTCACATTTTATCAATTAATTAATTCCTGCATTTATTTTGAATATTATGTTTGGTACATTTAATGGCATATTCATTTGGTAGTCAAGTTATTTATTTATATATGATTTTTTTGCAACTTCCATTCTCTATAGTAGGAGAGTATAACGTTATTCAGTCAGTGTCACCAGGCAGGAATCTCCAGTTGTTTAAAAACTCAAAGACACAAATTCAAATCAAATGTGTTTGTGTGTTAATGTTGTCTTCTAGTCTCTCAAAGTGCTGAGGACCTCGGAGTTCTTGCCCTATGTGGTGTTCCTTCAGTCTCCAGACTTTGAGGTGCTCAAGGCGATAAACCACTCAGCTGTCGAGGCAGGGGTGGTTACCAAGACACTGACGGTAAGAACCACTTACGGTAGGATCATACTCATGTTGAGAAAACTCTGAACAGCTGAAGAAGCAGTGTAGAACTCAATAAACTGCAAATACAGTAGTTCAAAGAAGAGATTCTGGGAATATAATAACGATCCAATAAAACATGCTACACCAAGTCACATGTTTTCCGTTTCAGGATGAAGAGCTGCAGAGGACGTGCGATGAGAGCACTAAAATGCAGGCGGCCTTCGGCCACTACTTTGACCTCAGCATCATCAACGACAACTTGGACGAGACCTACCGTACCGTCAAGGCTGCCCTGGAAACGGTTTCTAAAAACCCCCAGTGGGTCCCGGTCACCTGGGTTTTCTAGTGGAGAGCAGAGGAGGGAGGGAGCTTAATGGCACTGAAAATATGCCACTGTGTAAATAATGGAAGTTCTTATTTAGATTTCCTAAACTTTCAGAAGAGATTAAATTTGACCATTGCGATAGCCTAGCATCAGAAAATTATTTTCTTGCTAAAGTAGCTGCTTTGCAGATAAATCACAAGATATTTTCTTCAAAGTGTGTGAATAAGACATCCATTATTTAAACAGTGTTATATTTTTCTGTGCCGGGAGGACAGGAATGGGAATAAAAAGAAACAAGAATGACAAGGAAGGAGGCGAAAAAGACGAATGTAGTTGTGAATGTCAGAATTTCACAGATTTGACCTGTGCGTGCGTGTCGATTTTAGAGCAAAGACCTGTATGTTTTTAAGTTATTTGTATTGTGTTAATCATGACGATCAACAGACTTTGGATACTGATGGTTACACTTAATTCCCAAGCTATGAGGGCTAATGGCAAAATCTGATCTATTTATCAATTTCTCTTTTCATTTACTAAACATTAGACCTAAAATGTTTTTATAAACAAATGCCCATCATGACTTTCAAGGGACCACATCACTTATCTTGTTAAATTTGTTTGTCTATCGTATGTGACCATGGCAACTGTGGTGGGGGATGAGTGTTTCTGGTGTCATTGAGCTGGGAAGAGGAGGGGCCAACTTTGATTTTCTTTGTTTACAAAGAGTAACCGAGTATTCATGCACTTAATTCGATGAAAATCTTTGAGATTGCCACTTCAACTAGTTTCTTTTAGACCAATGCAGCACTAGCTTCAGGACAGAAGTAATGATAAAACCAACACATGCAATGCTTCAGTTGCTGTGTAGATTTCCTCATGTCAAATGAGTTTTTATTAGAGAATGTTACACTTGACAAAGTACGTGTGATGGAGAGCGGGTCGTCTCAAACCTCAGTCCATCTCGTCTCTGCAGTTCACCAATTAGCCCTGCGAGCACAGTAACTATGTCGCCAAGCTTCGAGAAATATTTAGCGAAGAAGCGCAAATTGTTTTTGCTGTACCCTTTCTGGAGAGCCAGGTCTTAAGCCAGATGATCAGACAGAGTGCGTTTTGCAGGTGGAAAATGCAACCTGCACCGCACTGCCTTGTTGCCCGTTCAACCAGAGTTTTTATTTTATTTTGCAGTTTGCTGTGTCTTTTCAAATAATGAACTGTACGCTACAGGTAATAGTACAGTTTAAATGAATGAAAACAACTTTCCTGAAATCTCAAATACGGCACAAATGTGCCTCCAGGCCTGCTGTTTACTGTTGAGATCATGGTAGCTACGGTTGGTAAAGTCATATGCGCCGGGTGTCTAGCAAAAGCCACCACAATGACAGTTAAAAAAATAGAAAAAATTCATTCTTTTCTACTTTAGGCCTTTAGGGTGCACCTGCTAAAAAGTGCGGCACAAAGTGCTTAAAAACTAGCATTTCATTGGTGCTGTCAGCGTATCCCATTTGGTTATCATGAAGCATTTAAACAGCATGTTGAAACTAAAAACTAAAATCAGATGTGGAACAGTTGATGCTGATGTTATTTAGCAATTTATGAATTTAGAAAAATGTAGAATAACACAATCTGTCAGATATAAGATCAGTTCCCAGCCAGACACTGATCATGAACACCGCCAGTGTTACCCAAGACCTAAAGATCCCAGAATGGTTGATGGAGGAGTCGTTAACTAGTTTGAACTCCATTGACTTAAAAACACACAGAAAACATTGCACAAAGCTCTATTTTACTACATTGTAGTTCATAAGAATGGGTGACTGTGTTCCAACACTCTTACTGTCATTTTTATTTTCTAGTATTTATAATTCAAAATAAAACCTATTGGTTGTATTTATTAACTCGGTTAACAGTTTGTAGATAGCATGTAGAGACTGATTTTTTTTGTAGGTATGAGGTTACCAGCTAGAACTTTCAGTATCTGACACTTATGTTTTGATGTTCAGAATGTCATTAGTAAAGACATACAGTTGCCTACGAGTGAACAACACAACAGAAAGTGGCAGATACCCGACAAGACTAAAGCACTTCAAGATAAGTGTGAAAGAATGCAGACAATTTAAATTACAACAAATTAGTTTCTTCTCTTTTTTTTTTTTTAGCCTTTCAAATGTGTTGTACACTCCTGGGCCACTGTACATGTAACACTGTCCATTGTGCCAAAGCTCCTTGAGCTGCTTGTTTGTACTCTGATCTGTTATTCTGGCAGCTACTGAACTTTTGATGCACAATTAATTGTTTGGGGATAGATGAGTAAAATAGGTGTGGGTCATAACTGGCAAATAAGCGATCCTCAGACCAGTTGTTCACAGCCGTATTAGAGGAGACATTTTTAGTGAGTCATTCTTTGTAAAATCACACAGTGGGCTCTATTTTTTTAAAAGTGGCTTGAAAATGGCAGATATTTGTCTGGCAGCTTTGAGATCGATCGATCGAACTCACTCACTCTCACACGCATATATATATATATATATATCTATATATCTATATATATATATATCTCTATCAAATCCTCACTGTGTCCTTTCTCTAGGAAATCTCACAAATGCAATAAATCCATTTCTGTGACTGTCTTTAATGATATACATTTAGATACAACAGTAACAGTTGGTTTTACCAATTTGTATTCGGTTTGTACAAACATGGCTCACTGACAATTATCTGTTTGAATAAATGAAGTGACTTAAAGTATAGGTTTACATATGTACACTGTATATGTACTACATTTGCACTGTTGAAGGGTGTCATTTGAAAATGTTACATAACATCATTCAATTTGAGATTTAAAGGGATACTCCAGTGATTTAGTTTTGCACTTCCATAAAGTTGAGGAAGTCACAAGCGACAGATTTTAAAAAAGGAATGAAATAGTTTTTTAGAAAGGTACAAATACATTATACTAGTGTTTGCACAAGTCGAGTAGTACTCCCCATGATCTTGATGTGTAAAAGCTCTGGAGTGCTTCTTTAAATTCAACGGTCTGCATTTCACATAAAATCTCTATAGTTTCTAAAATGCATGGCTCTAAAATGGAAAGTGAATTCATTTTGTAGTTTTGTTGTAGGACTGATGATTGTTCATGCTTCTGTCTATACTGAATAAATAATTGATTCAGATCGATTATTGATTCTGTATTTCTTACTGAGAATTTTTCTTCTTGTTGCCCTTACAATTTTTATAAGACACTATGCAATATGATAATGCATTGTTATACATATACTGAAAATGTGCATTTATTATTGATATGTTTTGTCATCCTCTTCCTCTCTGTCCCTCCCTCTAGCCACACTTTCACTCATCAGCCCTTCAGTATATAACGATTCACAATACAACAGTTCACGACATTTTTTTCTTGTATCTAAGAAAAACTTAGCTTAGCGTCTTAATGGATTTTACTTTTGGACTTTACAAAAGACGGAACAATCCTACGCAGCCACCTGTGGAATGTAATTCTTAACATAGTATAATAGTAATACTGCTCTTTATCTGATGCTGTGCACAAATACCACATTTAAACACTATTTTTGACTCGGCACAAATAATCTTTTTAAATAGTTTTATATCCAGACTTTTGTATAGGTTGTCCAGCAAGTGTGTTGTTGTGATTTTAGTTATACAGCTGCAAATCTAATTTTGCCAACCTCATAGCAGACAAGTTACGGTGAACCCCCTTCGGGACCTCGACTCCAGGTTGGGAACCACTGATATAACCGGATTATCGGGGTGACCCTGGCTCACTGGGTTAAGAGGGTTGTCTGGGAAGCGTGAAGGTCAACGGTTCGATCCTCGACTGGGATGTGTCACGTGTCGAAGTGTACCTGAGGCTCCCCGGGCGCCTGTCATTGGCAGCCCACTGCTCCCTATATACAGGTCAAATGCAGAGACAAATTTCCCCCTTAAAGGGATCAATATAGTATAATTTAAAAAAAAAAATGAATTTGCTGCAATGTTGCTCATGACAGAAAATGAAGTAAATAGTCTACAAAATATCAAGGACGTACAAATGTACATGGTTTGTAATATTTCACAACATATTCTTAATGCACCAATAATGAAGACAAATATAAAAATAGTGGAAATTTTTCAGGACAAAATGGATAAATAGCAAACCAAAACAACATGAGGCCAAGAAATTATCACGCTGTGGTGAAGCCTGACCGGAGTGGCTTCTGAAGTGGTAGGAGGCAGACACGAGATACTTTGTCCAGATAACAAAAGGTGTTTCCTTTACAAAAGTAGCCCTGCTACACATGTAACCAAACATATAAACAAAAGAAACGGCTAACTTAGCTTAACTCAGGGGTCGGCAACCTTTACTATCCAAAGAGCCATTTTGCCCTATTTTCCACCAAATACAATTTGTCTGGAGCCGCAAAAGCTATTTGATATCACAGCTTATAACATTTTATATATAGTTATATTATATATACAAAAACTATAGTTTGTTGTATTTATAAAAGTATAGAACAAGAATAAAGACAATTCTTGACATTTTATTGCTATTTTACCTGATATAACAATATCAAACTCTTATGAAGAGGAGAAAAAAAATCTCCAGAGAATCTTGCTCATCTCCAGCGTGATACTTTTCAGCAAATGCTGTGTGCTTGTTCTGGAAGTGTCTTTAAACATTACATTTTTTGGACATATCAAGCACACAGGTAAGCCAGCATCGTTGGCAGTGAAAATAAATGAATACGTCCACGCACAATTAAACTCTCCATTTTCCTCCGTTACTTTTCTTTTTTGGATTTAACCATTGATAGTTTACCGAGGGTGGGGGTCTGCAAATCATGATTAGCCACCTGCAGAGAAAGGCTCTTGGCAGCGACTTAATAGGATGTGACGCACATCTACGCCGGAGTTTTCAAAGCACCGAAAACGGAGGAGTTACAGGTATTACTGACCTTGTTGCCTTTACTAGCAGCTGTTGTTCAGTTGAAATCTGCATTTTTGCAGAGGAAGCAGCTGTTGTTGGAGCGATTAGCGGGCAGGTGTCCAGCGGCGTTATCAAACCTATGGAGCGGCCGTCTGAAGTCACGTTAGCGGCTTTGAGCAACCAATCTACTTCCTGTTTACACCGGCACCCACCCGCATGCGCAGTGTACGTTAATAGTCACGTGATATTCGATTTCAGGCGTTTTAGTCTGGACGGAGATCATCTCGAAAACGATGCTGAAATGCTGTGTGGACGGAGATCGTTTTCGTTTTAAAACGAAAACCTATTAGTGCTAATGTAGACTCAGGGAGCCGCTCCGGAGCCGCAGGTTGCCGACGCCTGGCTGAACGAATGAAACTCAACTCATCATAAAGAAACTGAGATTAACCTATCACGCGCACACAACTACACACTGAATATCACGTGCACACAGCTACACGCCGATATTCCTTCCTCTCTAACAGTCAAAGTAATCTGCTTATATAGAGCCTTCCATCAACATGATCGATTCTAGCCCATACCATAAGTACAGGTGACACCAATTACTTCCTCAAATAGTTAAGCTATATTTGACTGCAAACCTTTAGGTAGCAAATACTTTAAGATAGTTTACAATTTGCTATACACTCACAACTATGCATAACAGATCACAACTAACCTACATAAATAATCTACTCCCCCCCCATGCTTGGTCTGACCCCATGACATCACGGCTGACATCATCCAGTGTATAAATACAGGAAATTGTTGGGTGCCTCCTCCTGTAGACTCTGGAACATATGGTGGGTATGGTAAGTCACAAATAAAGCTAATGATAATATGTGGACAAATGGTGTGTTCTCAAACACTTCGTCACACCCCTTTTTTCAAAATGTCTTTTACTTTTCTATCCCTCTGAACCCCAAAACCCACCGGCGGGATGGAAACGTCTGGTTACCTTGAATAAACGATTGCCAAAACTACACCATTAATAGCCGTCATAACTGTCAGATTTTCATCATTCTGACGGTCCTTCAACACGTGTGACGAACGTTTCAGAAAACCCAACCGAAACAAGCATAAAATTGTTATATTTCATCAAAAACATTTTATTCTACATGTCTCATTTAAAATTTTGCCACAATTAAACCGTTTGCTCTAAACATTGTGTTATACTGTACAAAAGACATTTTTGAGTTCTCTACTTCTAGCAATTGTGCAGGACTTATATATAGGACTTATATTTCCCACTTTGTCCAACCCTGTATCTGCAAATCCTCCACTAACTGACCGGTCACTCTTCCGATTTTCTCTCATCTCCCCCTTGGATCTCAATAAATCACTCTCTGGCATGAAGACTCCGACCTGTGACCTCGACCCTATCCCTTCCACTTTAGTTATGGCCTGTCTCCCGGCCCTCTGCCCGCACCTCCTCTCTGTCATCAACTCCTCCCTGTCTACTGGCTCCATCCCTCCCGCCCTCAAACTCGCCTCAGTCACACCCATCCTCAAAAAACCTGGCCTTGACCCCGACATTCACAACAATTACAGACCCATCTCCAATCTCCCTTTTCTGTCTAAAATACTGGAACGCACTGTTGCCCATCAACTGAAAACCCACCTGGACTCAAACCAACTGTATGAACCATTTCAATCCGGATTCAGATCTCATCACAGCACAGAAACTGCCCTCATCAAAGTCACCAACGATCTCCTCCTCTCCTCTGATGAACACTCCCTCAACATCCTGATACTGCTCGACCTCAGCGCGGCCTTCGACACCATCAACCACTCCATCCTCCTTTCACGTCTCGTGTCCTCCCTCCACATCACTGGCACAGCCCTCTCCTGGTTTAAATCATACCTCTCCGACCGTGAAGAGTTCATCAGCATCAACAAATTCAAGTCTGACACAGCCCCAGTCTCTCAAGGTGTCCCCCAAGGTTCAGTACTCGGTCCCCTCCTCTTCATCCTCTACCTGCTCCCCCTTGGTGACATCCTACGCCACCATGGTCTCCAGTACCACTGCTATGCTGATGACACCCAGCTCTACATCTCCACCAAATCCATCACCCCCACCATCCACTCCACCATCACCAACTGCCTCACAGATATAAAAACCTGGATGCAAGCCAACTTCCTCAAACTCAACACCGACAAATCTGAAGTCCTCATCATCGGCCCCAAATCATTAAACAATTCCCACCACAACTTCTCCCTCTGCATTGATGGCATCACTGTTCCTGCCTCCACACATGTCCGTAACCTCGGGATAATTTTCGATCAAACTCTCTCATATGAACGCCACGTCAATCACATCACAAAAACCGCCTTCTTTCATCTCAAAAACATCGCCCGTCTCCGTCCCTCCCTCTCCTCCGCAGCCGCTGAAACACTCATCCACGCCTTCATCACCTCTCGACTGGACTACTGCAACAGCATCCTGTACGGCTCACCCACCAAAATCATCAATAAACTACAATACATTCAGAACTCAGCTGCCCGTCTGCTCTCCCACTCCCGCACCAGAGACCACATCACCCCAGTCCTTCAAAACCTCCACTGGCTCTCCATACAGCAAAGAATCCAGTTCAAGATCCTCCTCATCACATACAAAGCCCTCCACAACCTTGCCCCTTCATACCTTTCGGACCTCCTGTACCATCACACTCCCAACCGCAACCTCAGATCTGCTGACGCCAACCTCCTTACCCCCCCTACTCTGTCCAAGCATCGGACCTGGGGGGACAGGGCCTTCTCCATTGCTGCCCCCTCCCTCTGGAACTCCCTGCCCCAACACCTCAGACATTCTTCGTCACTCGCCACTTTCAAAACTGCACTTAAAACTCACCTATTCAAATCTGCTTTTAACCTCTAAAGTCAGTCATGTATGTTTTTCTTTCTTTCTTTTCATGTTTATATTATTTTTTTTCTTTCTGTTATGTTGTATATTTTGTTCTTATTATAAATGCTTCTATTGTTTCTGTTTTTAACATGTAAAGTGTCTTTGAGTGCCTTTTAAAGCGCTATATAAATAAAATGTATTATTATATATGGCAGGTAAAATCAAGGCCACAGAGAGAAAAATGACTGGAGCGAAACGTCTTTAGTACAAAGATGTGTCTTCACATTGTGAATTTGATGTCTGAAGAAGCTCCAAGACCAAAACATTGTCTATAAGAGATCAGTGACCGTGAATTCCGGCTTTTGTTTATACACTGAAAAAATGGCACTCTACCTGCACAACACATGTTGAATGAACATGTGCAGCAAAATGCAAGCTCTGAATGGTGAAAAGCTTTACAACCTGATCAAAAGAAGGAATTACTTTGTTTCTGTGAAACAGACTCATGGCTTCTGGAAGGCTCAATTGAAATAGTCATGAATCTTTACTTATATACATGAGCCTTCGTCCATTTACCCACACAGCCAAGTGACTCAAAAATAACCCATTTACAACATCTGCGCTCTGAAAGCATCTTTGTTCACAATCATGCAGTGGAACTACTGTGATTTCAGCTGTACAGCAAGACTGTTGTAAAAACAGTCATCCTAAGGCAGTTTAGAAGGAGCAACAAATTGGTGCTGGGTGTGTGCAATGTGGAGTGGAGTCTGAAGAGACGATAAACAACCAGCTCTCTCTTCTCTGCCAGTCTCATGTCCTCGGCGTGGAGAATGTGCCATCTGCTCTCTCTTTGTGGAATCAGAATTTTCAAAATATCATGAGTTACATGTCCTTCCTGAACCTTGATAATCGTCTCTCCTCTTCTCCACCCTTCACTTTAACTTTATCCTCCTCTGCACTTTAGTGCTCTTTTTGAGGGAGAGCCTTCTTGGAGGATTTCTTATATATCTGTCTTCTCTTACAAACTGTTCTCTTCATCCTCCAGTCCTACCTCATCCCTTCTCTTTTGGGGTTATTCTCTCAATCTACCTCTGTGTTTTCTTCCTTGTTCCTCTCCTCTCCATCCAGCTCTCCTCTGCCATGTGGTGGTGGCTGCTTGGTGTTTTGAGTTGTGTGCTGCTGGTGGTGGTCGTCATCTTCTTCCTGACCACCGGGAAACGATACAAGGTGTTCAGTGAGAAGTGCCTGAGGCCACCGGAACCCTTGGTCACCGACAGCCGGCAGAGGGACGATAGGCTGAAGAGAGGTCAGAAAAGTTGTTTCTGATGCAGTCTTGAGTCTTGATTATTGGCCGATATTATCCTGTCTACCAGAGCTTTGTATTATCCTTCAACATCCCACTGGTTAAGAGTTTTCGACCAAATCATGCATTCAACAACTATTTTCAATCACAATACAAGTGTTATCCTTTAAAATTACATTTGGTAGGGCTCGTGAGAAACGGGTAACAGAAAGGCTTCATCTCCAGCATGAACGAAATAATACAGAAGTCGTTTTCAACCACCTCTAATGGTTAATCAGCAAAATGTTTCTAAAAAATGACTGCAAGTATAGTGTTTCTGGGGGTATGTTTTTTGCTAGGTAGGACTGGGGCCTTCCATGTGTCTGTACCCCTCAGATTTCACAGTTTTACAAGCTGATATGACCTGAACTCACAGTATTTGTACATAACTAGTTCTCTGTTGCATCCTTTTGACTGCAGATACAGTCTTGTGTAGAACTGTGGTAGAACTGAAAACCTCCGTGTTCAAGATGTCAAGAAAGGCTTCGCGAGACCAGCCGACAGCCTTTCCACGAGACTGATTTTAAAATGCAGCCTTTGCTCCCTGCAGGGTTTCGTGCAGACCGCGTTCCCCCGGCTCTGGATGCGATTGTGATTGGCAGCGGTGTCGGAGGTTTGACAGCAGCAGCGCTTTTGTCTAAAGCCGGCAAGAGGGTTGTAGTCCTGGAGCAACATGATCAGGCTGGAGGCTGCACACACACCTTTCAGAATAAGGGATTTGAGTTTGATGTGGGTAAGTAGGCGAAATACATGGATACACACACATAAACGTTCTTTCCTGCAGCTGCAATGTAGATTTGTATAGAAAGTACATTATAATAATGATAAGATGAAGATTAACCCACATACGATATGGTATGGTGAACAATCCAGTTATTCTAATGCGGTTGTATTCAGTGCATTAAGTCTATTTCTTTTAAGCTTCATTGAGTAATAGAGAAACTGTACTTGAACATAAACATTGTGGTGAGTTATATCCAATGAACCAGAGCTGTGATGGCTGCTTTAAGACAATACAATGATTATGCGACAAGTATGTGCTCCTACTATGAACATGTCCAATATGGACTTTCGTGTACTTTCATCTATTTGTCGCAACTAAGCTAATGCTGTCAAATAAAGCTGCCCTGAGCCAAATCCCACTTAAGTGAAACAGCAGCACGGAGCTGTTTGTTCAAAAACGAGTACAGCTTTAAATCAACTGCAGCTCTGTATACAACTCTGTGACCTATCTGCTTTGTAAGTTACTCATTGGAAACAGACTTTTTTTTTAATTCACCAAACACTAACTTACAAACTACCTGTTACAGTGGTGATCGTTTCAAAATGCATGCTCATTAATTAATCCAGCAGGTAAATAAGAAATGATGCTCCTGAATTAATAATTCATGCTTTTAGGTACTTAATTTGTGTTCACAAATTGACAGAACATTTTACTTTAAAGGCATGTCAAACATGTATACATGCAACAACACTGCATGTTATCCAAACTGCTCATTTCGATGAACCCTAACTATTTTGAACTGTTATCAGGCAACAGTGGTATATCTAGTATATGCCTGTACATATATCTATGTATATGTAGTACTGTTGAAACAACGTTTCATTAATATAGTATCACAACTGTATAAAGTGCTGAAGGGACAAAGATAATTCTATTCAATGCATGAAAGAAATTAGTCCAGAATGAAAAGTATTTCTAGCATTTCCTGCAGATTTGACTTTGGTGAGAGAAAAGTAGATACATTTGATTTTGCCTGTTGCACAACTGTATTATCTTCACATCCCTTAAACATCCCTTTAATATATGATATCAATAGAGGAAATGTATATGTCGCTTTTCTACATTCATACACCGAACAGAGGCTGCCATATCAGGTGCCACCTGCTCATCAGGATCTAATCTAAATACTCCTATACACACACTTACAAGCTGATGGCACAGCTTTTGGGAGCAATATGGGGTTTGGTATGCCCAAGGACACATGGACATGCAGACTGGAGTAGGGAAGGGTTGTACTGTAGGGAGGGGTTGTGTTGTAGGGAGGGGTTGTGTTGTAGGGAGGGGTTGTACTGTAGGGAGGGGTTGTGTTGTAGGGAGGGGTTGTACTGTAGAGAGGGATTGTGTTGTAGGGAGGGGTTGTACTGTAGGGAGGGGTTGTG
>NW_022280086.1:532235-547724 GCF_004355925.1 Anarrhichthys ocellatus | reverse complement strand
GTAGAGAGGGGTTGTACTGTAGAGAGGGGTTGTGTTGTAGGGAGGGGTTTTGTTGTAGGGAGGGGTTGTGTTGTAGGGAGGGGTTGTATGGAGGGGTTGTACTGTAGGGAGGGGTTGTAGTGTAGGGGGAGGGGTTGTGTTGTAGGGATGGGTTGTACTGTAGAGAGGGATTGTGTTGTAGGGAGGGGTTGTACTGTAGAGAGGGGTTGTACTGTAGGGAGGGGTTGTACTGTAGAGAGGGGTTGTGTTGCAGGGGGGGGGTTGTGTTGCAGGGAGGGATTGTGTTGCAGGGAGGGGTTGTGTTGCAGGGAGGGGTTGTGTTGCAGGGAGGGGTTGTGTTGTAGGGAGAGGTTGTACTGTAGGGAGGGGTTGTACTGTAGGGAGGGATTGTACTGTAGGGAGGGATTGTGTCGTATAGGGATTGTGTCGTAGGGAGGGATTGTACTGTAGGGAGGGGTTGTGTTGTAGGGAGGGGTTTTGTTGTAGGGAGGGGTTTTGTTGTAGTGTATGGAGGGGTTGTAGTGTAGGGAGGGATTGTACTGTAGGGAGGGGTTGTGTTGTAGGGAGGGGTTGTACTGTATGGAAGGATGTACTGTATGGAGGGATGTACTGTAGGGAGGGATGTACTGTAGGGATGGGTTGTATTGTAGGGAGGGGTTGTACTGTAGGGAGGGCTTGTACTGTAGGGAGGGCTTGTACTGCAGGAAGGGGTTGTGTCATAGGGAGGGGTTGTGTTGTAGGGAGGGGTTGTACTGCCGATCTTCTGATTAGTGGAGACCCCGCTCATTCTGCTGAGCTTCACCTGCCCCATGGAGTAATAAAGTAATTTAATATTACAAATTAGTAGTTTGTTGGAACAAATTCATATTTCAATTAAAAAAATGTAAGAGCACCGCTTATTAAAGTCATTAGCAAAATGTTTTCCTCCTTCACACCTGCACTGCTACAATACAGTATTACATAACACTACTTTGTTTGTTATCTGAAGTTCCAGCATTTATGTGATCCCGCTGTTTTGTTTTTTTGGCAGCCCAAAAAAAGTGACTGATTTTTTTTGTTTTCCGTTTCTAAAATTATAAAATTATTATAAAATGGACAATGAACGAAGTAGAATCAAAGATTAGTACCATAGACACAGAAGGAAAAACTCTAATACAATGTCATAATCCAACTGAAAAGCTTCACTTTTAAATGCGCTCTTCATCTCACAAGGACTGAATGAAGAATCCTTTTAAGTCTAAAAAAGTTGTTTTATGTTTTCCATTTTAAAGCACTGATTTTACCCCACCAGGTATCCATTACCTGGGCCAGCTTCATGAGGGTAGCCTGCTGAGGGTTGCTCTGGATCAGATCACAGAGGGACAGTTGCAGTTCACACGGCTGGAGCAGCACTTTGACACACTGTTCCTGGGTCTGCATGACCAACGCAGGTGGGAAACATAATCACCTTATTATTATTGGACAGTTAAGTGGGTTCTTTCTTTCAATGGGTTTTTCTTCACATTAACTCATTACCAGGAGTAATCAACTACAACAAACAAAGCCTGACATGAACTATATTTCTTACTGAGAAGTCTCAAGGCTCCAAACACATCCATATTTAAATGTCTTTACATTTCCACACTTTTGAGAATATCTACAAAGGGCTTTAAACCCTACCTGGACCCGAACTAATCAGAACAACATTTCCAGCCATCTCTGACCCGCCTTTCCTTACTTCTGACAATCTCAGGGAGTACCATATCCATGCAGGGAAGACTGAGATGGCAGAGAGCCTGAAGAAGCAGTTTCCAGGAGAGGAGGAGGCCATTGATGAGTTCATGAGATTGATGAAGGTAAAGTGGGAGGGAGCTGATGGTGATCATGACTGAATGATTGATCTCAAGAGCGGGAAAGGAGGAAGCAGCAGAGTTTGATTTACGAACACGGTTGCGTACAAGTTACATTTATGACAAAACTCAGTTACTTTTCTGTTTTTTTCATGCTACCACTAGTGATCATCCTTTGCAAGCACAGTATTATCTTTCACTGCTATGAAGATGACACCCAACTGTATGTAGCTGTTGCTCCTGACGATCTAAGCCCCTTAATGGACTGAAAAATGCACTTCTTCCAACTGCATTCACAAGGAAAAAGCAAGAACTGGCTTTTAACATCCATCTTTCTCTTTGTTTGACTCTACAGGTCTATGTTTATATACAATTTTTCACTTTCTATTTATTTAGAAATTGTTCATTTTTAAGATGCTTTCTGAAAACAAGTGGTTACTGCCATGGGTCCTGCTGTTACTGCAACCTGGCAATGTTGAGGTTTTGAGTTTGAATCGGCTTGACTATTCATGTAACTACAGTATCTAGAGCTTGTAGCTTGTAATGGAGGAAATTGATAGAAATATGACACTATTAACACTACAAGTTTTGCAAACTAGTAACATAAATACTGTTTGTTGTCCCAGATCGGATAATAAGAAGCTGATGTAGTACTGTGTCTCTTTATTGATATTTGCTCTGTGCCAATGAAGAGGAGTGTCATTCAGGGAGCTTGGATACCAGTAAATCAGTCACTGTATCAATTCTCTTGCTATGGTTTCTGTGGTTGCCATGGTCACCTGACGAGCTGCTGCGGCAAATTGAAAAAGTTGAACCAGCATGAACTCCAAATGCAGCTGCAAAGAGCTGTGCACGTACACCAGACTGGCTGCCCTCCCTCTGCCAACCTTGGCAGCTTGGCTTCTGTGGTGTTTACGTTGAAAACAAAAGAGGCAGCTGTGTTAAAGCACCTTTAGTACAAACACTACATTTCCCATATTGAAGGTGTTTTACAAGTAAAGTATATTATGTCTGTATGACCTCCTCTTGTAGCTAGCCTCACGGCGGACGCCACTCATCGCCACCTTGAAGATCATACCTTATTGGCTGGCTAACTTCCTGGTTCGATCCGGCCTTTTGAATCTCATATCTTCAGTGTTCCAACTAGCAGCAACCAACCATTCAGAAATGATGTCCCGCCTCACAAAAAACAAGGACCTGCAGGCACTGTCTGCCTACCTGTTCTATGGTGATGGACACACACACACACACACACACACACACACACACACACACACACAATCACAAGCATCTCAGGTCACACACATTCCCTGAATCCTCCTCAATGTTTTCCTTTTTTGTGTCATTTTAGGTGTCCCTCCTAAAGACTCCAGCTTTCTCATCAACGCTCTCCTGCTTCACCACTACAAGCGTGGTGCGTACTACCCACGGGGGGGCGCCAGCGAGTTCGCCTTCCACATCATCCCGGTCATTCAGCAGGCGGGCGGCGCTGTGCTGGTCAGGGCTTCTGTGCATCGCGTCCTGCTCAACCAGCAAGGGAAGGTCATCGGTGAGAAAGGGTTCTGTACAGGTTCTGTGTTGCAGTGGCCTTTTCCATGAAAGTGTGCACGGCTCTCTCTGTTCATGGAAGTCCGCAGAGAGACACTCATTGACTGCCTATTTAGCATTTCAAATTCAGAAGCCTTAATTGATAAGCAAGTTCCAAGTCACATGACTTGACTAATAACTGACCAAACAAAGGACATTTCCCTTTCCAACCTATCACGCCACAGATAAAATATTGATTAATTTGTTGTTAGGTTTTGGGGAATCAACTACCACTAAGCCTGATGTCCGTATCCTCTACTAAACAGGACATAACATGCAATGCTGGATATTTCCTTGGGATTAAAACTGTGTGTACGTGTGTCAGGTGTGACGGTGCTGAAAGGACAAGAAGAGATTGAGGTCCATGCCCCTGTTGTCATTTCCAACGCAGGAATCTTCAACACCTTCCAGAAGTTTCTGCCTCAACCCGTGCAGGACAAACCAGGTAACAGCATGGGGACTGCAGCCACTAAACGTTATATTGCACCTTTTTTCTTACTCACTATCTTTTTCTCCTGCTTCCTGTAATGTGTGTGTGTTTGTAGAGATCCAGTCGTTGTTGGGTTTGATGCGTCATGGTATGGGTTCGTTCTTGGTCTTTGTTGGTTTGGATGGAACCAAAGAGGAGCTGGGCATTGTTTCCACCAACTTTTGGATGTATAAAGACAATGACTTGGACTCACTGTAGGTTTTTATCTAAAAATATAGATTTTGATCATATTTTAGTCTAACATATCCCATGTTATTTCAACACATCCCTGTTGTGTGTGTGTGTGTGTGTGTGTGTGTGTGTGTGTGTGTGTGTGTGTGTGTGTGTGTGTGTGTGTGCAGTATGGAGCGTTACTCTTCTCTGAGCAGAGAGGAGGTATTGGGAAACATTCCCATGATGTTCATCACCTTCCCATCAGCTAAAGATCCTACAGCCGATATCAGACACCCAGGTAACTGGTAACACTCACATGTACACACGTAGACATACTTGTTGGTATCGGATACCCCCTTCCACTTGTGCCAGCAACTTTGTGACTTTCAAATATAAAGAATTTGCTAGAATTCTTAGACAATTGAACTGAGTTGAGGTAGAATTGAACTAATGAAATAGCACTTTGGCTACCAAATGTTAACGCTCAGGTGCTGTGTTTAAAAGTTGGTGTAATATAGTTAACAGACATGAAATCTACAAACATGCAAGGAAAGAACTTTTGAACTATGATGAGATTCCTCCCAAAGAGAAATTTGAGATTTCTCCCAGAGAAAACTCTTTGGAGCTAACAATTAGATCAATTATATTGTTATTATTATTATTATTATGAATATTGCACTAATATTCCTGTAGACATGCAGCCGTGCATATTCCGATTAACGTAAACCAGATATAATATTTGTTCATATCTAAAAACCTGTTGATATCCAAGTCCTTCATCATGCTTAAAAGTAGGTGTTTCTACTTTCGACCAGAAATGTGGGCTTTTTCTTTTGAGCATTCATCTCTCTAGCTTTGCAAACTGTTGGTTTGTGTTCAACGCACAGAGCTGGTTGGAAACAGGAAAGAGGCAGTGTGTCACAAAGTGCCTTAAAACCCCCTATTGAGACGCATATTCTGAATGCGCTGTGTACATGTCGAAAGAATGCTCCGTAAACCTGAATAATACTGGCATATCCCATGTCTTTAGCGGAAAATGCTGTATTCGGAATAAGGCCTAATTCAGAATATCCAAACGGAATCTGATGTTTACATGAGCCATATAATAGTCACTCTCTTTTTCCCCTTCTTATCTCTCTGCAGGTAAGTCCTGCATGACGTTGCTAACCATGGCTCGCTATGAGTGGTTTGAGGAATGGGAGGGGACAAAGCTTGGCAAGAGGGGACAGAACTACGTGGATATGAAAAACAGTATGGCCCAAGAGATGCTGGACTGGGCACTAACAATCTTCCCTCAACTGCGGGACAAGGTAATGTATTCCAAGCTCAAGGTTCACTTACTAGCTTTATTCCTGGGGCATCTGTCTTCAGTGAATGGAACTCAGGTGTCACCATTCTATGTGCTAGGCAGTGGTGTATGGTCGGATTCATATTTTATCATAGACATTTAAGTTGTTCTTCCCTGTATTTACACATTACCAGTCCAAAATATTGCTCTGTCTCCAAACTATATTTCTAAGGGCAAAGAGGCTGAAGTGGCAACTGTTTTGTCAGTGAATAGCATGTGTGTTTATGTTCAGGTGGTGATGGTGGATGCTGCCACTCCTCTCACTAATGTCCACTATTTGGGTGCTCCAAGAGGTGAGATGTACGGTGCTGAACACAACCTGGAGCGCTTTACCCCAGACACAGTTGCCAGGACAAGACCGCAGACACCGATTGATGGACTCTACCTAACAGGTGACTTGACTGACAACAGTCTTATCTGGTCTGGATTCTACAGAGATTCTACTGACGTGCCTGCTTGATGATTCTGTGTGTGTTTGTGTGTGCAGGTCAGGATGTATTCTGTAACGGCATGGCTGGGGCGCTGCACGGTGGACTGCTCTGCGCCTCTGCCGTCCTCAACCAGATCCTCTACATTGACCTTCTAGCCCTGAAGACTCGCATTAAAAACAAACAAAAGAAAAATCACAAGATGACCTGGTAGCGACAAGGCTGTAGTGGCGGGTAAACATGCGTAAGCAATGTTTCAAATTCTGAAATAGCATTTACACAGCCTACCCTGAGCTTTTACACATGCTTTAGGTAAGGCGAGGCAGCTTTCTAACACATTTGAAACACTTGTTTCTGTTGTAAATTTGAGGATAACTTAAGTTCTTTGTTTAACACTGTATCCTCATATTGGTACCAGCAGCAACCCAGTACCCATTCGTGCTTTGCAAGAACAAAACAAACAAAAAAGAATTACAATTCAAACGGACTGGCATATGACATCATCAACGTGCTGCCAACTGGCTCAAATAATAGTAATCTGTCATTCAAAGGACCACAAAATAAGTAGCCCCTTATGAGGCTATGAGATAAGGCCAAAGTTAAACCACCCAGTTTAAGATAGTTCAAGTAGCTTGACTGTAAATTCTATAGCTCATATAACCTAACAGAATCCGAGTAGCTTTATTCGCCAAATGTACACAGGAATTTGACTAAGTGACACTGCACAGTAAAACTAAAAAAGGTAAAAGTTTAAAAGGCACACTAGCTACAAGTGTGCAAGAGAGTTTTTGGAAATGTTGAAGTGCCCTCTCATCTGCATGCTAAATGACCTCTTTCACAGCAATTGGCACAGCCTGTAATTTAGGGTTGTTTGAATGATTTTATGCCCCACCCACATTCAGTGAAAACCTACACTGCCTCTGATTGGCTGGGGCTTGTTGCCTTCTTTGCAGAATTTGTTACTGAATTGATTTCAACTCAGATGAAGATCATGTCAAGATCTTCATCAGCAACATGTGGTGTTGGCTCGGCATGCATGCAAAGCTAGTAGCTAAAAGCTTTTTTTTTCCATTTTCACAAGCTCAACAATAAACTTTCACGACCAGATATGGTATTTCATGTTACAATTTGTCTGTCCTATCCATGTACCAGACAAAAGTTCTGACCTGAACAAAATATTCCCACTGCTATATGCTACTGTTGCTGTGTGAAACAATCACTAATAAAGCACTAACCTTCAGGGCTTTTCTGCATTAGATTAGAAGGTTTTCACAATTCCTATACAACTCCTATATATAAACACGTAGCCACAACTGTACTTTTGCTGGATCTTTTGTGCCAATTAGCATGCTTTCATTGGAAGCATTGTATCTGCTAAACTTCTCCATGTTAGCATCAGCATTGCGAGCATGCTGATGGTTCAATGTACCACTGTACCTTACTGTGGCCTTACAGAGCTGCTACCATGGCTGAAGACTCTATCATTTGGGGGGGAGGTATGATTGAATTAAGTGCAGAAAATAATCATTGGCATATATCATCCTAAAGCCTCTATATTTCTGTTTCACTTACATTGTTTTCTGCTAAATGCCTCATGCACTTATATCTGGCACCAGGAACAAGAAGCTGTCTGTATATTTGGACTTCCAATCTGTTAATTTGGAATCCTCAAACTGCAAAAATGTATCCTCCACCATTTGACCCTTCTACTTTTACCTGGGCCAGATGTCTTGATGTCCTCTACCGCAATGGTTCAAATACTTATTCAATCAACACACAGATTCAATAGAGTTAAATATGATTAAAGGTTTACTGCAAAATCCAACAATGTACATATCCATAATTTTCTTTTTTTAATGCTTCACTACCATTTTCAGTTTTTAATGGTTGTCTTCTCTTCTTTATGGGGATAACTTGCATCACATTCCTTAGTTGACGTCATTTTTATTTGACTAAGGAAAAACAATGGTGTCTACTTCCTCCAGTTCCAGTCTGTTTCCCATTCTGTGATACCATTATTTCTTAGAGTTCACCGAAATTAAAAAAAAAAAGAAAACCGCTTTAATGGAATGATTAACACATTGTGTATATTCCAGTGGCGGGCCAGCAAGGCCTTCTCTGCTGGCCTAAACAGAATCACAAAGTTATATCTATTTTATAATTTAATAATTTTTCTTAAATACACTACATGTATTATAATTTATAATAATATTTTTCCCATTATCTTATGTTCTCAATGCACAGCTCCTGTCTTCCTCAGTTGCTCTGCTTCCAGTGCAGCTTGTTTTAAGTAGAGCTTTTATCCAATCAGATTTCACCTCTGTGTCTCTAGGTAGAACAGAGGCCCGAGGCCTGCAGACTCACAAGTGAATCCCTTTGCAGTTTAAGTAAATGAGGACGATATTGTTGATTGTCATAGTCTTCAACCAATCAGATCTTTAGTTTGACATGTTGGGCGTATTCTTTGACGTGTCAGAGCCTGCGAGCCGGCCTATAATGACGTCAGCATTACATGCCGCTCAGTATCCATGTGTAGCTCTGCTGCGAGGTGCAGAGTGCGCTGTGATTGGTCAGTGGGCGAGCACGTGACTATCGTGAAACGAAACTTAACAGCAGAGGCTGTCGGGTAGTGAATCACATCACGTGATGCAGCTCAGCCAATCAAATATGGGCATTCTGACCCGAGTAAGATGTAACACACACCATGACACAGGAGACTGAGACGAGGAAAGACATTGCAGAACAGTACATTGAACATTCAAGTTGTGAAAGTAAAATCCTATGATAATCTCTTTGGGTTGTGGCTTGTCATTAAGGCGGATCCCACAGCCAGACCACCTGAGAACATTATATTTTCCTGAATTTAGGCTTTTACATTTTCTAAATGCTCTAGCATTATTTAAAGGACTTGTACCGAACGGTTTAAAACGAAGACGTACATAGCACATTACAGCCTTAAAAATGAATAAATGCTGTGGTGCCATAATGTGGTTATAAGGTGGTATTTCAGCTGCAGGACAGCAGTGAAGGCCCAGGTATAAAATGCATAGCCTGCCACTGGTATATTCTTTAATATATCGAGTTGGACTAATATTTCCCACAATTGCTTTCTAAGCTTAATATCCCAAGAAATTGCATTCATATTGGACAATTTTGCTCATAGCGATCTATGTCCAATGCTGGAGGTAGTGTGCCCTTGAAGGAGTGAGGCAAAGGGTGTGGAGGTCGGGCACGCAGTGTGTTGGACTTTCATAGAACCTGTTTTGCATACTGTGAAATACTTGATGTCTCCTTTGCAACAGCAAATGTGTTTTGCACAAAAACAATATTGCCCTGTAACAGCACCACATTATATAATAACTCAACAAAAAATATTTAATTCAATATGTAACAGCACCCACATTTTGTAATAATCTGCTGAATTTTTAAATAAACAGCTTTAAAGTAAAATGTAACACTTTCCCCCGCATTTTGTAATTTATGACATACTGCAGTGGTTATTACAAAATACATGAAACTTTTTTTGATGAAAGTGTAATAATACACACGTTATGTAGTAACCAACCAAAATGGATGTCCATGGTTCCATTTTTAACAATTAAGCTAAATCAAACTTCCCAAATATTAAATAAGAACTCTCTGACCTGTAGTGCCCCTCTTGCTATAGTTGACTCTGATCTTAGTCTGCCCACATAAAAGCAGCAACAATATCAGCTTTTTATCATCTTATAAATAAAGCCTAACTCAGGAACTTAATGTCAAAAACTCATGCTTATATTGCTAGCAGGCTGGCTAGGCCTCAAAAAGACCATCAAAACCTAATTTTTCATCCCCCTCCCACCTTTTGTTTTAGAAGGATAGGTGAATCTTGAAGAGTAGATAAAAGGTCAACATAATATGCCACATAGAAGTGGTGTACATCATTTTAAAGAAGATTCATTCGAGATCCACCTCAACCCTTTGTCAAGTTGTTCTAGTCAGGACTTTCTTATGAAAGTAGTGTGCAAAATACCCAGTGTCAAACAGTGGTTGCTAATGAATGGTAATAAAGCACTCTGCTGGCTACCAAACTAGCATTTACTGTCACGGGGCGTGGTGGTGGACACGACCAGGGATTGCAGAGTGAAACAAAAGGGATTTAATGCGACATGAACACAAAATGAAAATTAACAGGGAACAGCAGGGAATCCAGGGATGTAAGGGTGAGAACCGGGAAGGACAAGGCAGGGCAGACAGACTGAGGAACCGGGGGGGGTGGTCCAAAGGAGGAGGTTGAAACCAACACGACACAACAGGCAAACAGTCCAGGCTCTTTCCTCACAAGATGAGAGGTAATTTCATATAATCTATTTACTCGTTTTTGTCAAAACAGCTTCAATGACAAAATCAAATATTTATATATTAAGGGTTAAAGATGGAACAAAAAATAAACTTGAAATCAGAGAATATTTATTAATGTATTCATCAAATATTTGATTTTGTCATTGAAGCTGTTTTGACAAAAACGAGTAAATACATTATATGAATTACCTCTCATCTTGTGAGGAAAGAGCCTGAAGACGTTCAAATCAGGGAGTACAAAGTATAAAATAAATACCCACAATTACACATCATATGTTTTGTCGTTTTCATGGTAACTTGATATGTTGCAGCAAAGTGCTGTCCCATTCCTATTCACACCATCTCAAGCCCTCACAGTCTCTCACACTCAACCACTCACCAGGTGACATCAGTAAGCCCTTGAGGGTTCAGGGTTTGAGGGTTTAGGGGGGACATTGGGATTTGGCCTTCCTCTTTGTTTACCTTTTTCTTTACGTCTCCATGCGTCCCCGTGTTTAACGTCACATTGCAATGATTTGTGGGTAATTCCGTTAGGCAAAGTCAGCATCCTATGCTGACTTACGGAAAGGGTTCATAAAGGGCTCAAAATGTCTGCGAGAGACTCAAACACTCGATGATTTGACAGTGGGACAGCCCTAAACCCTCACGGACTTCGTGGGAGTGCACCTCAAAGTCCGTGAGTCCATAAGGGGG
This sequence comes from Anarrhichthys ocellatus, assembly GCF_004355925.1. Taxonomy (NCBI): domain Eukaryota; kingdom Metazoa; phylum Chordata; class Actinopteri; order Perciformes; family Anarhichadidae; genus Anarrhichthys; species Anarrhichthys ocellatus. Next base: position 536,855 of record NW_022280086.1, on the reverse strand, counting down.
GACCAAACGGACGCCGGCCGGTGTTCGTTCGGCGTTCAGTCTTCGTACACCGAACGCGCACCGAACGGACGCCGGACGTTGTTCGTATGTTCGTCGGTGTTCGTTCGGCGCACGCCGGCCGGTCGCGGTCTATTCGTCCATGAGAAGGTCTTCTTACTGGAACTGGAACTGGGATTAAACTCTTTAACTCTTTAAGTGAACAGCATTCGGTAAGTGACAAACTGGGTTTGTTTGTTTTTTACATCTGCAGTAACTGTCTATCGTGTAGTTTTTATGAATAATATGAAGAAGAAAGTCTGCTGTGCTCAATGTGGAATGGCTTTCAGGGATGTGGGGATGTCCCCTCGGGTATTTTGCTCAGGCTAATGCAACTGCATAAACGAGGAGATGAAAAAGGAATGATAACGTGAATGATAACAGAATCTATACCAGGGTAATCCGAGGTCACGCATGAGTTTGTTGGTGTGAATACTCGACCTGCGTGTGAGCAAGACGAAATATATTCAGCGTGAAAGCACTGCCTCTGACTGTCAGCAAGACTGAAATAGAAGGCTGATTTAGGGTATTTAGCGTTGTTTTGTCTATTGTGATTTCATTGTGGTAGCCCACTGTTATTACCTGAAGACATTGACATAACAACCCTTTCAGAATTTAGAGGGTTTTTTAAGGTATCAGACGTTCTTGAACATACAATTATGATTTAGCTTTGCATATTTGGAAGGAACATTTGTTTACCTAAAATTAATTTGAGGGACTTTTGGATTATCTTGCTTGCCTAGGCAAGATTTTGCTGATGAATGATATCTGAAAGTCGATCTGTGAACCATGGATTGTCACATGATCTTACATTTTCTAAAAGGAGCATGTTTGTTATAACATCTAGGAATAGTGATTTAAAATGAGATACGGCCATCTCAGTCTGTATTTCACATAAATAAAGATTCTGTAAAAATGCTTGCTTCGCAAAAATAAAAAAAAATGTTAATGTATTAAAGATATGCCTGAATTTTGCAAAGAGTGGCTCTGCTTTGTAATCTCCATCTCTCCCCCAAAACTAAAAAGTGATCAGCGTAATCTTTGGTCGAATAAACACATTTCCATTTTTACCAAGTATTTACTATTATTATGTATCACTGCATAAGCAAGACTTCTATAGCCTTATCTTTGAGTGAGACTTGGATCAATGATGAGAATAGCATTTTTTCCCACATATGATTTTATATGATACTTCAAATAATTATTGGCTATAGATAACACAACTAGAACTCTCAAGAAGTCAAATGTTGTCCGAGAAATATTGCTTGATTTGGAATATTGCAGATTTCATAACCTGTTTTTCTTTTATTGATGTATATTGATGGCAACTGTGCAGCGGCTGTATAGTTGAAGTTACGCTTTTATTCTGAAAACATCCTTTCCGCCCAACAGAACAAAGCTAACACTTCCGGTTTGTGTGATGCGGAACAAGCGGCCCTACGGAGGGAACAAAGGACGACTGACTGAGTATGTTTACGCAGTTTCCAACATAATTACTTGAAAACGGTTACATTTTTATCATTTTGTGACTAGTGTAAAAACGACGTCAAATGTGATTGAATTACAATTAGATAACTAAGATAGTATGGGTAGCTAACCACCACGATGTAATGTTAGCCAGAGTTTGTATTGTTCGTTAGCCGAGCTTCAACGACAAGGTTTCAAACATCTTGAAAGCCATGCACGCTTCTGATGTCAACCGTTTTGCAAGAGGTCATGCTTTGTGTAATTTCTGTTTTAGTAACTAAATGACGTTAAAATCCATTGAATTCAATACCATCAAGATTATTATGGGGTAAATAGCCTCTTTGTGTTAGCAGGTTTGGCTAGTAGGCCAAGCTGGGTAAGTTAACGTTAGCTTTTTAATTCCCCTCAGCCATTGTTATCATTCGTCCTTATTTTCGGTGCTGGTTACTTTAAAATCATTTGCCGGTATCTTTATGCTACTGTTTATACCAAGCTAAAAATTGCATTAGCGGTGTGATTTTACTTCATATAATGTGTGTGACGGATTTTCTTCTTCTCTTATGTTTTCTTATCCAGCTTGACCAACATGTAAATTGCCTGCTCTACTTAGTCTCGTCTGCAGCCACGATGTCAAGTAAGTAACGTGAAACGTGCATGTTGAACACGTGAAACGTGCATGTTATATGTTGAACACGTGAAACGTGTATATTCATATTTTCATGTCGTTCATTTACGCTGAGTTGCCAGCCAGCGTTTCTCAGATTGGAGTGAGACGAGGAGAAAAGGTGATGTCGTGATCTTCGCAATAGAACATCTTTGATGTGACAAGTCTTGGCCAATCAGCGTTCAGATGTCTACAGCGTCTTCATTTCCCTCCGTTAAAGTTTGAGTTACGTTATGTTCCGTTACCGTTCAGACTTGCTGGGTTAAGTTAACGTCCACTGCATGCGGAACTTTGTCGACTGTTAACGTTCGTCATTATCACGATGAAACATGCAGCCCCCCCGTGTTCCGGTTCAGTTCACGCGGTCACTCATTAACGTTAAACCGGAACACCGGCGCATCTGGTTGCAGGTTGTTTTTTTTAACTCAAAGTAGAATGAGGATGATTTCGTGGTCAGAATAACTTTCATGACCACGAAACATGAGGCCCAGATACTGATGAGATGATGAGGTCAAAGAGCTTCAGGGAGAGGAGGCTGTTTGTGTAACGCAGCTTGACGCAGGGCTGAGATGTGAGTGGAGCTGGGCCTGGATAAAGGTGGAGCTGGCCCTGGATAAAGGTGGAGGTCTAAACAGACGTGAGTACAGCTTCCTGCTGTCACAGTGTTTTAAATACATTGATAAAGCAGGGTATGCTAAATGCAGCCTCTGCTCCAAGGAGATGAACTACACCAACAAGGGCTCACGTGTCCTCTCATCACACTGTTCACTGTGATGACGACAGCCAGTGTACCAACAGTCCCACGTGCAGTTGCTCTCAAGAACCCTGAAGTAATGAGAGGGTTAAGGTGCCTTCATTTCAGCAGGTTGCTAATGCAGAGGTGTGTATAGATCACAGCTATTATTTTACTCTTGATAAGGTACCTTAGCCAGAGTAGATTATCATTTTCATTTAAATAATTGAACTGGATTGAATGCATATTAATTGCAAATAGAAGACAGGCCACAATTCTAACAGCTGTACAGTAACAGTGGAAGTTAATATGAAGCCATACAGTAACAGGGTTCAATGAAAAATTTGCACTACAAAAGGGAAAGCAATATGTGCACTAGCTGGATGCTACTACCTACTAAAGCTCTTATTGATGCGTCAGTGTCAACCAGAGTATATTTATAAATGTTTGTTCTTTTAATCAAACTATTGTCTCTCATTCGTTTGTGTCATTTAAGGTATACTGTATGCTTTGGAATTCTCATTGTTAGTTTAAATACTACATTTTCTCACTTTTTCATGTATACACCGAGATTTCACAAAATGTTTGGTCATGGAAATTTGGTTTAAAGTCATGGAAATACATTGGTCAAAATATGTATGAATCCTGAGCTGTGTAACAACCTATTGCAACAATCATGGTTAAGTTCCGACAAGACAAAAGACATCTTATTTGTAAAATATATATAGTGTATAGTATATATAGTGTATTTTTGTGATCCGTTGTACCCTGACAACGGATCACAGAATTCACGGTTCGGATTCTATCAAGGTAAACTGTAATAAATCATGATTACGGATCAACGTAATTGGCAAACTGCAGAACGTCTCTGCTGTGTGGCCACCCAACAGCTCTTGGTTACAATCGCACTGAATGGCAGTGAGGAAGTTCTCCCATAGTGTAGCTGACTGACGTCAGCCCTGGTCTCAAACCAGTACTGGTTGAAGAGGCAATGCATGCGCCATTCTGCTGTGTGTCTTGTTGCTCTGTCCTCTATTGGCATCACCCCTCTTTATTTCTAATACACTTAGTTTGACTCAGTTTGTAAAGGTTTTGGCCTGCCAAGCTCTTTTCCTGTGTTCTGGGTGTCATTTTGTCAATGTGGCATTGACAAAATGATGTTGGAAATGGGACTCCATTTCTGATAATTGAAATCACCATTAATGTTTAGTGTTTGCTGTATAGCAGTATTATGAAGGGAAAATAATACATAACTAGAAAATGCATTTCCTGCTGAAAATGCTAGAATGCTGAAAGCTGAAATTAATTGTAACAAAATTGCTGAAAATTAATAAATGACCATTTATTAAAACTGCACTGCTGAAAACCCTTCTAGTTGAAATGTCTCACTATGGTGTCTGTAGCTGAAAGTATGAGGAAGAAGGCTTTGAAAGTTGAAGTTTAACAGGATTTGAAGATTTTCTCCATAGAGATCCCACTCAAAAGAAAATTGCAAATAACTTAATATTTCAAGAAGTTTAAAGATTACAAATATGAAAAGTCAAAGCACCCCTCTCATGAAAGAGCTGAACATTTTGAAAGGGAGAAGTCCCCTTAAAATCTCTAAGACCTGAATGACTGTATGAGAGAGAGACACAGAGAGATAGAGACATAGATAGAGAGAGAAGAGAGTGAGACAGACAGTTCTATGTAGAGAGTGAGTCAGACAGACAGTTCTATG
>NW_022280086.1:419006-532225 GCF_004355925.1 Anarrhichthys ocellatus | reverse complement strand
TCTATGTACTGAGTGAGTCAGACAGACAGTTCTATGTACTGAGTGAGACAGACAGGAGGTCTAACAATGCCTCCAAGTCTTGTGTGTGTGTAGAGAGACGGACAGAAAGAGCGTGCCTGTGTGCGTGTAACTGGTTGCCATGGTGAGGACGCACCAGTTGGAGAGTCTGAGTCTGTGTTTATCAGCTTCACTAATGAGCTCAATCATAAACAGCTGTGTGCCTCCAGCCTTTTAATGGAGATAAAACAGGGAAACACCTCTCAAACAAATCATCAAAACTCGCATAACCATAGCTCCTATTGCTCCGATATTAATAAATGAGAGGAAGGATGAGTTGAAGAACAGATCCTGTAAAAATTGTGTCTGTAGTGTAAAAAATGTGGCTTAACTGGCGATCTAGAAATGGGGTACCGTGTTCTGTGAAAGATGTTTTTGAAGCAAAATTTAACATTGGTCTCTATGGAGCAGAAAGTTGGTTTTCCTCAATTACAGGCTTCTGTGCCAAATGTGTAAATCTGTGGGATTCCACAGTCATTTGTCTACGACAAGGACAAGATTAGCTACTTTTCCATCCACAAATTATGCATGAAGATTGAAGATTGTGGAGTCAGTGGCAAAAGACAAATATTTTTTCACAAGATTCTGAAGCTGCTCTTCACTCTAGCGGTGACATCACGCACTCTAAGCTGCGCAATACACACTCATTATAAAAGCAGAAAAGGACTGAAAAAATCATAAAAGTTAAATTGCTGCAGTTCAAAAAGTGTAAAAGATATCAAAAAGATTGTAACATACAATAGCTCAGGGTTTTCTCAACATTTGAAAGTTGAAATGATGTCTGTAGCTGAAAGTATGAGGCAGTAGAAGGATTTGAAAGTTGAAAAAGTTTAAGAGGCTTAACAGCATTCCAACAAATATGATTTTAGCAAAGGTAGCCATAAAATACAAAATACACACAAAGCAGGTTGCAGTAACAGTGGCCTAACATTTCTTTCTTTTTTCTCTCTCACAGAACGACCATCCTACGCCCCTCCCCCCCCCCCTGCCCCGACAACAGTAAGTGTCCAAATCTCAGTTCCAGTCTCAGTTTTTACTGTTTAGTGGCCAAAGGGCCATGTTAGGTCTGTACACTCTTTTTGGTTTCCTTTTTATCTTTCCTTCTTGATGTCTTACTCTCTCCACATTTTTTTTTATATTGCTTTCATTTAATTTCTCTCTCTCTCTGTCTGAACACTGGACGTTTTTCAGCTCTCCATCCTCGCTCTCACTTCTGCTTTTTACTATCATACCACCACTCATTTATGGTTTTGCGCAGAAGTCAATGTGCCACATGCGCTTTTTAATGATTACATGTGATTTAAGATATTAAGCCTTTTTTGGTATCAACTATCAGAGTTTAGCACATTTGGTGTACAGTTGTAGTCAAGCTTATTTTTGATAGCAGGGGGCAGAACTGTTTAAAGTTGAAATGCAATGTTGCGGTTCCATGGCTAATTAAATGCAACTTTGGCTTAAGAACATGAGCTTGTCACAAGGACCTGATTTACATGCAAGATTCCCACTGTGAATTCTGAATGCCAGCCTGGCAGCCAGTTGCCTTTTTTGTCTTGCATGATGACATCATGGAAAGCAAACAAGAAAAACAATACGCATATATTTTCACTTTTTCCCCCTTTTCACTTATTTATGTTTATCCCTCTTCCTCCTCTGTTTGTAAACCATTTCTCATTCGTGTTTTGTCTCATTTGTCTTCCATCAGCAATTGCCTTCCACCCCAGGGTTTGTGGGCTACAACCCTTACAGCCATCTGGCCTACAACAACCTCCGGCTGGGAGGGAGCTCCGGAGGCTCCAGCAGGGTAATGAATTGATGGAGGGATTTGGAAAACAAATCCAAAAAATGGGATGGGTGCAGGATAAGAGGGAGGGTACTAAGAAACTGTCTTGGGCTAAATATAGGGGCACAGATAGGAGAGGAGGGGTCGTGTTCAGTCACCATCATTTCCCCGGTCATATAGTGAAATATGCCACACATGGGCTCAGTGCGTCACGTAAGATGCACTGAGCCTAAAGTATCGGTAGGTTGCTACGTTAGCTTCAGTTAGAAGTTTAAATTTAGTTTCTGAACAAATTAGGGGTGTTTTGTGGGTTTTGCAAAAGCATTATTTATATTGCATTTAACATTTTTCAGACTGTAAATGAAAGAATGAAGGAATATTTTCGGTGTCAGTTTTAAACGTGTCAAGGTAATTCTGACTCATTTAGACTTTTCACTCTAGAATACTTTTAAGTCTGCTTCACCAAACATTTACTTCCATTCTGTTGGCAAGGAAAAAACGCTGGAAACATCTAAATTCTAATCCCTATGATGGATGGTTCTTATTGACATTTTTTGTCGCTTGAAACTCTTTAGGAGATCTAGAAGGTCATTGGTGCGTCCCTAAAGAGAACACAGGACAGCTGTACGTTTTTTATTTTTCAGTTAATGAGTGTTTGCGTCAGTGGCGGGCTGTGCATTTTATACCTGGGCCTTCAGTGCTGTCCTGCAGCTGAAACACCACCTTATAATCTCATTATGACGCGCGTAACAAAACACATATTCGTATTAAACCGTTCGGTACGAGGCTTACGAACCGAACAATACGTTTGAATAATACTAGTGCATTTGGAAAATGCAGAAGCTTAAATTGTGGGAAATATAATGTTTTCGGTGGACTATGCTCACGTAGCAGACAACGGGCTTTGTGACCTCTGAACCCGGAACAAAAAAAAAACAAAACAAAAGACAGCTGAGGCACCGGACTTCTGGGAGGCTACGCTAAACTAGCTTAACAAACAATAACTCCGTGCTTCGTAATTAACGGGCAATGCATACAGTCCAAATCTATATAATTAACACAATGACAACAACAAACTCACAAGAACCAGTCACATATATTCATATGACAACAAATCAACCCAGCAGACCTGCATCAACACGCATTCTGCTACACCCTCGAGGGCCATTCAGATATTAGATGTAAAAAAACAAACGCAGTTGACTTAACAAATGCTGATCACTTAAAGACAAACTCCATCCTCCTTTCTTTGTTGACAAAGAGTTTAATCCCACGGTTAAATCCCAACTCACAAATCCGTTTCTCCTCCTTCAGCCATTGAGTGTTAAAAAAACAAAACAAAGCTATGTATAAAAATAAAATAATCTACACCATGCAAAAAATGTCATAATTCTTCCATATCTTTCAATTTGAACTCTTACTACTCTGATGGCTATTTTAAGTTTCACAATAGTCACGTGCTCGCCCACTGACCAATCACAGCACGCTGCACCTCACTGCAGAGCTGCACCTGGAAACTGAGCTGCGCGTTAATGCTCACGTCAAAGAATACGCCCAACATGTCAAACTAAAGATCTGATTGGTTGAAGACTATGACAATCAACAATATCGACCCCATTCACTTAAACTGTGAGTCTGCGGGCCTCTGTTCTTACCTAGAGACACAGAGGTGAAATCTGATTGGATAAAAGCTCTACTTAAAACAAGCTGCACTGGAAGCAGAGCAACTGAGGAAGACAGTAGCTGTGCAATGAGAAAATAAGATAATGGGAAAAATGGTTTTATAAATTATAATACATGTAGTGTATTTAAGATAAATTATTAAATAGCTATAACTTTGTGATTCTGTTTAGGCCAGCAGAGAAGGCCTTGCAGGCCCTGACAGCCCACCACTGTTTTGCGTGTTTATTTGCTTGTAAGGTACTAAGGGCAAATGGGACAAGCGGGTGTCTTGACAGCCACTTTGTACCAACTTGCAGAGATGCGCGACTCAATGGTTACCAGCTTTCATAGTTCAATGGGACTGCTGTGTGTTGCCCTGTAAAGCGTCGTTTATACCCGTGTGAGGCACCACGCACAAAGGCGTCTATGCTCAATGTGCTGTTCGTTGGAGTATTCTCCACAATGCCGAGGAGGAGTTGTAATTGGCTGTTAACTCATCTTATATTCATGGACTACTTTATTACCTCTATTACCTGTAAAGAAAACTCAAGTATTAAATTCATTATAATTAAACAAAGGTTGAATATCTCATTTGATTTGGCTGGCAGAATAGAAACTCAAATGTAGATCTTTAGGACCTCCTGTTTCTAAATATTTTAAAAACAAATTGTCTATCTTTGTAAAACCCTCAGAAATGTTATTAGTGCTTTTATCATGGAACTATTTCTGCCAGTCGTGCGCCGAGCGAGCACGCGAGAAAGTGCTGCTTTTGGAACCTCTGCGCTTGACGTGCAGGCTGTGACCGGTCATTGTCTGGATTGAGGTTTACGGCAAGCATGGACCTAGCTTCAATACTTCTTTGTACATCTCTGTGACATAACCTCTGCTGTCCTGCCTGCAAGACGATGCTGCTTTTTAGTAGTGAGATGAGGTTTTTAAAATGTTTCTGAATAACCATTTGATTTGTCACATGGGGTTACAATTTGAAAAACACGTAGCCCATGATGTATTTTTCACTCAGGCTGTTACATGGGGTTGAATTTTTTCACATTTCTATTAATGGCGTTACACTGCTGTACTCAAAGAGAACATGTATGGACGGAACAAATCCACCTTTTAGACTTGTGCACAACTGTCCCATTGTAAATATGGAGTTCAATGTTTTCATTGCAAGTAGGTGAATTTGACCTTCTGGCTTATTTTAGTCCTAAAGTGAGACATTTTCAAGCATCGCCTGTAGTTCCTGGTTATTACAATCTATAGCTTTATGAATGTTTGCACAGCTGTTTGATACAACTGATGATATACTTGGATGGAGCACTGCCATGCATCCCTCAGTTGGCCAGTCTGGTGGATGTCATTTGCCTCGTCGGCACAGTTTTTGAGATGCAGTGGGAATGCAAACAGGAATTAGATTTGGTTCCTGCTCCAGCCACAAAGCTCACAGGCTTGTTGTCTAGCTGACTGGCGTTCAGCAAACCCTCTAAATAGCAACCGTTTGTAATTGTTAGATTATCTTGAACTGTTTTTCTCGACATGCTAGGGTTGGCTGCCAAACAATCAATATGCATCATAAATGTATTTAGCTGTAGGAACTAGGAAAGCATTCAGGACCACTTTAGAGTTATGTATTGTCATATTCACATAAACGCCTCTTAATTTGCCTTCATACAAGCTTCAACATAAACAGACCATAATCAGCTGATGTTTGCTTTTCTCTCTTCTCTCTCTAAACTGTTTGTCCTTTTTTCTGTTCCTCCTTCATTTTCTTCTTCTCCACTTCTTTGCCCTCCCTTTTCTCTCTCTGTCTGTCTTCCCTCCACAGACCTCCTCAGGGATCACCGTCCCAAAGCCTCCCAAACCTCCAGACAAGCCACTGATGCCTTACATGCGGTACAGCCGGAAGGTAAGCAGGAAGGTAAGACACCCATCCACGGTGTCTGCTTTTACTGCTTGTCCTCCCATCCCCTGAAAAGTTACAGGGGTTTTAGGGTGGGAAACAGCCAAGCCATGACGCCTTCACCACCACCTCAACCACCTAGTGGATACTCTCCACTCTGTTTTCCCGTTGGCTTACAGTAGCCTCCCATGTTTGTCAACGATAAAGAGAAATGACATCTCCTTGTGTTTCCTTCTGCAAGCATGATCTGCCTTCATTTCTCCCTTTTGTGCCTGTTGCTTTGCTGCTTCTCTAGTTTTAGAGCTGACATTTTAACGTTGATTACGGCGTAAAGACAAAATCTACTCAAATTCATGTTCACGTAAAACTGGTGATTCTGTCTTTAGATATATTTCATTCCATTCCATCCAATCTTTTTGCAACACAAAATATGCTTTACCTTATACCAAATAATAATTTTGAAGCCAATTTCTTCCTTCCTTAGCACTTTTCCTCTTTTATTTCCTTCACTGTCTTATAGTAACCTAACTTGCCATCAACTGCAGTTTCCCTGTTGTGACCATATGTCGTGTGTGTGTGTGTGTGTGTGTGTGTGTGTGTGTGTGTGTGTGTGTGGGGCGATGCTCTCAATGGTGCATGTGTGTTTGCATCTTGCGTTTGTGCGCAAATGCAAGGTATGGGACCAAGTAAAGGCATCCAACCCGGACCTGAAGCTGTGGGAGATTGGAAAGATTATCGGAGGGATGTGGAGAGACCTGACCGATGAGGAGAAACAAGATTACCTGAACGAGTACGAAGCTGAGAAGGTGAGCTGCCAGAAGTGTCATCATTACGGTTCAGGTCTGCACAGTCCTGAGTGTCTGAGATGTCTCTTTTTAAATACAGCTTAAGCCAATCAATTTGAGAGCAATTGAAAAATCTAAAAGCGGTAACCAGAAATTTGCTGTTTTTTTCTTGACCATCAAAACGATCACAGTTGCCATTGAATTATTTAGCCAATCTATTTTTAACATTATTTAGATAGTAGTAGTAGAATAGTTTCATCTAGTGATGGATCACAGCCCTGTTTTGTCTTATGTTTAATACAAATGTTGTTTACTAAAGACAAAGGTAAAGTGATTGCCTTAAGAGTTTTGCAACATAGGCATTATGTTTTTGTGAACGTGTGGAACATAACATGCACTTGCACTCGAGGTTAAACTGATTAGACTTTGGACATGTTTTGGCTATAAATCAAGAATTCATATGCTAATTATGACGATGTATAATAGGATAAAATGGTGACATGATGCAATTCTGGACAGACATTGGTATAAATTATAACATGACATATTTTTAAGATTTATTTATTTAACTTAAATGTGCTCTACAAATGGCAAACTCTTTTAAGGAATATCTCATTGTGTAGTCGGTCACATATCTTCAATAATCCAATTTAGGCTTACTTGATTGTTCATGTATGAAGAACAGGGCGTTGTAAAAAAAAAAGCTTCAAACATGACTATAGGGGATGAGTCTTTGATGCTCAAAAAATAGATTTTGGGTGGAATGCCACTTTAATTGACCCAACATTAAAAATACACAAAATAATCCCTCGACAATAGTTAATGGCTTGTAACAGAAACAATCTGGATCAGATAGATTGTTGTATTATTTTGTTCAGCTTATTATTTTCTCTCTCTCCTCTCAGATTGAGTATAACGACTCTTTGAAGGCCTACCACAACTCACCAGCCTACCTGGCCTACGTCAACGCTAAGAACCGGGCCGAGGCCGCAATGGAGGAGGAGAGCAGACAGAGGCAGAGCCGCATGGACAAAGGAGAGCCGTACATGAGCATTCAGCCTGCTGAAGACCCGGATGGTAAGTTTGAGTTATGAATGTTTGATTTCTAAAGTGCATCGATCAAGATATTAAAGATGTCATACCTGAAAACTTGTCGCTTTTCGGCGGAATTCGCCGTTTTGAATCAAAATATATCATCCACGTGAATCGTGTAGATCCGTAGTGTTTTTTTTGGGGGGGGGGAGTCAACTGGCCAGCCAGCGTTTCTCAGATTGGAGTGAGACAAGGAGACAGGTTATATAGTGATCTTCCCAATAAAACATCTTTCATGTGACGTGTCGAGTCTTGGCCAATCAGCGTTAAGATGTCTACAGCGTCGTTATTTCCCTCCGTTAAAGTTTAAGTTACGTTATGTTCCGTTACCGTTCAGACTTGCTGGGTTAAGTTAACGTCCACTGCATGCGGAACTTTGTCGACTGTTAACGTTCGTCATTATCGCAATTTAGGAGGAAAACACGTAACGTGATGAAACATTCAGCCCCCCCCCCCCGTGTTCCGGTTCAGTTCACTCGTTCATGTTAAACCGGAACACCGGTGCATCTGGTTGCAGGTTGTTTGTTTAACTCAAAGTAGAATGAGGATGATTTCGTGGTCAGAATAACTTTCATGACCACGAAACATGAGGCCCAGATACTGATGAGATGATGAGGTCAAAGAGCTTCAGGGAGAGGAGGCTGTTTGTGTAGCGCAGCTTGATACAGGGCTGAGATGTGAGTGGAGCTGGGCCTGGATAAAGGTGGAGGTCTAAACAGACGTGAGTACAGCTTCCTGCTGTCACAGTATTTTAAATACATTGATAAAGCAGGGTATGCTAAATGCAGCCTCTGCTCCAAGGAGATGAACTACAGCAACAAGTACTCACATGTCCTCTCATCACACTGTTCACTGTGATGACCACAGCCAGTGTACCAACAGTCCCACGTTGCTCTCAAGAACCCTGAAGTAATGAGAGAGGGTTAAGGTGCCTGTACCTTCATTTCAGCGGGTTACTAATGCAGAGGTGTGTATAGATCACAGCTATTATTTTAGTCTTGATAAACTACTTTAGTCAGATTAGATTATCATTTCCATTTAAATAATTGAACTGGATTGAATGCATATTAATTGCAAATAGAAGACAGGCCACAATTGTAACAGCTGTACAGTAACAGTGGAAGTTAATATGAAGCCATACAGTAACAGGGTTCAATGAAAACGAATCACTTTATTTTGTACAGGCGATGGTTCTCGCTACTCTTGCCATCTTTGTTTTTATATGACTAAAACTTATGAAAATGAGACCTCGGTCTCAATAAATTTTGTCAAAATAAAGGTTAATAATAATAATATTGATTTGGAAAAAAAGAAGAAGCTAACTAGCCAGCTGGTCAACTCGAGCTGAAATACTGATTAAGCAAAAATCTAATTTATTATTCAGTTATTAAAGTAAATATTGTCTTATCACTTAATTTTATTCTCAGAGTACACCAGAATGCTACATTTTAAAGCTCATATTTAAAGTAAGATTCCCCCGGGGGGGGGGCATGCTTAGTTCTTTGCACTTCAAACAGAAACATTTTGAAGGTGATTTTGGGGTAGATATCTGCAGAGCATGTGTGAATGTGAGCTGCTAACCTGCTCCCCTCCTCTCTCCTGGTGGACTGTTAAGTGTCGTATTTTTCCTCCGTCCAGACTACGATGATGGTTTTTCAGTGAAGCACACAGCAGCCGCTCGCTTCCAGAGGAACCACCGGCTCATCAGTGACATCCTCAGTGAGATCGTGGTGCCTGACGTCCGCTCGGTGGTCACCACAGCCCGCATGCAGGTCCTCAAGAGGCAGGTCCAGTCTCTCATGGTGCACCAGGTAGGTTGGACGAACACACTCTATGCGAGATGAGAGGAGCTCAGTAGCTTTTTTCCTTTCTGAAAACATTTTGGTAGAATGTAATCCTATGCACATGACAAGTACTAACACACACTCGTGTATTTCATCTGTGTGTTTCAGAGGAAGCTGGAGGCAGAACTTCTGCAGATTGAGGATCGCCACCAAGACAAGAAAAGACGCTTCCTGGAGACCACTGACTCGTTCAACACTGAGCTCAAGCGGGTACAGCAGGACCTTTATACCTTGAGGCAGAGTGAGAAGCAAGGATGAGGTTTTAGTCCAGAAAGCTAAACATCCATCGAGAATGTGTAAAAGAACTATACGTGAACCTGAAACTTAAAAAAGATGATTACTCATAATCTATGCATTGACTTCAATGCATAGATTGCACATTCTGATTTGTAGACAAAATGAGTATTCATACTGAAGTATGTTTTCACCTTAAGTTAATTTACGTATATAACTTTGTGTCTTTGCATTCAATCTGGTGACATCTTTAGGTCAATTTGTAGATAGACAATTGTGTTTTGTAGAAGCCATTGTTTCACGAGTGTTCCCTCTGTCTCCAGCTTTGCAGTCAGAAGGTTGAGGTGGACATGGAGAAGCTAGCAGCAGAGATGGCTGCTGCTGAAGAGGCGGCCAGGCGCCGGGCAGAGGAGAGAGAGCGAGAGGCAGCAGAGCAGGCAGAGAAAGCTGCTCAACAGGCGCAGCAGCAGCAGCAACAGCAACAACAACAACAACAACAGCAGCAGCAGCAGCAGCAACAGCAACAGCAACAGGAGGCAGCTGGAAACAAAGCTGCAGAGCAGAGCAGTGCCAATGCTAGCAGCACAGCTAACCCCAACTCAGGGACCAAAGAGGAGGACAAGCCCACACCAATGGAGACAGGTACCTACAGTGTTGACATTTTCTTGTGTTTTAATTAGTCCTTGGGCAACAATTAACATTTTTCATCGCATGATTGTCTGCAATTAATCGCATTGTTATGGCAAAGTTCAATAATGAATTCAAAAGTAATGTATTGTGCACTGTTATCTTGAAAGTGCTGCTATATGAACAAAAGAGCAATAACATTTTGTTTGCATACACTTTAAACAAATGTTATTTTTAACAGCAGTATTCCCTTTACACAGCAGCAGTTATAATACAGTTATAATGATTCTGATAATAGATATTCAGCCCGTGTTCACAACTTTATCTTCATGTGTGTAATAGATGCAATTTGAAATATACTTCTTGAAAACTGCAAACCTATCTACGTCATGTTTTTTATGTTTGTTAAATTCTCAGTAGCGATAACTAAATTATATGCTTATTATACATATTCCAAACTAAACAACTTTAAAAATTCAAAAAAAATAATTTCAATGAATCCAATTTTTTTTTTGCTTTTTTTGGTATTTTGGTCAGACACGTATGCAGCGCTGATTACTGTAATATGTGTGGTATTTGTTATAAATGTATGTTGGTACATAGAGGGTGATAAGAAGCTGTACATGGAGGGACTTAGGACCCAGGGGAATGTAGGTAAAGCATGGAACTTGTAGTCTGTACTGTGGCAGTAACGTGCATCATGTGGAAGTTATACTAAAACATAGTTGCAGTTAAGAGCAGTTTGTTCTCACGTAATTATGTTTATTAAAAACACCACAATATGTATTTTAATATTGTCACGTTTGATCCTGTAACGAAACCATCGTGCGCGCGTGAGACAGGAGGTACCGACTGTTCCGGAACTGGCGTGTCTCCCGGGGGGGGGGTTTCTTGTCTTAAAAATGTCCGTTGAATAATAATTTAAAAAAAAAAAAAAACTGGGTTAACGCACGATAACATAATTGTCGGTGTTAATTAATTAACGCGATAATAACGCGTTAACTTGCCCAGCACTAATTATAATTGATAATTGTCGCCTACCTATGACATTGAATCTAATATTAAGGGCTAGCATACATTATTTTACTGATGAGAGGAAAAACCAAAAGCCTGTTAACTCAGGCTCTTGAGTTAAATGTGTTTATTTGGTATTTAAAGTATTTAATATGTCTTTAGGTTTTCAATAACGCATGAAATGAAGTTTGATAAACACTGGTCAGGTTGCATGAGAGTGGATACTTTTGTATTGCTTGCCAGACAGCCGGGTGCCTTTTAGTATCATTTGGGCTCTGTGCAGGCACCTCACTGATATTACTGACGCTCGGTAGATGAGTACCAATGATGTTCTGGTCGGCTTTAATAACCCGCTACAGAGCCCTACCTCCCTGGGCCGTGCACAACCCACGATCACCATGCTTTCTATTGCTCCTCTGTACAGGTTGACAAAGGAATTCTGCCCCCTTGAGTTTCCTTCAGCTGTTATTGAGCTTTCAGGTTCTCTGTGATGCTGATTTCAGGAACTGATGGTGTTTGTCTGTTTATGAGGAAGTCCAATATCCAGTTGAGAGTGTGGTACTCGCCCGCAATGCCAAATTTGCCGAACAATTTTAAGCTTTTATCTCTCAATCTCTCCCCAGATGAGGTGGCTCCTGCAGAGCCCCCGTCAGACCCTCAGTCTACTCCATCTGACCCCGCCCCTTCTGCCACTGATAAAGCAAACCCTCCCCCTGAGCCACCCAGGGAGAGCAGCACTCCAGGCAGCAGTACCCCCAGTGATGACAGCAGGAACAGCATGCCCCCTCCTTCCTCAGACAGCAATGCCGGAGCAGCAACAACACCTGACACCCCAGCGGCTCAGGAAGCCAACCCCGGCGTGGCTAATCCTGATGTGGCTGCAGCACCTCCGCCTCCCCCTCCCTCAGAAGAACCAGCCCCTCCACCACCACCGCCACCACTACTACCCCCCAGTCAGAGCAGCCAACAGTATGATGCATAGTAGTCGCTTTGTTAGATACACAGTGGTAACTATAGAAGGCCTCCACGTGCTGCAGCTCTCCTGTATTCCTCTTCTGGGTGGAGCACCAGGTGTTGATGAAGTGAGACATGTATGGTGGCTCTATCATAGCAGATCTTGTGAATGAGCAGTGCTGAATGGTTGAGGCTCTGATAGTATGGTCAATAATAGTTAACATGCATTAAGAGTGCATGAGCCGGATTCATACAGCTGGGCCAAGCAAGATCCTGTTGGGGAAATTAGGATGTCGCTTAAATTTCTTTTAAAATGTATATCTCAGCACGCCTGCTTTGTTGATGTGACCGAATGAATCGAAATCAAAATTAGACCCGAGCAAGTTTGTGTGTGTGTTCCAGGCATTGTACAAGCCATTCCTCTTTTATAATCATGTCTCTTGATGGATTTTTTAAAGCATAACATAACCACATACAGACTTTATAATGTCAGCAGTAACCCCTCCCAACGTGCCACCTAAACGTCGCTGTTATTACAGTCTGCTCCTGTTTGTTCAACATCCATTGGTACATTCTTCACATACATTTACAGTTGGCAGAGTAACATTCTCACATTAAAGAGGCTGGAATTTCAGAAATATTATCAATTTCTCAAAATATGATGATATGTTGATCATCTTGTTTAAGCTATTCTGCTACATCACGGTGCTGGTGCGTGAAGGGCACTCATTACCATGGTCCATAACACTTCTTCCCCGACACCGGGGGGGGGGGGGGTTCTGGAGTTGCTGATGGCTGTTCATCCACATGCATCGTTCGAATGTAAACCTCCACTGTGTACACTTTGTACTGTTGGATGTTGCTGAAATGGTTGAATTCCACACACTTCTAATATCACTTGATGTATTACTGATGTAGTACTTGGTGTACATTACATGATTCATGTTCGGAGTCTGGATTGTCTGAAGCTCATTTTGTGTGCCCCACCCCAATATAAAACCTCAATTGTTTAGGTTAGCAGTTTTTGTGAACTGCAAAACTACTACTAATTAGTGTTTTTAGAGATGTAGTTGATCCTTTTAGATGAATATACTGAAATTCAGTCGTATTAAATCTGTACTCGACCTTGTGACTGTCTCCAGCTCTGAAGTCAGTATGGAGAAAGGCACAGTTTCGTTATTGGTGCACTCAGTTCAGCATGCTATATTAAAACCATACTCCTGAAAGAATCAGAAAAATAACCAGTCTTAATCAAAGAGTTGAGACTGAGGAAAACTGTTACTTGAAATCATATGTTGGACCAGACACCCGATGTGTGCAAGAAACGTAACAAATGAAATGATGGGCAATGATGTTTTTTAAAAATCTGTTGATATATAATGTCTTGCATTGAGTGTATACAGTTAACATTCATCACATGTATGGAGAAAGTGCTGACATACTCGGTCAGCTCCTCTAAAAGGTGAGGCTATTTATTTGAAAGACTATTTTTAGACTGCATCTTAATGCCACAAGCAGGGAAATGCACATGCAACCCTCAGCCACATGTAACCTCAGTCATTTGTGCATTTAAAGGACCGTTTCCTACTTGAATTGGACTTTTTAGTAATATGCCTGTTTTTGCATCTTTTTTCTGTACTGACTTATCTAGCCAATTAAAGAGGATTTCTCAGTCTTTTGTGGCTGTGTTCTTTTTGCTCCACTAGAAATTGCTGGATCTTCTGAGACCTTGTTTTTAAATGGTGTTTTCTCCTAATTTGGCCATTATTTCTGAAATTAGATTTTAAATATTAAAAGTAAGTGTTGTAAAACTGATCCTTAGGTTTTTGTATGTGTATTATCACAAAATAATATCACTAGTATTTAGTCTACACTGCAGCATACATTTTGAAAGGAAATGATTGTACGCTTGAAATTAGAGTATATGCAGTGCCTTGAGCTTTAGGAGACCTGTGTTCAATATTAATATGAAAGAAAGTTGTATTGGATTATTCTTTGACAAAAAGTCATTTAAATCATACTTGCAACAGAATGCATTGCCACTGACTTGACTTAATAAACCGGACAATAAAGTTACTGAGCAAAAAAAATACTCAACAGGAAGTAGTTCCTGTTGACCAGGGGAGTGATTAGTCCAAGAAATGATTATACTAAATATTAGAAATATTTATGCTAGTGGTAATGTTCAATTATATCCACTGCTACTACTATTGGTCATATTTCTATTATTTGTATTATATTGTTGCTATGCATCTCTCTCTCTGTCCTGTCTCACTTCTCTATAATACCATCACCCTGAGATTCCCTTATAGTAAAAGGGAATCTCAGGGTGATGGAAATATAATACATGAAGTTTAGCACCTTCATGTATTATAATATTACGTGTCTTGTTGCTTGTTACAACTAAACTAAACTTAAATTAGTTTCATAAAATCACTTCCGGAGCTTTAAAGACCAACTCACTAAGTTTGCTGTTAATATTTCCTGTTAATACAGTCACAGCTTTAAAGGTGCGCTTGTTTTTTTTCCGCCATGTGTATGAATGAACTCCTGGGCAGCATGTCAGTGACACTCCGGACTGACGCGCGTGTATCGGCGTCACCGGCGCCCCTGATGGTGGGAGAATCTCACAGACACGCAGATGGTTAGTGTCGGTGAGGGTAACCTGTAACCATGAGCCAGCCGCACCGCGCGTTCAGCTGCCTCTCCATCGCGCTCGTCCTGCCGCTGCTCCTGACGCCCGGTCCGGGGCGCGTCGCGGAGCTCGCGGTGGCTGCGGAGTACTCCTCCAAAACCGACTTGGATTACGAGTTCGGGGACTACC
Organism: Anarrhichthys ocellatus; assembly: GCF_004355925.1. Classification (NCBI taxonomy): domain Eukaryota; kingdom Metazoa; phylum Chordata; class Actinopteri; order Perciformes; family Anarhichadidae; genus Anarrhichthys; species Anarrhichthys ocellatus. The sequence continues at coordinate 517,452 of NW_022280086.1, read as the reverse complement.
GGGGGAAGTGGTGCATCGACGACCACGGGTTTGTTTACGGAATCGGAGAAGTGTATTACCCGAGCCCCACGGCGTGTCCGTGCACGTGCACCGTGGACGGCCCTGTGTGCGTCCAACCTAAGTGTCCCCGCATCCACCCCCGGTGCACGCGGATGAGATATAAAGCATGCTGTCCGGTGTGCGAGGCTATGGCCAGGGTCTGCGTCTACGGGGGAAAAACGTACCGACCCCTTGAGGAGTTCAGGGTGAGAAAGATCCGACCCCCCCAATCCCTCATCACATAAGTAAAGTCTGAAGAAGTACTTTTACATTAGCAAAAGTAGCAAGTCCTGCATTCAAAATCGTATTTAAGTAAAATTTCAAGTATTTGTAGTAAATTGTATTTTAAGTGTCAACAGTTAAAGTGGCGTGCTCATTGTGCAAAATGGCTCCACTGGAAGTGTTACATTAGTTATGTGGGCTATTTATTATTAGGGCCCGAGCACCGACAATGTCGGGCCGCGAGGTCCCTATTGAAACTGTAGGAATTATTGTTATTATTCTTTTTCTCTCGAATGAAACGCCATTTTTGGGGCTTTATCATGTCTCCAACATCCCCATATTTGGCAAGCATATCAGGACTGTGGGAAAATATATGATATTTTATGGGTCCCATGCTCGAGGATGACAAAATTGCTCGCTAGCGCCCCCTAGAAGTTGGAAATGCAAGCCCCGACAGCCCATATGTCCAAATGACTTACAATTTTATGGAAATGAGCAAATGAATGAGTTCTACAAAAAATCCTCTTGGGACCCTAAGCTCCGCCTACCAAAATTTTCCGCCATTTTGAATTTTGTAAAAAAAAAAGAAATTCACTTCTCCTAGACCCTGGATCTGATTCGTACCAAATTTGCTGTGAATCATTATTGGATCTATATCATCAGAAATTATGAAAATCTTGTTGATATCTTATTGCATTAAGAATATATGGACCAATGAATTTAATAGGGGTGTGGCCTTCTACAGCAATATATATAACTTCAAAATCATATGGCCTATCATCACGAAATCCGTAGCATATGTTCACATTGTGTCCTGTAACATGCCCTCAAATTTTCATTCCATACAACCACTAGCCGGCGATGCAGTAATACCCCCATTTCTTTGCATTTTTAGGCATTTTCCATCGTTTTCAGGCATTGTACTTTAACGAACTCCTCCCACAGAATTTATACGATCAACTTCAAATTTGGTCAAGATGATCTAAAGACATTAATGATGAAAAGTTACTAAAATGGTCTACTGACATTGAACGACCTTCGTTTTATATGGCGCCCATGTGACGCACATTTCGTGCTGTTCGCCATTAAAGAGGAAAAGTTGTAACTCCAAGGTAATTTATTCAATCTGCCCCAAAATTGTTATGCATGATGCTGGTCCAGGTCTGAGCACATTTCCATGACAACATTTTCACAAAGTCATAGCGCCACCTACTGGCAAAATGAAATGACAAGTTTTATACTTTGATGTACTCCAACTCGGAAGTTGCCCAGATCAGTCTCAAATTTGGTAAGCTAAGCCGTAAGACATTGATAATGCTTCATCATGAATATTGTGAGTTGTCATTAAACGCTGTTGCCGTGGCAACGCGTCATTCGCCATGAAAAATGAAGCTTATTTTTTTGTGACTTAGGATGCTCAACAAGCCTTGGAACTTTGCACAGGTGTCACACAGGTGTCATAGGTGATGGAAATAAATATTTCATATGGCTTTTTGGCTTGACCCTTTCCAATTGCCTCGATACTGCCCCCTACAAATATTCAAAATCGCAGCCCCAGCACTACGTTTGACCTACATGTATGAAATTTGGTAGGAACATGTATCACATGAAGACTTAAAAAAAAGTGTCTTGGGATAATGCTCTAAAATGAACAGGAAGTCGGCCATTTTGATTTTTGTGTGAATATTCCCATGATTGCTAGTCGCTATACTTTAACGAACTCCTCCTAGAGACTTAGTCAGATCCTTTTCAAATTTGGTCAGTATAATCTAAAGACCTTTGCAATTAAAAGTTACTCAAAGCTTTACGTTTGATAGAATGGCGTAGCCGTGACGTGGCGGCCATTGTAGGTGATTCGCTATTAAACAACAAGCTGATGTAACTCCACTGGACTTGCTCAAATATGTCCCAAACTTGCCATATTTGATAACAGTCATGGCCTGAGGATGTCTACAAGCCAATTCATACTCAGTCATAGCGCCACCTACTGGCAACAGGAAGACAGCGTTATTTGACAAACTGAATCCGATTTATATGACATTTACATGATGTGGTCTATACTTGATGTAGAGCAACACAATGCATGTTTGTGCGTGTTCTCTAGCATCACAAAGTGGATACAGGAACTGGTGGAATATTTGCACTACATAATTTCCAGCGTCACACGGTACAAGCATTAAAAATATGTCTAACTTGTGGCCGCGCTGTCTGATGGTCGCAGATATTTATGGCCGCTTCTGCCGGCGTCCCGCCAGTACCCCGAGACGCAGGAAGGTGCGAGGGCCTGTTCATCGCTGCTCGCAGCTTTAATTGGAATTGTATTCCTGGCAAGGTAGAGCTAAACCTTAACAACTTTATATTATGTTGGGTACTTGATACTTTATGAACTGATCATGTATTTAATGTGTACAATCTTGATCTCAAAACCTAGTAACTACAGCTGTGAGGTACATGTAGTGGAGTAAAAGTGTAAAGTAGCATAACATGGAAATACTCAGGTAAAGTACAAGTACCTCAAACTTGTACTTAGTCGCATCCACCCTGAATACAATTATTGACATGTAAACTGTATCCTGGACCCAAAAGTATTCAATATTCTATCATATTAATATGAGATTATCATTATGTTCACATATGTGGAAAGTAGAATAGAATATTTGCATACCCATAGTTGCTGGATTAACCCAAGGGCTTCCACCGTCCCGATCGTGTATGTTCACTCCGGTTAGTGACCACATGCAGCTTCATTATATTATGCCTATAAGCTAACCATGGTGGATCGTACGTGACCTAATTGAAATGTATCACAAATCACATGTGATACATTTCAATTAGGTCATGTATTCTACCTTTTTTGTGAAAAGGGGTGTGTGGGTGAGTAGTTGTCTTCTCTGTGTGGTCGACATTGTATTGCTAAAGTTTCTGTTGTTATAGAAAGCTTAAAGCTGCACTAGTCAACAACAGAACTAATTATGTGTAATGTGAAATTATAATCAACTCTGCAGTTCGACAGGGTGTTTTAACGTCCTTCAGCTTTTTCAGCAACTTAACTGTTTAGTTCACTCTCAGCAGCTTTGTTTTCAGTAGCAGCAGAAAGCTGTTTTCAACAAACATGCTCTGATAAACTCTGTGTACACTATCTCATCAGCACCAAATAGCAGCAGACAGACAGTTAATTAGTGTGAAGTAGAACTTGTTGTTGCTAAATACACAGTCTAGGCTAAGTGAATATTGGATTTACCAGGTAGCAATGATGAGATGAGTACAAATAATTCTTTGCTTGTGCAATCATGGTAAAATAAATGTTAAAATTGTGCATTTAGTGCAATTTTATAATTTCTACATAGGCCATAACAGCACATGTTTGAAAAGTTTGCGAGTGAGTTAAAAGCCAGTTCTAACAGCTGCTCAACATTTGATCATACAAAGAGGGGCTTCCTTGTTTGTGCGGTCAACAAAACAGCTGCCATGTGCTCAGTGGGGATTGAGCAGTGGAAGGACAGGTATTGACTGTTTATAAAAACAGTCAATACCTGTCCTTCCACTGCCCTTCATCAACTGATTGATGAAGGGCATCCAACCAGTCTTTGTGTGTGTTTGTTTGATATTGACTGTCCACATATCCTCTGTGACATAATGAGATTGAACCTACCAGTCACCTCTGCCATGGGCTCATTTGTAATTACACCAAATGGTCACAGATAATGGGACTACTTTTGTTAAATGGCCATATGTTAAAACCTGAAGTCAATGACATTACAATTATTTGTGTTTTTCAGTTGTCGAAGTGTGAGCAATGTCGCTGCGAGGCCAACAGAGAGGTGTACTGCAGCATTTCGGACTGCCCCACCCCGCACTGTGTCAACCCCACCTACGAGCCCAACCACTGCTGCCCCATCTGTAAGACTGGTAAGACTCAGTGTTGGGTTCACACCAAGTGCTGTCTCTTTATCAGTCCATTACTTTGGTCCATGAGTGTCTCTAAACTAATTTATGTGCCTTAAATGTGCTGTGGATATTCATGGTCCACAGAGGACCACTAATGTGTTTGGTCACCCTTTGGTCTTTCCTCTTGGACTGCAGGCTATCAAGCCACAGTTTCCACCTGCACACAAGGGAGTAAAACTATGTAACAGGTATAATGTGATGAAGTTACTAAACTCAGGAATGGTCCCAAGAGGATGAACCATCTCAATTTTGGACACTCAACAAGCCATTCTCTAGAAAGCCTCTTTTGGGGGCAACCTTGCACACAACATGTCTCCTGATCTGACTGGGAGATTGCCATAAAATACTGAGCACATTCATGCAAACAAGTGGACTTTGGACTTTGCAGAGCTGGGTTCCTTCATTACCATCAACACAGATACTGTAGTTTGTGGTAAGTGGACTGTACTTGTTTCTTTCTTTTCTAGTCTTCCGACCACTCAAAGCGCCTTAACACTACATGTTATCCACATCCATTCATACACTGATGACAGGGCTACCATGCAAGTTAGTATGGGTATGAATGTTAGTTAGTTCTGATGGGCAGGTATGAATGTTGCCATGTGGCCAAAAGTTTCTTGCCCAAGGACACATCGACATGGACTAGCGGGGCTAGGGATAGAACCACTTGGTAGAGCTCTACCTGTTACGGGTGTAGTAAGGACCCAGGAGCGGTACGACAAACACCAGGAATAGTTTGACTTGAACTCTTTATTTTCTTCGACACACACGACAGGAAGAATATTCTCAGGAAAACAGCGACAGGTTCTCGTGGTCAAGGACAGAAGGCAGAGCGAGTTACCAGGGCAGAGGCAAGGCGAGGTAGTCCGAAACAGGCAGGGTTGGCAAAGGGGAATCAGTCCAAGGGTGTATGCGGGAAAGTATTGCATGAGAGCATAGAACGATCTGGCAGTGAGTGTGTGTGAGACAGGGGTTTAAATAGTGGAGGAGGCAGAGTGAGCAGGTGAGAGTCATGAGCTGATGAGGTGCGTGTGACTGGCAGGTGCACTGAATGAACTGATTAGGTGAGTGAGAGGTGGAAAAAACTAGATAGAAGTGGCAGAGCTGTGACACTACCACTAATCCACAGTCACACCTATTTGGACTCAAACCCACTTACACTGTCGTGCTGTCCTAAATACTCACCAACACATATGTATTAATCTGTAGCTGAAAAAAGTCCCCAACACATGCACTATTTCCTCCTGTTTTTATGAAACTACATCTATAATAAAAGAGAAAGGATATCGCCAGTCTTATCCTTTAGCAGAGACAGTTCTGAGAGAAAGTCTTGGTATTTAAGCAAAGGGCCCCGCTCAGTGGTGTTGACAGTTAAGAACTTCAGCCTCCATTGATACACAGCTGTGGGTTTATAGCTAATAAAGAAAGAACCAGAAAATACGTGCCTCAGTATTTGTACTCTGGTTTGGCAATCTGTGGACTTTAGAAGCTGTAAGCTTTTTTATTGTAAATATGTTTTTCATGTTGTGTAAACCAAGGTTGAGAACACTTTTTGTTGGTCAATACTTTTTATCTTGCATTCTGGGAAGAATATCCAAAAACAGAGTGCTGTATGGTGACAATTGTTTGGGTTAAAATAATCTGTGTAAAAATACGTTGAAGCGTTAAAGCGGCTTTACAACCTGTTATGCAGTTTGCCAGCCAATTTGTAAACTTTTTACTCAATACTACTTCAGTTACTGCTCTCTAGGACAAAGGCAAACAAATTTGGTTTATGAATTATGAGTTCCAACTTGCTGTCCTAGCTTACCTTCCATACATAGTTATTACTGAGCTGAAATCAAATTTTCCACTCACAACCTCTTAACTGGTATCAGTTTTATCCGTGTGATGCTACACACGGATAAATACCAGACCATAGCAGGAGCATAACCACGTGCTGTGATATCCCATCTCATTGACTCTCCCTTAACATACATTCATGCCCTCTGCACATCATTAGAAGGCCGTCATTGTAACAGTGTTCACCCTGCAGCTCTCAGAAGCAGCACAGGTTACGTCACACAGCAGCTTATGGAGCCTTCCCTGTTATGTCATACACGCTTTTACTGCCACTGGCATTAAGGTCTTACATCGGTGGGTTTTGTGTGTGCGTCAGAAAGAAATAGCATCAGGGATAATAATAACTTGTATTATGGATTGCTTTTTGTTGAATAAAATTAAAAGCCAAAGTAGCTTCACAACCAAAACCATTGATTCTTTATGAGCACATAAAATAAACCACATACATCTGCTTCCCAGTTGCCTTGCTGCTTTATGGCAGTTGTATCTAAATTGCCATTTCTATTTTTACTACTCCTCTGCTGGACAGACAGCGGAACAGATGGTTTGGTTTGTTGCGTCATTGTTTTTTTCACCTCGCTGCTGTCAAATTCCCTCTCATCAGCTGTGCTTTATTGAACGTGGTTGGATCTGGCATCAGATGAACTGTACTTCCTGTGCTCCTGCTGACCGGCGTTGGTAATTGTTTTACAGGTAGCTGCCAAATAAAGGAACCCCCATCTGTGATTGAGGGATGCAAATCATATCAAAGGCAGACAGTTTACATTTTTGCTTGCATGGTATTTATGTCCATCCTGAACAATACATAACTTCGTGATTTAAAGATATCCTATTATAGTATATTACATGCATTCACGAAAATAAATAGCATCTAGAGCAGGGGTCCCCATCTGGCGGACCGCGGTCCGGATCCGGACCCAGGATCTTAAACCTATTAACATATTACATAGCTAATTTATACTTTAACCGGCACAACTTATTCAGCCGATACGGCACTTGTTCAGCGGTGCAGGAAACACACCGCCCAATGAGTTGTAAATCACATCACGTGATGCAGCTCAGCCAATCAAATATGGGCATTCTGACAAGTTTCCTGACTCTCGTGAGATTTACACACACCATGACACACGGGGGAGAGACGAGGAAATAGAAAGAAGAGCAGGAGCATTGCGCTAATCAGAGAGTTATCTCACATGGCGTTCTCCAAAAAGAGAAACGTGTTCAGAGAGAACAGAATTTATAAGCAAGAATGAACAGAATCTTCTATATTAATTCTTACCACAGGCAGTTAAAACCAGCATGTCTCATATGTTCAGAAACCGTAACTATTGATAAAAGCGGCAAATGAAGCGCACTACGAGGCAGAGCACAACTCCTTTGAACAAACGTATCCACTCACATCTGAAATGAAGACGCAGAAAATAAACCTAAGAGCCCAAAATGATCAGAATCCTAACACATTAGTTCACTGTTCAACAATGATGTTAACAGAGAGAATAGAGCTGAAACAAGTGGTTTAATAACCACACATGAAGTCCATGCTCACTGATTTCTCTTTTTAGATGACAAAAATATAATATTGTGGCTTTTTTATTGACATCACTTCACACCTGAATGAACTGAATTTAAAGCTGCAGCACAATTCAGTGAAATAAATGTTTCTAAAATGAATTATTTTATTTTTAAAATGCACATTTTTCAAAAGCTTTGTTATGTAATGTTTCGGACCTTTGCCTGAGGAGATTTTCTCAATCTGGACCTTTTGGAATTTTAGTTGAAGACCCCTGATCTAGAGGAAGGATTTTGTCATAGACAGGTTAATTTGACCTTAAATAAAAATCAGTATCTGTAGCTTTCCCTATGATGCTTGTATCATGTTATATTAATATCATGCACACATCAATAAGGCTTTTCATTATGAACTTGAACCACCATTGAAGAAAGAAGTTGTGCTTCAATCAAACTAGCAGTTTATTTTCCCAACTCAAGTCTCATTTAAAACTGCTTTCACTGCAGAAACCAGCCTGAAAATTAAAGTGTGCAACCACAACACTATAACAATCACTCTATTTTAGCTCTGTCTCCACCTACTCTGGAGAGGACATCTGTCTCTTTAGCTGCCAAATGCTCCACCATGTTCACCAGCTAGTCTCTAAATGTGTCTTGTTTGTCTGTAGAAAATATGACATCCTCTGTTTTCTCCTTGTCCTCATGGAAAACATCATGAGGTCAAGGAAAGATCTGAGGGAGAGCATAAGTACTTAGGAAGATCTTATTCTAGGCTTGTGGGACGGCCTTATCTCCTTTCCATTTGTTCTTAACACGAGAAAGGAAGCATTGCAGCACGTTTCCTGAGCATTTAGAGAATTCAACTAGCTGATTGCCACTTGAATACTTCTGGGTAACCCTAACCCTCAGCAAGAAAGACTAAAACAGAGCACCTATGCTTTGTGAGGCTTTAATTGAGCACAGCTAAATGCTAACTATGCTATGCTAGCACGCTAACAGTGGTTAATGTTAACATGCTGATGTTTGCAGGTATATTGTTTATAATGTTTACTTAGTGTCTTGGCAGCAAACAACCCCCGTAAGACCAGAATACGTTTTATTTTTATTTTTTTACAATGCATGTTTTTTTTGACAGATTAAACAAACATTATGTAATATGTTAATTAGCGAGCTTGTGTTCACCCAACAATAAAGTAGTGCATAAAGTAGTGCTTTCACTACTGAGGGTAAGCAAACAACAACGAAAGCAAAAAAAGGTTGTGAGAGCAACACTTGTACCTGTACTGTCTTTCCTGTCACTCCAGGTCCCAACTGCTTTGCTGGGAACAGGGTGATCCCAGCGGGGGAACGTGTGAACATTGACGAGTGGACAGTATGCTACTGCACCTACCGGGACGGGACGTGGCACACCCATCCCCAGGCCACATGTGAGAAGCCCCCCCAGCCCAGCTCGACACCCAGCGCCCGCACCGAGGCCCCCGCGGATGAGGAGTCCAGGGGGAGAGGAGGGGGCCCGTTTATTCCCAGGCTGCATGTGATACCATGAAGGGGAGTGTAAATAAATGAAACCATTTATCTATTAGGATCAGGACAACATTAATCAACCTGCACATTTATGTTATAATAATGAGACTATTTCTGAACATGTTCAAATTCATATTTCTAACAATTTCCAACAATACACCAAATATTTTCGGAATATGCGGACAAATTCACTTGAAAAGAAATAATTTGCATGACATTGTGAATACATTTCACATTATCCCTCATTGGTGCTGAAACAATTAATTAATTGTGTGCCCCCCCCCTTACTTACTAATGATACTCCTGTCGAATGTATTACTCTGGCTGAGCATTGCATACTGCATTCGGTTGCAAAGTTATGATCGGAAAATTAACACTTTGAGGAGCCTAGCAAAGTCAATTAATTGATTATTGGATCGACAGAAAATTCAACATAAATTTTGAGTGTCACTTTTTTAGTTTAAACTAATTTATCAGGCAAAAACGTTCACATTCCTTCCAGCTTCTAAAATGTAAGGATTAGCTGCTTTTGAATAGAATCTCTTTGAGGTCTGGACTGTTGGTCAGGAAAAACAATGTGAAGGTGTCATCTGAGAAAAGAGTTGTTAGTCACGTGGGAAGCATGAAGAGGAATGAATTGTGAAGAGGAGCTACGCACCAACATCGGTACCTAATGCGGTGAGGCCACCTTTGTCTAGACCAACGGTTCACAAACTTTTTAGGCCACGCACCCCCTTCTACATCCCGACTGGGTTCACGCACCCCCAATCCCCCACACCTTAAAAAAAAAAAAAAAAGCAACAGAGCCTATTTATAGCCGCATAAAAATCGGCGTCACAAGGCGTCACTTTGAAAGACCAATAAGGATGGCGAGGACACGTCTTCGGTGATTATGTGAGTCATAGCATGAAGGCAAATCACTGTCAAAATCCGAGCGCGCAAATGAGATCCATGCGCGCACGAAAATCAAACAGCCGCGCACGTATTTTACTTTGACGAGCGCTTTTACATCACTCCGCGAGCAAAAGTCGCTCGCGAAGCTTAAACCCGCTCGCTCGCGAGTCTTTTTCCTGCTCGCTCGCGAGTAGTTTTTCTTTTTGACAGTAAGTGGGCGGTCCCAGTCTCCATTGTATCTCTACATCTAATTGGTTACAATCCTCGTCTTGGGATAAACCGGATATCACTCTGACACCGACGCTAGGGGGAGATTTTCAGATTGCAGGTCAGGGGCAAATATTGTACATTTTACTGCACGGGTACTTTTACTTTCTGCACTTAAAGTACATTTTGCTGATAATAACATTGACTAAGGTTTTGAATGCAGGTATTTTACTCCTAGTGGATTATTGTTTCATCAGTATGATATTAGTACGTTTACTGCAGTGAAGGATCTGAATACTTTTTCATCCACTAACTACTTTGTCAGTGATTTAACAGTTAATATACAAACTAATGTTGCACGGTGTATCGATACTAAAAAGGTACCGCGGTACCCGTACGTTAAAAACGATACGATTTTGCATATTTTTAGTATCGATACTTCATTAAAATAGCGCGATAAGAGCGCACTCACTGTTCCGCTCCCTGTCATGCTGCCTAAAGGCATTGACTGCAAGGGGGCGGGGCTGCCCAGCGCTCACACAGCAACAGGCAGCGCTCACTCACAGCGAGTGCTGCAGACAGTGGCTGGCGGTAGGGGCCAGCAAGGCCTTCTCTGCTGGCCTAAACAGAATCACAAAGTTATATATATTTTATAATTTAATAATTTTTCTGAAATACACTACATGTATTATAATTTATAAAAATATTTTGAGCATTATCTTATTTTCTCATTGCACAGCTACTGTCTTCCTCAGTTGCTCTGCTTCCAGTGCAGCTTGTTTTAAGTAGAGCTTTTATCCAATCAGATTCCACCTCTGTGTCTCTAGGTAAGAAGAGAGGCCTGCAGACTCTCGTCTGCAGCCAGTGCAGATTAAAGTAAATGGGGACGATATTGTTGATTGTCATAGTGTTCAACCAATCAGATCTTTAGTTTGACATGTTGGGCGTATTCTTTGACATATCAGAGCCTGCGAGCCGGCCTACAATGACGTCAGCATTACATGCCGCTCAGTGTCCATGTGCAGCTCTGAAACTTAACAGCAGAGGCATGTCAGGTAGTGAATCAGATCACGTGATGCAGCTCAGCCAATCAAATATGGGCATTCTGACTGAGTGAGATCAGATGTAACACACACCATGACACAGGAGACTGAGACGAGGAAAGACACTGCAGAGCAGAACATTGAACATTGAAGTTGTGAAAGTAAAATCCTATGATAATCTATTTGGGTTGCTGCTTGTCATTAAGGAATGATGGTGGATCCCACAGCCAGACCAGCTGAGAACATTATGTTTTCCTGAATTTAGGCTTTTACATTTTCTAAATGCTCTAGCATTATTCAAACGACTTGTACCGAACGGTTTAATACGAAGACGTACATAGTTACAGCCTTAAAAATGAATAATAACTGTGGCACCATAATGTGGTTGTAAGGTGGTATTTCAGCTGCAGGACAGCAGTGAAGGCCCAGGTATGAAATGCATGGCCTGCCACTGGCTGCAGGGGAGACATGCATTAAGGTCCATGTAAGTTTTGATAGTCTGTTTTACTGTTCAGTCAAAAAAAATGACAATACGGAAATACCATGGGTATTCTCGTTTTTCATTTCAAACCAAAAACGGAAATGGGGGTCCGTGTACGGTCCCCACTGACATACAGAGACCCGTCTGCGAAACTTGTTTCAAAGCCACACAGACCAAGGGAGGCAACACGTCTAACATGGCAAAGCACCTTTCAGACAGACACCCCGAACTTTTCAAAGAGTTCAAAGAACGACAGGTAAGCAAATGTGATTATAAACATGAGCACCCCCAAGCTCACCCATAGACAGCTAACACGAGTAGCCTTAGCCTAGTTTGACGACAAGCCTATATGATGATGAGGTCACAATGCACACAAAAGTGTACTAAATGAAACACAATTGATGCAAAATGGCTACATGCTGGTGGAGCCTGAGGGTGGATCTTGAGCTAATTATTTTTATTTTTAGTTAAGGAAAAATAATTATTCCATGAATTAAGTTAAAATATGAAGTGAAAATATCAAACTCACTATGCAAGTAAATGAAGCATTGTTTATCCACCCACTCCCACAGACAGTCAGACAGATGCCAGCAGAGTCAGCAGCAACACAGAGACAGAGTTCCCTTCAGCTGTGTTTGAAAGCCAGCGGAAATATGAGAGAGGCTCAAAAGATACGAAGAGGTTAAACATTAATATTAATGCCATTTGTTAAGTGTTCAAAAAGCTGGGCAGGAACAAGCTGGTAAAAAAGGGAACCGAACAGATGTTTTATTTATTACTATTATAGATAAATATACCAGTATCGTATTGTATTTTTGGTATTGTATTGAATTCTGGTATCGTATCGTAAGTATCGAGTATCGTGATACTTATGGCAGGTATCGTATCGAAGTCATAATTGTGGTATCGTGTCAACCCTAATCTTGGCAGTGGTCCCTAATCTTGGCTCCAGATCTTTGAGCAGGTCCAAATTGTTGCTCATATTATATACAACTATATTATATCTCTTCTGTAAACACAACAGTATGATTAAATATGATCACATCATGTTTTAATCAATTAAGATCAAAGAGTTTCTTTGAGCTGTTTGTCACAAGAAGTTTGAGTATCAAACACACATTGTCTGTAATAGAATGATGGAGTGAATTTAAACCAATCTGAGCAACTTGACTTTAACACATTTTAATTATTGTATTTAACAACTCTATGAACATAATTTGTATTTCATCAGCCTCTACAGTCTGAAAAGTTTACAAAACCTGTCAGACAAATGTAGAACATCCTGAGATGTAGTGGAGTAGTGTTTAGTGGCGGATTGAAAACCACCTCTATCAGAACTAGCGTCTGCGTCAGAGTGATATCCGGTCTAGACTAGGATTGTAACCAATTAGATGTAGAGATACAATGGCGACTGGGTCCGCCCACTTACTGTCAAAAAGAAAAACTACTCGCGAGCGAGCAGGTTTAAGCTTCGCGAGCGACTTTTGCTCGCGGAGTGGCGTAAAAGCGCTCGTCAAAGTAAAATACGTGCGCGGCTGTTTGATTTTCGCGCGCGCATGGATCTCATTTGCGCTCTCGGATTTTGACAGTGATTTGCCTTCATATGCACCCAACACGGTGAAGGAGTCTGTGCGCAGAGACGTCCAAGTAGACCAGGCACCAGGGTCCGTGTACGTTTTAGTCATCTGTTTTACCGTTAATTCGGAAAAACCAAAATATGGAAATACGTATTCTCGTTTTTTGTTTCAAACCGAAAACGGAAATGGGCGGTCGTATTTCCGTTTTTGGTTCTGAATTCAAAAACGGAAAAACCACAGAACCAAAGTCAAAAACGAGCCGAATTTTGTTCCTTTTTTGTTTTTTCCTTTAAAACGAGACGCAGAGCACAACAGGTAACCCGGAACAAGAATATTTCAAAATAAAAGTGAAGGAAATATAATGACCGTAATGCAAGAAATGTTTAACGTAGTCTGTGATGCAAGCACATACCAGGGTAACATTAGAAGAAAATACATTCATTAATATAAATAAATAATCCTGGGCCGATGGGATTGTGTTAGCAGCAGTAGTAGCGATTTAATTTAATTTATCCATGTACACAGCAAGAATCAACTTTTCGATTAATCGGTGCATTGTTTGATGCAATACAGTTCGTGATATAGTTTAATCAAAGTCGTTTTTGTGTTCACATAAATGTTGCTGTTGGCACTGATATTTCTTTGTCCACTGTATTGTGTTGATTTAGTGAACGCAGAGTGTAGCCGGTAAGGACACGCAAAGTAAGTGTTCACCCGTTCTATCACTAGATGGCAGTATAAGTGTATTTAAACCATAGATTTTGTCATATTTACCTGTGCTTTTGTTAATTATCTAGGTTATACCTATATATACCTCTATATACACTTCTTTAACCTCCTGGTTCATATATGATAGACAACTAATTATTGTCAATTAATTGGATAAAGCAGTTTACGTAGTCTTATCTTTTCTGACAGACTTGTTCTTTAAGTTAACTCTTTCTTGCTGGCTCCCCTATGAAGGTTTCTGTCTGGCTTTTATTGAACAGGATGTTCTTCTAACAATTACTAGAGTTGCAGTTTCTGCACTTACAACCTGTTTCCTATGCTGACTCTGTCAATTATCAGAGTAAGTTAAACCCAAAATGAATAAATGTACTTATCTTTTCCATTCAGTCAACATAGAAGCACATATGATTACATATTGATAAATGATAGAAAAACACATTAAGGCTATCATCATTAAATTGACACTAAATATATGAGATTACATGTAAAGAATATATCCGAGATCAAAACACTCTTGGCTCAATATAAGGAAAGAAATCGTAACTCATCAAAGAGAATGAAACTTAAATGAGGATAACACATATGAATAAAAAGTAAATTACACTTTAAGATAGCACTTCCTATATGGCTATAGATTACAAGAGTCCTGTTTCATATTTGTCAGTTAGGCGTGAAAACCCAAATATGCCTAAAAGTATCCAATGTGTAAGTGTCAGCCAGATGCCCAAACCACAGAACGTTGCCGTTGCTCTTTTTAGGGTCTCGCATCTCGCTCCTCAGGAAGAAGAGGTGTTAGGTAGCATCAAAGTTCATCAGCAGTACACAGCATACCACAGTTTTACTCTGTTTCAAGTATTTGTTTAATCTTCAATTCAATAGGGCGATTAATCAATTGGTGAATCTATTATTTAACTGGAAGAATAAAGAGATCTGTTTTGGGTGTGGTGTGTCTCGGACATTTTTGGTGGATACCTCAACAATAGTCTTTGTGATGTGTGACAGTTTATTTAAGAAAATGAAATCTACTCAAACTGAGGATGGATTCAGTCCTCTCTCCGACCACGGAAACGTCACAGCACTCTTCTGTCATTTTTGGACAGAAGAGTGCTGTGTTTTAGAACAGCTCTTGTAAGCCAAAGCTGTGATGATGGAAATCATGTGAGCAGATAAACTGCAGACTGAAGAATCAGAAGAATTGAGATTCAATTCAATTTTATTTTGTGTAGCTGAAAATCACAAATTAGCCTCAGAGGGCTTTACAATCTGTACACATACGACATCCTCTGTCCCAGGACCCTCACATCAGTACAGGAAAAACTCCCCAAAAAAAACTAACAGGGAGAAAAGAGGAAGAGACTTTAGGGAGAGCAACTATCAGGATGGCCAGAAGTGTAATATATGTCATGTGTACAGAATGAACAGCATAACAGAGTTACAACACAGTCAATGATTATGACACGGCAGGAGGCCAGACCATGGTCCAGGTATAACCAGGATCCATGGACACCTTCATACAGCAATACAAGTCAAATACAGGAATGTAATCACAATGCAATGCCAGCACTAACTCTGAAGGTTTCGGCTTTTAGGGGAGTATTTGACATGTTTTTTCTCTCATATCACCGTCGCAATTTTCAACAGTTTTCAACAGCCCTCCTCCCACAGCAGTCTTCTGCAGACCAGTGTTATTGGATGGGAACTTCATTTTGCGAGACAGTGTCATGCTGGTGTGTCCAACATGCTAAAGAGCTGGTAGTCTGTTGCATTGGTTCCCAACTCAATTCATCCTGACGGTCTGCATCCGCCTACAGCTCCAGAGATCAACCTGAGGGGTCACGAGACCGGTAACATGGCAGCAAAGAAGAAAAGAAAACCAATTAATCTGGTTTTTGCTCTTGTCTTGTGAGATTAGGGAAAAAAATGAAAACATTCTAGAGTCAAACTTTCTGTAACACAATGGTAATAAAACTGAAGTCATTTTATTTGGACCACAGCATTTGACCCACATTATATCTTCTCATCTCGGCCCTTTGACCTCTTCTGTTTAACCATTCAAATCAGGATTTAAGTGTGACAATTAAATCAATGAGGTAGGTAAATTAGGCTTAATGTTCAATAAGAATAAACCAAACATCTTTATTTTTTCAATTGTCATTATTTATTGCCTCGTGATCAACACATGCTCACTCTTCCATGTATGTTGAGTTCTTAAATGACACAAATATAACATGTAAATACATGATGTATACAACTAATGTAAATTAACCATAAACATGAAATATCAGATGAGATAATCAGCATTAAATACATCTGTATCTATAACCTAAATAATTAACAAAGGCACAGGTAAATATGTATAATTATATGGTTTAAATACACTTATACTGCCATCTAGTAGTAGAAAGGTGAACACTTGCTTTTCGTGTCCTTACAGGCTACACTCTGCGTTCACTAAATCAACAGCACAACACAGTGGAACAAGAAATATCAGTGCCAACAGCAACATTTCTGTGAACACAAAAATGACTTTGATTAAACTATATCACGAACTGTATTGCATCAAACAATGCACCAAGTAATCGAAAAGTTGATTATTGCTGTGTACATTGATAAATGAATAAATGAAACTACTCCCATCGGCCGAGATTGATTTATTTATTAATTTCTTGCATAGGCTACGGTCATTATTGCCTTCACTTTTATTTTGAAATATTCTTGTTCCGGGTTACCTGTTGTGCTCTGCGTCTCGTTTTAAAGGAAAAAACAAAAAAGGAACAAAATTTGGCTCGTTTTTGACTTTGGTTCTGTGGTTTTTCCGTTTTTGAATTCAGAACCAAAAACGGAAATACGACCGCCCATTTCCGTTTTCCCGTTTTTGGTTTGAAACAAAAAACGACAATACCAATAATACATTTCCGTATTTTGTTTTTTCCGAATTAACGGTAAAACAGATGACTAAAACACGGACCCACCAGTGACGTGCGGTGAGGTTCGTGGCTGGTGAGGCACTGACTCTTTCAGAGTGAGATTTACAAATATATGAACCCATTATATTTGAGTATCTTAAATCACCATTCAATTGGCAGCCTGCACATTGACTACTGGTTGTTTTTCATATCAGCATTCTTTACACACACATAGGTAAGGTACATATTTGATTGCACCAGGAGCGTGTGCGCCGCGACCTGCGACCTGCCCCACCAACCTGTTTCAGAAGCGGGGCGCTCGCGGCCGCCACCCGCGAAAATCTGTGTAACAACCACGGATTTATAAAGAGAACAGCAAACACATACAAGGTTACTTTACCTGTCCGACGTTGAATCGCTGTTGATTTGGTCATATTTCCCTGTTTTTTGAGAATTGTCAAAGCTTAGATATTTAATCTTCAATGTTTGCGGTCAACGCAAAATATAAGAAGAAGAAGATGATAAGTGTAGAAGATGAGTAATGGACCTACAAGCATGAACCCGACCCCCCCTTCATTGAGGCAGAGGTACTGTGTGCCTCCCCTCTGTGCTTTCTGTCAGATCAGCAAGACTGAATATGTTCTACACATATGTGAAATATATGACCTATTCTATGGAAAGAAAGGACATATAATACAAGAGTCTACAAATATTACAGTGGTGACAAACAATGAGAAAGCGAAAGGCACGCGCTCAACCCAGTTTGTTAGGGATTGCGCAATCTGAGGTGAGGCACAGCTCATCGCTGCCTCACCTCACGTGTCTCCTCTGTTTGAACAGGACATGCGCAAATTCAGCGATTTTGACTATAAAAATGATTGAAATCATACAGAAATTACATTTATAGCACAGATCAGTAGAGAAATATTATTTATTTTATCATGTTTTTTACTTTTCATGACAGGTGAGGTTCTGCCTCCCCTGACCCCACATCCCTGCCAGACACACTCAGTGCTGACTGAGAATGACTTTAAGCAGAAACCCGGATGATTCACACACTACCTGGAGTAACAGATGGTATATGTACTGTACATATGCAGTAGTAGTAGTAGAGGTAAGCCAGTACTGCATCAATAATATTCCTGTTAATGTTTGTAATGATTGAGACTCGCATGTCAAAGTGCTGATTTCAGAGTTTGCACAGCCTGTTCAAACATCCACTGTATTTGCAGCCTATCCTTGTGTTCATTAATTCCCATCCTTCTGATCTTCATGATGAAGACATGTCCTGTGTATTGTTGATTAGAGAAGTCGGGTTCAAACACTATACTATTTTTAACAGTTGTCAGGTTTTTAAACTTTTCCCAGTAGTTTGTCTTTCTGTAGTCTGAATGCTTGCCCCAACACCCTCCCATTGAAATGTGGGCCGTTTCTGATCTGCAAGTAGTTACTGTGCAAGAACTGTACATACGTTATTTATCTGTAAACTGAAGGTTGTGAAATAAAGCTTTTCCAGACGGATCTTTGGCCAAGTTTTGTTCGGTTTTTAATACAGCCTCTAATGGTGGGTCTTATTCAGGATTCTTTCCACATAAACTGAAGCTATGTTGACTTAGCTGAGGTGTGCAAGTCAACCTTTATGAATACTGCAACATCAAAACCAGTATTAACTGTTGAAAACATCCATTACTTACTAGAATTAAGCTTCCACAACACGTCCATAAAATATTTGTGGTGTTTTCAGGTTCTGTTTATTAGACCTCATCTTTGGGACAAATTAGATCTTTTATCGTTCATATTGGTAGATGAAGATTTGTGACCTAATAAATTCCCATCAGAGCTCCAGCCCACCTTCAACATGAGCAGAGGTCTAATAAACCATTTTATTTCAGCATTACCTTAAAAATATTGTTTCCTGTACAGCGGGTAAATGAAAACAACCAAGACAAGTGTCTGGATTACCAACAGTTTTTTATTGAAAACGAACAGAGGTACAGGATCCAGCTCAGGCTATGCTACCAGCGTTGGAGGCAATCCTGGGCCAAAGGTCAGCACACTCTTTGGCCACTGGGCCTGTGATGGCTGAACCTGCAGATACAGAGAAGTAAGGTGGAGTTAGTTTGGTTCCAACACAGCATGCTTCATTTCTATACAGATGGAAATAAGACAGCCGACTGCTGTAATTGAGACGAAAAACATATTTTGGCAAGATAACGTGACAAACTCCTAGTGTCTACTTCATGACTGAATGCATTAGATGTTTTTGGGGGATAGCCACAAACCTTTAGACCTGATCGGTTTAGTTATTAATAGCAATACATAAGATCAAACATCTGAGCATTACCACACCTATATTACATAGACTCTGGTTGTACTGTCTCATCACTGATTGAGATCAGTCAGCCACAGTGTGACGCTGCTATCTCACCCACAGTGATGATGTTCATGTTCCCTTGTTCGACAACTCACCCAGCCACTGAGCAGACAAAGCAAGTGCTTTTTCAAGGGGAATATCGTCCCATTAACCTACAACCTGTATCATACTTTTGAGGAAGGCCGGACCAGAATAATTGACCATTGATATTTGTTCTCTGGGTATGTTTTAGGTTTTGGGATCCAGTCTGTTGTGTTTAAGTAGGAAATGATACAAGCCATGGCATCATGTTATTTTGCACTAGTTGGCTACTTATCTCTTCTTTCTTGTGTTCAACGTAAAATTGAGCATTAAAACAATAGTTTACAAGGTTTCTTAAATATAATCCCTGTGTGTCACTAGACGCCTGCAATCCCACAATAGGTGCAGGACCGGCGCATGCCACTGTGGCCGGCTGTGGACCCGACAAAGACCGGTCGAGGCGGTGCCAGCAGGGTTCTGAATGTGCTCTGCAGCTGCTAGTCCACACGTGTGTGTATTGCATATACAGACAGCGTTGCTGCTGCCAGTCCCATGTTTCTACATCAAGTTTGCATTTGATAAATGTCAACTCACCTTTTTAACACAATACTAGCTTACATGGGGTTTCGGCTATGACTACTGTATTTCCATACTTAGAAGCAGACATTACACTGATTTATGGAGCTGTGTAATACACTCAATTTTCCCAACTTTGTCCTGCAAATATTTTAAAAACAAAGCTTTGCATTACAAATTAAGGGATTCTGTCCTTAGAAATGCTAGAGGGCTTTTACTTTGAAGTAGAAAGAGGAAGTGTCTCGTTTAAAATTTAATTTAGTTTTAAATATCACACCATATCTCTGGATGAGACACAGCCAAAAGTTGAATAAGTGTGGTTACACTTTCAAAACTCGACCGATTGCATCTCACAACAAACTCAAAATACCAAGGAAACATCTCACATGTGCTTCCTCCGAGCCACTCAACAGTGTTCTTGCGCTATGCCTTTATGCAGGTTGTAAGGACCGGTTTGAGAGGTTTTACTGAGTACAATGTATATATATAAAACGAGCACAGCTGGATTCAGCGAGAACATAGCTACATGAGAAACATTACCACCACAACCTATTTTACAGAGGTCACTAACATCTCTAAAAACCCTAACCCTAACCCTAACCCTAACTACATTATTCAAACTATCTCAAATATCGTAGGACAAATCTGTCTAGCTGCTCTCACTTCTTTGCTTGAGGTCATTACACAACAAAACATAGCTACGCTAATATACTTAATATATTTCATCTGTCAACACAACTGTTAAGTCAGAATGACTGACATCAAATAATGAGCCTGGTGTAGAATCCGAACAAACCCACCTTTCATTTCTCCTTTGTTGTTTACTATGACACCTGCGTTGTCTTCAAAGTAAAGAAACACGCCATCTTTTCGCCGATATGACTTCCGCTGCCGTATCACCACTGCAGGATGCACTGTGGACAAAAGGAATGTGGAAAGTTCAAGTTATTACAAAGCCACAGAACACACACCTGTGTTAACAATTCAATTTGACTGGAAAATACAGAGACAGGGCCACTGCAAAAGAGACTGGCAGTAGAAACCATTATTTCACTTTACTTTAATTGAGATTGTACTGTGGAGACACTGTATTACTCCAACTACTGTACTGTTAGGAATTGAGTTGTACTATGAGCTATTCAGTGTCAATGAGACAGCCTGTGCTTCCAAGTCTTCCTCACTCAGCACATGTGGAGTTAAAAATCAATACAGACATTTTCTAAATGTCAATGCATTTCTGCAAAGGACCTAAATGAATATCTCAGTGGTTTATGAGAGTGTTAATTAAGCTGCCTCATCCTCTTTACCCCAATACAACAGTAGCTTGCACGGACTAGTTGTTTCCACTTACCCTTCTTCCTGAGTTCTGGCTTGCCTTTCTTGACTGTGGCCATGACCATGTCACCCACTCCTGCAGCAGGCAGACGGTTCAGACGCCCCTTGATGCCCTTCACAGAGATGATGTACAGGTTCTTAGCACCTGAGGGACGGAGGGAGAATGCAAACATGAAGGGGACGACATGGCAGAATCATCAGTTCAAGAACATTGCAGTATTCTGGCATTTTAGAAACAGGGCTGGGCAATATGGCCAAAAACCTTTCACAATATAGGTAATTTCATATATCTCGATATACATCACAATATAGCATGTTTATTGATAATTCAATGAAGAAATTAATAGTCTATATGAAATAACATTTTTTGTAGACTGTAAAGCTGTACCCCATCAGCTGTTCCTCGCCCAATGAGCAACAGGAGCAAATAAAAACAGGGCGTCTGACAAAAGGTTGTTTAAAACAACCAGTAAGAAGACAGTTCCATGGACATAATGCACAAAAATAAATATTTAGATAAGTTTGAATTTTTTTTTTTTTTTAAATAAATATTCAACCGTAATGTTTGACACACTTTGGCAGCCCTGGTATACTATGAATTACATACTTGACGAATGAGAAGTACTGACAAATGAGGAATACCACACTTGTCATTTTGTCTCATCACTGATTGAGATTAGTCAGCCAGTGTGTAACCGCCATCTCACCCACAGTGATGAGGTTCATATTCCCTTCTACGACAACTCACCCAGACACTGAGCAGACTAAGCAAGTGCTTTTGGAAGGGGGACAACATGGAACAAAGACTACGACTTGTATTGTTGGCCAATCAGCCTAATTAGTCGAAATCAATTCAGCCAACTGCCTTCTAATGTACCAACTCACAATGAACTCATGGAATAAAATGTACATGCAAAAAGTCATTGCTAAAATACATGTCTGCTGCCATCTTAATGCATCTTTTCCTGTCCAATTCAAAGAGTCAAGAATCCACTAACCTGTGCAGGAAGGCTAACATGGGTATAAGCATTTTTCATAAATATCTTACTTTAACTTGGGACTTAATACCACCTGCAAAAAAAATTGCATATTTACATAACAGGTTGAGGTGTACCTGTGTTGTCAGCACAGTTGATGACCGCTCCTACTGGGAGACCCAGCGAGATGCGGAACTTGGCTCCAGATGAACCACCACGTCCTGTAAGAAGACCGGAACACAGTTCAAATTGACAGTTACACCTTTACCACTTCCATAACAAAATCAAGGGACCTGTGACTATAATTGAGTGCCATCTCTACATTTGTTATCCAGTTTATGCGGTCATAATCCCTACCTTATCGCGTTAACATTTAAAATGGTGTTCTACTTGATATTCTGATTCAGATGTTGACAGGTAAAACTGATGACTTATATTTACATGTGATCTAACACTTAATTAAGCCCAAACACTGGCTTGTGCTAGAGCAGCCATTCTAACACATGTAGAATGACTTAAAGCATAACAT
This sequence comes from Anarrhichthys ocellatus, assembly GCF_004355925.1. Lineage (NCBI taxonomy): Eukaryota > Metazoa > Chordata > Actinopteri > Perciformes > Anarhichadidae > Anarrhichthys > Anarrhichthys ocellatus. The sequence goes on along the minus strand of NW_022280086.1, from coordinate 494,719 downwards.
CGCTGCAATGGCAATGTCCCCAGCAGCTTAACTAGAACTAGGGAAAATGAGGCCATTTCTCAGCCCATAACAAAAACTGAAAAATGTAAAATCGTAACGTCTTAAGAGGCTGGCCTGCTATCATCTGACAATTCAAACGCACCTGTGTTAGGTTACAACTTATTAGACTGTAGCAGCTAGCCACTTTACAAGTCATTTGTTGAAAACACCAGTCTTTGAACATTGAGACCCAACAGTTGACATAAATAGGCTAGCATTCATCACAGAAGGATCTTAACGAAGTTACAGAAGGCCACACATTGCGTGTTGGCTGGCTAACTTTACGTCAAAAACGGTGCTTACGGTTTGAGTAGTTGACAAACATGAGCTGTGTGACAAAGACAAACTCTGGCAGCCGCCGTTATTCTCAAATTTGTTTCAAAAGTGGCTAAAACATCAAGTTTGACACTGCTAACGATCACACTCATAGATAACGTGATGTAACGTTACTGTCACAGCCTAACGTTAGCCATCTATGCTGGCCTTACGTTAGCTAAAGTCACACCTGCTTCAAAGTGGCCCGGACTTCTCGTTTGAGATCATTAAATGATGCGACATTTGATCTTTAACAATTAAAGCGGTCTGAAGTTTACAGCAAAACAGCCAATTCATATTCTGCCTTTAGCTTTAGCGGTATATGCTTCATGCCTACACGGTGCTAACAGCGAAACTTAGCTTCAGCCAACTAGCCAGGGAAAATGCTATCGTTCACAAATCGGAGACTGTTTGCATAAATTTTAAACTAATCACGTAGATGTGTTATCTTCCCCACTCTATTACACACTAACATCAGTATAAGGACCGGCAGAAAGTAAAACACAGCAGATGAATGTGGATTTTACAAGGTGGGTTTCGTACCTCTCTTAGACATGGCTGCAGTAGGGAAAGAGGAAGACGGAGAAAGGAATTGTGGGATATAAAGTTGAGCAGAACTTCATCCGGGTCATGCGCGGAGACGCGCTGCATTCACTACAGTGGTGTCTCGGGGGGGGCGTTTCTTCTTCTTCAATTGAATTTGCGGCAGACTAGTCGCAGCAACGGACTATTGCTGCACTCTAAAGTTTATTTGGAGACATCTGTTGTGCGATTTATATCATTATGTAGAGTCCAGTACGATGGAGAATATTGATTACAGATTCTGTTCTTTCACTATTTTAAGTGACTTTAATAAATTATCTGTAATTCCAATTTCTGACAGCTCGGCCAAATCCCAATGTTCCCCCTTACGGACTCACGGACTTTGAGGCGCGCTCCTGCGAAGTCCGTGAGGGTTTAGGGATGTCCCCCTGTCAAATCATCAAGCGTTTGAGTCTCTCGCAGACATTTTGAGCCCTTTGTGAACCCTTTCCGTAAGTCAGCATGGTGACTTACGGAAATCAGAAGACATTTATTTATTTATTCATCAAGTATTTGATTTTGTCATTGAAGCTGTTTTGACAAAAAACAGTAAATAGATTATATGAAGTTACCTCTCATCTTGTGAGGAAAGAGCCTGAAGACATTCAAATCAGGGAGTACAAAGTATAAAATAAATACCCACAATTATACATCTTATTTTTTGTCGTTTTCATGGTAACTTGATATGTTGCAGCAAAGTGCTGTCCCATTCCTATTCACACCATCTCAAGCCCTCACAGTCTCTCACACTCAACCACTCACCAGGTGACGTCAGTAAGTCCTTGAGGGTTCAGGGTTTGAGGGTTTAGGGGGGACATTGGGATTTGGCCTTAATTGTCGTTTCCTTGCTCCTCGATCCTCGCTTGAACCGGAAGTTGTTTCTGCGCTGCAATATTGACGGCCGACCCAAAGCTCTAATGTAGCTCTGAGGAGCAAGGATCAAGGATGGAGGAGCCATGAGTGAGGAACAACGAGAACAGACTTCCAGGAAGTCTTTTAACGGCCGACACGCCCCCTCATTGTTCATCAGTCATGTGATTGGACGCTGCAGCCGATCGGACTGACTGACTGGAGTTTAACGTCAGAGTGAAGACAGATCACAGAATAAACTCAAGCTTTATATTTGATTAGTTTTCTGATTCAACATCTGGTTTAAATAAATGTTCATTGTAGTCTGAACAACAAAAGGACCACAAACAACTTTCTTCATTTGTTAGAAAGATTTGTGTTTTCATGATCTGATATTTCCCTCAATAACTTTAATTATGAAAACAATTAAAGTCAGAGAGAGCTGGAGAGACTAAACACTTTTTACATCATTCCTGAGTGTTTGATGAGTTTTATCAACAATAATCATATTCTGGGTTATTTAATAATGACGCCACAGTCACAATTTCAAAACGTAGGGACGCAAATAATGTAATCCAGCTGTGATCAGCTGATCCAGCTGTGATCAGCTGATCCTCCGTCATCAGTAACAGACGTCGCTTCACGTCACGCAACTGAGGAAAGGACGTCTCATGTATCTTAAACCATATTAGGCTCGTTCGACATAAGCCAGGCGTGCACAGAATCGATCGGCGCACAATGCATGCTGGGTAGATTTGCGTCCGACTTGCTCTGACGTCATGAAAACGTGCGTAACGTTGATCTCACGTGAGCGAGGCGGCCGCAGAATTTAGAGCCAGGCGCTGCAGTTGCTCTCCAATGACTGCGTGACCCCAGGGCATGATGGGAAACTTCTTGCTTCTTGATCAAAGAGCTGATTGGCTCTTAGATTTTCTTTAGCGGAAAAGGTGGGCGATCGTGGCTCACTGGGTTAAGAGAGTGGTCTGGTGACCACCCGACCATCCTGGTTAACAGGATAAATATAGTATAAAAAATGTAAATCCTAATTTTCTGTCTAATTGTAATACTTAACGCTAGCTTGTTGGCTATTAGTCTCATTTTGTGCAATAACAATAATAATATATAAGGTTATCTATTTAGCATCTGTAAATAAAGATATTTATTGAGAAAGCCTACATCCTACTTGATATCAACATTTTTTCAGTCAGAGCACTGGAATGTGTCCATCGATTAATGATTGTGAAGCATCACAAACGCATTCATTAATTAACGCCTACAATTATTTTATCGCGCGTTAATGCATTTTTTAAATTTATTATAATTTATTTATTTTTTTTTTTTAATTGAAAGACAAGAGACAATACATATACATAACAACAAGAGGATGACAAGAACAGTGGGATAAAAGCCAGCAAATATCCTATAGTCAGTAATTTTAGTGCACCTATATGCTGAAATTCACGGTAAACGCATTTAAACGGAACAGATCGGGAGCGAGCGAAGGACTTTGAAAGTTAGCGGAAAGATTAACGTGAGACAACATCCGGTTTCTTCAGACGAACATCCGGTTTTCAGAATAAGATGCCAACAAAGTATGAATTATATTCACATTAAGTATATAACATGCTACCTGCATCTCGTGAACCAAATGTTATTGCCCTTTTGTTCATATAGCAGTACTTTTAAAATAAAAGTGTGCAATACACTAAATTTGAATTCATTATTGAACTTTGCCGTAACAATGCGATTAATTGCAAAAAATCTATGTGATTAATCGCGATTAAATATTTTAATCGTTGCCCAGCACTATTAAATATATGAAAAGACATCCAAACTTAAAGACCAGCAATTTTGGGGTTAACGAAGGACGGCCCTGCACTCCACTTAGCCACAGTCGCCCAAGATCAAGTCTAGACTATGGCTGTTTGACATATTGGTCTAAAACCTTGTTGGGAAAACTGGATGTAATACAAGTGTCAAGAATATATAGTGGGGTCTTTAAAACAACATCTGTGCCGGCATTGCAGGTAGAAATGGGGGAAATGCCATTGGAATTGAGAAGAATACAGATAATGATGACATATTGGGTCAGTTTACAAGGACATAACAACCATCCAACAATAAGTGCAATTGAGCCATGCTGGGAACATGACAAAAAGGCCAACAAAGAGCTTTGGTTGGGTTGGTAAGAAGAAGGCTAGGAGTTATTCTCCAGCTGTGGTCCAGCTGTTCCTCTTTGGTTACTGCCACAGCCTGAAATTGACCTTGGCCTCCTTGAACTGATGAGAGATGAACATGGGGGAAACTGTAAGATCTTCAAGTCATACATCAGTTACCACAATTAAATACAGATTTATGGATCTAAAGACCCTAAAACTGGTAGAACAGCAGCAGCAGCAGTAATCCCAGAATTCCATTTGGAGTGTGGGAAGAGACTCAGTGATGATTTATTTGTGTTTGCATGTGAGATGGTGGCCATATAGTTATTGCGTTACAGTGGGTAGAGGACGTCAGGCCAGAGAGAGTGGTGATTGCATCAGACTCATGTGCAGTGCTAATGAGTTTGACATTTTGCCACTCCAGAAGCAGAGAGGATTTACTGTTTGAAATACTACAATCATTTTTAAGAATCCATCAAATGCGGATAGCGATTCATTTAGTGTGGGTCCATGTTGGAGTCGATGGCAATGAGAAGGCGAATAAAACAACAAAAAGGGCTTTGAATAGTGGGAAAAATAACGTTAATGTAAATATAAGTAAGTCAGAAGCTAAAGTGGTGATTAAGGGACAAATCAAAAAGACATGTCAGAACGAATGTAATAAAGGGAGTAAAGGAAGATATCTGTTTAAAAATAAACCATTGGTTGGGAGTGCAGGATCTAGTGGACAAACTAGAAAAGAGGAGATGATTATGACAAGACTAAGGAATGGCCATACTGGTCTGAACAGTTCCCTCTATGTTATTAGAAAGCATAATAATGGAAAGTGTAAATCTTGTGGAGAAGAAGAAACCGTGGACCATGTTTTATTGTCCTGTCAGAGGTAAGAGTCAGCGAGAGAAGTTTTGAAAAAAGGTCTAAGAGAGATTGGAGAGGAAAGCTTCAGTGACAAATGATGGAATCTTTTTCTGGAATATTTAGAGTCAACAACACTAATGAATAGAATTTGAGAAAGAAATGTATTATTATTAATTTTTTCTATTTTATTATTTTATTTTTTCTAAATGTATATATATATATTTGTATATATATATATATATATATTTATATACATATCTTTATTTATTCACACACATATGTATATGTATGTGTGTGTATATATCAGTGGCAGGCCGTGCATTTTATACCTGGGCCTTCACTGCTGTCCTGCAGCTGAAATACCACCTTATAACCACATTATGGCACCACAGATATTATTCATTTTAAAGGCTGTAACTATGCACATCTTCGTATTAAGAACGGTACGAGTCATTTGAATAATGCTACAGCATTTTGAAAAGGCAAAAATCTAAATTCAGGAAATTATAATATCCTCAGGTGGTCTGGCTGTGGGATCCACCATCATTCCTTAATGAGAAGCCGCGAACCAAAGAGATTATTATAGAATTTAACTTTCAGAACGTACTGCTCTGCAATGTCTTTCCTCGTCTCAGTCTTCTCTGTCATGGTGCATCTCACTCAGTCAGAATGACCATATTTGATTGGCTGAGCTGCATCACGTGATGTGATCAGCCTCTGCTGGCTGTTAAATTTCGTTTCACGATAGTCACGTGCTTGCCCACTGACCAATCACAGCACACTCTGAAACTCGCGGCAAAGCTACACACTAGCTGTGTCTCAATTCAGGGGCTGCATCCTTCGGAGGACCCAGCCTTCGCGGTCTAGTGGGCCGCGTGGTCTACGAAATGAGACGGCCTACGCCACAGAGGACTTCCTGTTTGCGTCAACAGCTGTTCCCGCCCCGCCCCCTCTTGCTGCTCCCATCCCTAAAATCCCTGCTCAACAGGATTATAAATATATATATATATACATATTTATAGTATATATATATATATATATATATACACATATAAATACATTAAACTAAAACCTATTCAGTATATATACTGGAAAGGTTTTAGTTTAGTGCTTTAATCAGTTTTTTATCATATATTCAACAATTAATTCATAGATCTTTTTCATAACATTGTTTTTCTATATTAATAATCAGTTAATTAAATCAGTTATAGTTATTGTAATTAAATTCATTTATCAATAACTTTATTTCATTTCACTCACACATACATATATATTTACATGTACATATATATATATAGCAATCCTAAAGCAGAGGAAATCAATCAAGACAGTTAACATTAACACATCCGAAGGATCTACTGGTTGTGTTATTAGTGAAGGCTTTGTATAGGATGAGAGCTAATGTAACTGTAACCTTAAGTACAGGATGGTGAAATGGAGATATTACAAATGGACTAATGTCTTAATTCAAAGCTGTGGTTGCTGAATGTTTGTCCATTGTTCTCTCCTCAGCTCCTGGCTCTCTGTAACAAAACATGAACAGAATCAGCAAAATACTCAAATTCAGTGTATTCGTGTAGTTAATCTCAACGTTTGAAACGTTACCAGACTTAAAGTGATATTTCAGGTTCACAACCTGTCTACCTGAGCTCATGTTGGTCCGTTTATGGACATGATATAAAGTATAAATCATCTGTAAAATCATCACAAACTCAGTAAGATATTATTCAACCTCTGAGGTTTGAAAGTGAAGTTTTTAAAAGTTAATTTACAAGGCTTAACTACGGTCGGATGCAGGCAGCCAAGCTGCCGGTAATAGCGCACCGGCACGCAATGCATCTTGGGATATGCTGGGCCGCGAAGCATATATCAGATGTGTCCTCCAAATCTCCGACGAGAAGGCTGCATTCGTCGGCTGCATTGAAGGACTCTTCAACAAAAATGCGAAATCGGACAGCACTAGTTGCAGCGCTGTGACGCAACCGGTCTACGAATGCAGCCTCCGCAGGATGCAGACCCTGAATTGAGACACAGCTCGTGACACTGAGTGGCACGTAATGCTGACGTCATTATAGGCCGGCGCGCAGGCTCTGATACGTCAAAGAATACGCCCGACATGTCAAACTAAAGATCTGATTGGTTGAACACTATGACAATCAATAATATCGTCCCCATTCACTTTAACCCAGTAAAGTGTGTAAAGCATCAGATTATAATGAAACCGTCATGAAACTGTGAAATCAACTGTCCTGAGCCAGTTACTATGTTACTTGAAACTATGTTTACTTTAAAAAAATCCACTTTTGGCCTCTTCCAGGCCTGAAACATCTTTTAAGAGCATAAAAGGCTGAGAATGTACCTTAAACCAGTAAAGGTGTGTAAGCATCCGGTTATAGTGAAAACATTATGAAACAGTGAAATCAACTGTCCTGAGCCAGTTTTTTGAAGAAAATCTTTGAAACTATGTTTACTTCCACAAAATCCACTTTTGGCCTCTTCCAGGCCTGAAACGTCTTTTAAGAGCATAAAAGGCTGAGAGTGTACCTTAAACCAGTGAAGGTGCGTAAGCATCAGGTTGCAATGAAAACATCATGAAACAGTGAAATCAACTGTCCTGAGTTTGAAGGGAGGTTGAACAGCTGGTCCTCTGGTGTGGTCGGAACAACCTGGAGCTTAAAAGGCTCAAAACTGTGGAGATGACAGTGGACTTCAGGAGGAGCCCCCCAACACTACCCCCCCTCACCATACTCAACAACACTGTGTCCGCTGTGGACACCTTCAAGTTTCTGCCATCCACAATCTCCCAGGACCTGAAGTGGGCTCCCAACATCAACACCATCAGGAAAAAGGCCCAGCAGAGGTTGTACTTCCTGCACCAGCTCAGGAAGTTCAACCTGCCTCAGGAACTCCTGATCCTGTTTTACTTAGCCATCATCCAGTCTGTTCTCTGTTTCTCTATCACTGTGTGGTTTAGATCGGCCACCAAACAGGACAGAAACAGACTGCAACAGATTGTCAGGTCTGCAGAGAGGATCATTGGTTCTAGCCTGGCGTCCATCCTGGACTTGTACACCTCCAGAGTCAGGAAACAGGGTGGAAAGATCACTGGAGACCCCTCACACCCTGGACACAAGCTGTTCCAACTCCTCCCCTCTGGTAGGCACTACAGGGCTCTGTACGCCAAAACCACCAGACACAGGAACAGCTTCTTTCCACTGGCCGTCACTCTGATGAACAATAAATAAGTTATACTACACTATTACCACCACTTGCACTATCACATCAATTCATGCCATTGTCTATAGGTTTATGTTCACATGTGAGTGTGTGTGTGTGTGTGTATATATATATATATATATATATGTGTATATATATATGTGTATATATATGTGTATATATATGTGTATATATATGTGTGTATATATGTATATGTGTATATATGTATATGTGTATATGTGTATATATGTATATGTATATGTATACATATACATATGTAGGTTTATGTTCACATGTGAGTGTGTGTGTGTGTGTGTGTATATATATGTATATATATATATGTATATGTATATATGTGTATATGTATATATATGTATATATATAATATATATATATATATATGTATATACATATATACATATATACATAATACAGTGTACAGTATTGTGAATCTGTGAACATATTTTAAGTCTTTATGAGAAAAAAATATGTATTTTCTTCATCTGAAAATAATTATACCATTAATATCTTAAACTTGTACTACATCATTTTGAAAAGTGCACAGCTCCCATCCAATGAATTCTGTTCAGTCCCTGAAAAGACCAGTGATGTCACTCGGGGTGCACAGTTAGACGACATCAGTCAATGACACATAACACCGGTTAGTTTTGAATTAAAGTTACCTTTTTATTTTTTCTTATTCCTGATCATTTACAGCACAAAACCCCATCCACAGCTCTGACATATATTCATTATTCGAAAAGCATTCGCTCCGCTCTCTCGCCAATGTAAACAGGGAAGTTAACAGTGAGGTATCCATGACAACAGTGGGTGGAACGGACAAAGAGCCCCCCCCCTCCTCCCCTCCTGCTGGCTGCCTTCACATCTTCATTTAACATGGCTAAAATCAAGTGCAAAATCAGTTTGTCGGAAGAAATCTTGGTGAAGCTTATAAACACAACTACAATCCACATTAAAATATGTAATAACTGCCAAAAATATTATAGAAAAGTCAATCTTGTCCCACAACACACTAAAAAAGTAAAGTAGTAATAGTAGTGGTAGGCTGATACATGAAGGAATTCTTGTGATATTTCATTCACTGCAATCCTCTCTGCGGCCTTGAAAGCAACCAGCACCGCCAGCACAGGACGTCATGACGATCTAATACTTTCATTTATTTTTTGGTTGGAACAAGTGACAAATTCTGTGAAGTATTATAATACAATTTATTTGCCATTCCTTCAAATTGTATAACCTCAAACAATGCATTTTTATTTTTTTTTATGTGGTTTGCATTTTTTCAGCAATGGCTGTTTAATGTATTTACATTACGTAGAAGTAATTTCAATTGTTAATGGCGGGGTCCGCCATTACTGTACTGGATTCTAATTGCCTTCATGTGTGCAAGGTGCAGTGTTGAGGCAGTATACACAGCACTTAAACTAACGGAGCTAACCACTAGCTCTTAAACATACCCCCCCCCAAGATTCTTCACTTTCCAAAAAGCTTTCCAGAGAGGTTAAAGTGTCAAAAGATTCAAACATTTTGGAGAAATGGCTTCTCATTTTATTGCCCTAACCTAGTTATTTGTAATGTAAGTACCTTGTAGCACTTCAATAAGCGGGATATTGTCCATACATGTTACTATGTACACCAGCGCACTTCACAATGTGTGAAGTTGTGATCTGTGCCAAACAAGTGACACGCGTCCTGGGCAGACTTGTCCTGCAGGCTATGGGAACAGCGTCCCATTCCAGGTGTGTTTGTCTTTGCAGATGTTGTTATCCCTTGTTACTTCACCACAACACTGAGGCATTCAAACAAGTGCAGAGCATCTGATTTTAAAGGGGACAAATTGTGATCATTTTTAGGTTATACTTGTATTTTGTAACATGTTAACATTCTTTAATGCAAAAAAAAAAAATAAAAATAAAATACTGTTGATTTTTTCAGACAGACATACTGACATACTGTCTGTCTGAATATATCTGTATTCTAACTCTGTCTGAAATGCTCCGTTTTAGCGCCTGTCTCTTTAAGAAAAAAAAGAAGAAAAGTATATTCTAATGAGCCTGCATGTGACGTAGAAAGGGGAAGCAAATCTGATTGGCTTGTTTTCTGATCTAGACAGCGCACACAAAAAACTGACTGGGTTGTCTTATATCACAGTTTGTGGGTTGGCTCCATATACCCAAATGTATGTGCACAAGCACTAATATGTCCCCTTTAATGGGCCAGTGTGTAGGATTTAGTGGCATAGCGGTGGGGATGCAGATTCAGTACTGTGGCCAACGTGAAAACGCAAATGGCTCTCTCTAGAGCCAGTATTTGGTGTGTCCGTTCTGGGCTACTGTAGAAAAATATATAGATATCCATATATCGATGTAAGGTGCTCTTCAAAGGTAACGGAAACACAACAATTCTTATTATCAGATGATTATACGCCAAAGAAAGCATACTTAATATTATTGTATTCCATTTCTGCCAAAAAGATCCTATGCTACAAACTGTTCCTTTAAGTAATACGTTTTTGTTTTTGAAGGCGAGTGTGTGGTTTGATTGACACAACTGTGTTAAGATTGCAATCTAAAATCAGTTAAATCGATAATCTCCAACATTTCTGCCTCCATCTCAACACATTAGGGGTGATAGGAAAAAAAATCATAATGAGCTTGTTGTAACAAGCATGTTAGAATGCTGATGTTAGCATTTAGCTCTGTCTCAGTACAGCCTCAATGTTATGGCTGTAGACTCGAGTCTGATTTAAATGCTGCCTTTGAGTGTCGTGAGAAACACAAATGCAATTCCATAACAATCTCCGTTTTAATGAGGTGGAGGCAAAAAATCTTAAAACAAATTAAATCAACTATGGAACCACTTGCTACCGTTTATATTCTGAAGCTTTTATCCCAAATACATGGTCGTCATCAGCAGATCAAGTTAGCGAAATCCATCCTTTATATCGCACAATGTTGAAATAACGTGATATGGTTGAAAGCTCTGGAAAAAGCTTGAAAATAAACCTTTGGTTTGAACTTCTGGAGTAAACTCTGCTCTCCCACAGCTTTCTATTGGCTTCATGGAAGACGTGCCTCTGGCTCGATTTACCAACAGCCAGTGTGTGTGTGTTACGTGTGCTTGAGCAAGGCAGCGACCACTTGACCCGCTGCTCATTATTCTGTGCATCCATCCGAACAAGTGCCAAATGTATAAAATCCCTTCCGTCCCAGGAGCTGTGGAGTTATTGTGAAGATTATTTTTGCTCGATTAATATTAGATTCTCTCGCTTTTTTTGCTGAATACGTGTGGCTTTCATCCTCGAAATCTGTTTCAGTCAGTTAAATATCTGCCCAGAGTTGCTCAAGATGAGTCCAGGTGTTTTCAGCACAGCAGCCCAGCTGATGCAGGAAGTGATGAGTAATGACAAGTGGGATGTTGTTTAACTGTCTTTTTTGTTAGTGCCATGGGAAACCTGTGGAGCAATATCAAATACATAAACTCCTGAGTGTGGAATGTTTCAGCAGGTGTGAAATGTAACGTAACACTGGATTTTAAAACACGTTATGTCTTATGTTGAGAACAGGCGTTTTTTGAAGTCAATTTCTCATGAATACAAAAAAGTAATAATTGTAACTACCTACCTCTAATCATGCAATAAAATGTCATAAATATACTTAGTTTTTCATAATTATGGCTGAGTAGCTTATTTTTGTGATTTATTATGAGATATGCCATACATTGAGTTATGTTAAAAAAACTCATGAATATTTATTTGACAATGAGACTCAACTATGAGAAATGTTCCCATAATAATGAAAATACATCAGAATTATGAGATAGATTAGATATAGGTCAGAGTTCTCTAATTATGTATAAAGTATACCATTTCTTTGTATGTCATAATTGCTGCCATAAATATGGTATGCTTAGTGATTACTATGAGATACTACATCACATCTGATAATTATCAGATATCACAAAGATAAGTCATAAATTACATTAATAGTTCATTAAAGTTTCCCATAATCATGAGACGCTCTCTCATGGTTATGAATTCCGAAATTTATATAATTAGAAACTAAATCAGACTCATGAGATACCTCATAAATTCTAAGTCTACTTCTCCTAGAATTTAAAGTTACTAACTCATAATTATAAGAGTGAAATCATATAATTATGTGATACTATCATATAATTATTAACCAGAAAAGTCTTACATTTTCTCACAATTAGTAATCATAATTCTCATAATTATGAGAGAACGTCTCATAATTATGAGGGGTGAAAACAATTGCAAATGACAATGAAAGAAATCTTAACAATAAATGGATATGAGATACCTCAATTTACAAAATATTGCCATAATCACAAAATAATAAGTCATAATCATAAAATAAAAAGTTACAATTATGTGGAAAAGAAACTTCCTAATAAACCAGGTATATTGTTCTTTTTTTCCAACTCAAATGGTTTCCATAGATCTCTTTTCAAAATAAAGGTTGTGGTTAAACCAAGGCACTTTCATTACCACACCAAAATATATGGCAGTAGGTGCTTTTTTTGCTGTAGTTCTTATTTTTTCCTTAAAGCTACTATGAGGAATGTTCATTTTGTGTTCATTTTGGCAGCCCCTGTGGACCAAAGCAGTACTGTTTCCGAGCACCAGCGTCCCTTTTGGGAAACCTCTCATTTTACTGTACCATGGTATGACAGTCTGCCCCATGCAGTCCTCGTTCTGGTTCTCCCGTGCCTCCTTTCCCTCCCAGCCGGCCCAGCAATACGGCCTGTGCCTCCAGCAGCGTGGTATCGGTGTCGGCTCCCAGCGGACCGGCGATGTGAAGCTCTGCTCCTGGCCGGAGCCACGTCAGTGACTGTAAGGTCAAAGGTGGCAGTGAAGCCGGATCTGGGTCTACCCGCGGCGGGCTGGGGCCCGGAGTATGAGTGAAAGGAGTTTCTGGTGAACCTGCATGATTTTGCTGGAATCGGACCCACTGGCAGCAATGATGAGCGAAATAACTACATAAATAGCCAATTTAGTTCATATAGAGTCATCGCTTTTACACCTCCGGTTTTGCCGAGTGAAGCTGATGCGGAAGTGTCTTAAAATTTGCATTCTCTCTACTGACCAGGAGGGGGCGACTCCTCTGGTTGCAAAAAGAAGTCCGATTGTATAGAAGTCTATGAGAAAATGACTACTACTCACTTGATTTATTACTTCAGCAAATATTGTAAACATAAGTTTATGGTCTTAATCTCTAGTTTCAAGTCTTCTTCAATACAGCATGATGTAAATTATGGTCCATTTAGAGTCAAATGGACCATAAAGCAGGGTATGCTTTAGGGCGGGATTACTATGATTGACAGTTCGTTGCTGCTACCAGAGCCGTATACGGTGTCTCTACGTAACTCCTCACCATTCCAAATATGGTAACTTCTGTTCATTGGTTTGCGAAAAACAACATGGAGACGGCCGTAATCCAAGATGGTGACTAACTCGAGGCTTCAAAACGTCAGTCCACAAACCAGTGGGGGACGTCACGACGACTACGTCCACTTCTTATATACAGTTTATGGTTTTACATTGTGACTGTTTCATAATCAGTTTAAAGTTCCCCATAGTAACTATAAATTACCTCGTCGGAGCATCTCACACTCTTGAGTTTACATAGTTTGTTTTGGAAGTCCCTTATCTTGTAGGTTGGCTTCTTTCCTAACTTGTTAACACTGTATCCTTTCAACTATCCTTGTTGGATAGCCCATGTCATATTTGCTATTAGACCTCTTCTTGTAATCACATCCATACGAGTGTGTTACAAACTAAATTACTTCTGCATTACTTTTTTTAACCATTTTATCTCACAATAGTTTATTGCAGGTCCAGAAACCTTTTGAAAATAATCATTTTGATTCTCCACAAACCAACACGAGAGCAGTGACAGTCAGGTGCTCCTAACATTGCACATGTCGGATATTTTAGTGCACGTCTTCTGACGTCCATGACTGCTGTCAGACCAGCTTACGAGACGTTAAGCACTATTGTTTTCCCCACATCCGCTCTTATTTCAACACACAGGTCTATGTACAAATGAAGTTGGTATTTGAGTGAGTTTGGTTGTGACCATTTGATGTAGAATAGTTAATATGGGGCTTTTGTGAGAGATGTTAGGAAATGTACGTATGTCCTTGGTAAACATAGATAAAGAGAACTCTTGAGCCTGGAGAGTAGAAAAACAAACTTGTTCTGTAACTGAAGGTCGCTGGTTAGATGCCACGTCTGGATGGAAGGGCTCCTTGAGCAAGGCATGTATCCCCTGTACCAGGAGACTGTGGCTATAGTGAGCGAGTTCCAAAGAAAGAAGCATGCAGGCTCATTGAACCATTCCTGGATAAAACAATCAAGATGGGCCTGGTGTCCATCTCAGGTGACAATGGGTGTAAAATGCTTGATAAAAAGAAAAAAAGTCAGATCTTGCTGTTCTCCAAGTGGGAGTCGATGTGTTTGATGAGGGCGTCATCGGGGTAACCGGTTGGGAAGGTCAGCTGACACAGAGGACAACTCCGGACAGCACTTTCTTCTGACTCCATCCACAACTACAGACGGAGATAGACACAGGCGTCAAATTACTGAAACTTAAATGATGTGCAAAATCACAGAATCTAATTTAGTCTTCACCTAAATTACAGAAAAGCTCTGTATTCCATCAGAGGATGACAATTTGTTCAAAGTTGCTCAGAAATTATCTTTAAAAAAAGCATTATTTACCAGTTTGTTTTGTTCTTTAGCTTACGCTTGATAAAGCTAATGCCACGATGAAGCTATTCTAAAGCTAACGCTTGATAAAGCTAATGTCATGATGAAACTATTTTAAAGCTAATGCTTGATAAAAAAATAATGCCTCCGATAAAACTATTTAAAAACTGATAAGGCTAAGGGGGCGACTGTGGCTCAGTGATAGAGCGGGTCGGCGGTTTGATCCTCAGTAATCCTCTGCTAGTCCATGTCGATGTGTCCTTGGGCAACACACTTAACCCCAACTTTCTGCCGTCGGCTGTGCTGTGTGTATGAATGCGTGTGATTGGTTAGACAGTCCTGATGGGTCAGTGGGTGAATGATATCCAGTGTAAAAGCATTTTTGAGTGGTCGACTAGAAAAGCTCTATACAAGTACAGGTTCATTTACTATTTACCATCTTTAGATCAGTTATCTAGTGGATTTTGTGTTCTGGTGCTATTTAAGTTATTCATTTTTAGTGTTTTCCGTTTTTCTTTCGTACTCATCTCTTTCTTTGCAGAAAACGTCTTTTCCCGCCTGTCAGATTGTCTGCCCCGCCCTGATTGTTTTCACCTGTCCCTCATTATCACTCTCCTTTCCTTGTCTATTTAGTCTCTGTGCTCCCGTCTCCTTGTGCCAGTTCGTCATTGTTCTTTGACGGTTCCAGCCTTTGTTTTTGTTTATAGTGTGTAGTATTTTAGTATCAGTGTTTGGATTAACCTGTCAGCTACCTGCTGGACCTTTTGCTTTGGAATGCGAGTTCATTTCTACAATAAATCATTGAGCTTATCCTGCTGCCTCCTCTTAAATTCACCTGGGTTTGGCTCCAAAACCTTCAACTCCTGATTTGTTACAGCATGGCTGCATCCCAAATGTCCATTTATTTTTTTAAATTGTTGTAAAAGGGTACAAAAGAAGTCAAGGAATATGTTTTTCTATTTTTATAAAACGCTGGAAATAATAAAATGTGTATATAAATATATATATTTATCTGATTAATAATTGATTAATCAAAGTAATAATTAACAGATTAATCGATTATAAAAAAAGCTGGTATTTGCAGCCTTAATTTCACATTTAGCCTCTAAAGAGCCAGATGTTTTTCTTCAGGAGTTGGTGGAGACCAAACCAGAGGAAAATGGGGACTGAATTTTGGAGTTGAGCTCGATTTATATGGGTTATGGTTATAAGAGGTTGCGGCATAGTTATAAAGTCTGTTGCTGCTGATGTGACACAGAGATAGCAAGAACTGTAATTGGTCGGCTGGTTGATGGGGAAGGCATCATGCAGTACATTTTTAGAAATGCTTATTGATCCGACTCCTTCTAGGAAAAGATCTAACAAAAGCATTACACTCACCACGACTGTCGCTCATATTCTGGATATTCCTGTCGTAAGATTTCTTGGCGGTAATGAAGTTATTTTGTTTTGCTTTAACCAATCAGAAGTGTGATGCATCTGTCTCGCCCTCCATTTTTACAACATGTTTTTCAACATGGTCAAAGAAATGTGACAGTTTAAAAGTTAGTGTATTATTGACATGTAACAACTTGGACAGCTGCTTTATATCATCTACGCTTGTCGTTATTTTTTCTATTTTTGCAAAATGGGAATAGGATGTCTTCATTGTGAATCCTTCTAATCAAACTGATTGGTCGAATGTCGCTCTCCGACTTGGCCAGGTAAGATTTTGTTATGGTGACCCTCCTTAATTTCTGTACACACATGTAACAACTGCTGAACTATTTCATTGTCAAGATCATTGTCATCACATAAGAAATTGTAATTATTATTATTTTTTAAAGCAGAAGATAACCATTTATTAATAATTCCAAGTGAAAAAAAACAACTTGTTGACTGAATGAGCTGTGCCAGAACAGTGTTCTTAAATAGATAGAGTATGGTTACAAACTATTACAAAGTAAATAGCTATAAAGCCTAGTATAGAAAAGTTTTGCCAAACAGATATAATTACAATCAATAGATAGAGATTTATTTTTATTGAACGCAATTGCAGTCACGTTTCATGCAGAGTGGCCTTTTAAGTACACTGAAACTGTATTTTGCATCAACATTAACTATGGACAACATGTGTTTATTGTTTTTGTGTATTACTTTGTTGTGTTGCAGCCTAGAGACAAAGTAAAAGTCCAGTCATGAACAAAATGGATTAAAGATGTGAGGCTGTGTTTTAGTTGTTAAAATACATTACATACATGTTGATATTATGTAAGTGTAAGTTTGTAGTGATTGGTCTGCTCTGATTGGCCAAAAAGTCCCATTATTGCAGCTTTAAAAAATCAAAAATCAAAACTTATTTAGCTTATTATTTTAGGTGCTATGATGTTCTAAATATACAGGACTCAACTTTTAAAAGTGGTTGCCACTCTGGCAACCAGGCATCAGCTTTTGGTTGCTGAAACTGACAATGGAGTGAATTGTTTTTTGCTCGTCTCCCCGCAAGGTCTGCAGTGATTCTATTAGTTTCTTCTATACAATCCTCATAATTGTTTTCTACTCACGTTGATGGAGGGCCACGACTGAGCGTGCTCGGTGGTCATGTAGGGAGGCAGATGGCAGGAGAGAGGGGCAGGACCCTCGGGGGACGAGAAGGAGGGATGGTGGGGCTGTTTCCTAGGAGACGAGAATGAGCGGTGCAGAGGTGGTTCCCTAGGCAACGACGAGCCAATCCCAATTGCGCCAAGCGTCCGAGGCGGGCTGGCTGCCGGCGACAGATATGTACATACATCCTGTATATTTACATGAAAAAAAATGAATAAACCCAGCTTTAAAAGTCACAAGTAGTGCCACGCACATCGTTATTGTCATCATCACCTCTTCATCATCAGAGGACTGCGGTGGTGTCACCAGTGGGGCGGGCTCAGGCGGGTTCTCAAGACGACGGAAGTGATGTACCTGAATGAGAGGAGGGGCGTGAGCATTACTACTGTAGTTTACAGGACTGTAGAACAGTGTATGACATGTTGCACACGTAGTGTGTCTGCGGTGTGGTCTGCACACGTAGGGTCAAGCTACATGCAACCAGGCAACATCCGGTTCTGAAGAGTAAAGCCAATGTGGAACTATCTTAAAACTTGCATTCTCTCTACTGACAAGCAGGGGGCGACTCTTCTGATTGCAAAAAGAAGCCTGGTTGTATAGAAGTCTATGAGAAAATGACTCTACTTCTCACTTGATTTATTACCTCAGTAAACATTGTAAACATGGGTTTATGGTCTCAATCTCTAGTTTCAAGTCTTCTTCAATGATGATGACATGATGATCATTTCGTAAATTATGGTCCATTTAGAGTCAAATAGACCATAAAGCAGGGTATGCCGCTACCAGAGCTGTATACGGCGTCTCTACGTCACTCCTCTGCATTCCAAATATGGTAACTTCTGTTCATTGGTTGCGAAAAAAACATGATGACGGCCGTAATCCAAGATGGCTTCATAACAGCAGTCCACATACCAATGGGTGACGTCACGATAACTACGTTCACTTCTTATGTACAGTCTATGCATGCATCACTATATGGCCTCAGCTGTGTCAGCAACAGGTGTACACAGCTAAAAACGTTTTAAGGATGCTCCGGTCCAGTTTTACACATCCGTTGCAGAAACTGCATCGAAATTTTGGTTTGGTATCCTGACAACTCCTGAAAAGATCGATTACAGATAATAGTTTTTGTTACCTTTTTTCCGATGCTTTTGTGTCTAAGTGACTAATGGGGACACTAATTTATTTGTTTGTTGTGTTGGGGAGCAGAAAAGCATAGCTTGGTGTTTTCTAAAAGGATTGTCATGTCATGGATGAAGATTTAGCTGATTTCCATAATGTGGTGCAGCATGAGATTTCAGAACCAACGCAGAATAGTAAACGCACCAGATCTAGTGAAAGCTAAAGTCAAAGGTCTTACTAATTTAATAATAGGAGCCTGTCAGTGGCAAAAACAAGCACTTTTAAGTGGACATACTGTACATTGAAGGTTACATTGCAGCCTGTTTATGCCGGCTGCAGCGTTCGCCCTTTAATTTTCAGAAAATCTCACAATAATAATGGTTATCATAGCTTCCGGCTATGACAGACATTAGTCTGACAGAGTGTCATTTTGGTGATTGTTTAAAGGAAATATGCTTTTCAACCCTGCCGGTGGGTTTTGGGGTTCATATCATTGACTGTAAAGCTCAAAGCTCACAATCTCTTTTGGTATTTTTTATTTATCCACAGTCCTAACACGCTGATGTGCTTATGAATATGGGAAGTTAATTTATAGTTAAAGATGAAGTGAATTTTCACAACATGCTCATTCTTTTTTTTTTTTGGATTGGTTGAAGACTAGGTTGAATTTCAGTCTTCTGCAGCCCCAAAAGTTGACTTGATAAAAGTAAAGCTCAGTCTCACCTCAGAAGCCCGAGGGAAGCCCAGGTCCAGAGCACAGTGATGTGGACTGCTGCTCAGACTGCTGCCCCCACCCCTCTCTGCTCCCCCACCACCTCCTCCTCCTCCAGCCCCGTGAGCCGAGGCCGGTCTGACCAGGCCCACCAAGGAGGTGCGGAGCTGAGCTTTGTTTTGGCCGTAACCCTGCTTCTCCCCCAGGAGGGGCCTGGGCTTTGGGAGGGTGGACACTGGATCCCTCATCAGCCACGCTGAGGGCCTGTGGATGCCGGACGGGTCGGACACCTGGGGAAAAAGGAGGTTGAAAGGTCAAAGGACTTGTCTGCAGTAAATGTGCAGTTTCACTGTAAGATGACAAAAATGTTGAGGCATCTAAAAACTCCGCCTCACCTCTGAGTAACTACGGCGACCCTGGAACTTCGCTCGTAGGCGGCTACAGGTTGGCTGATGGGTGTAGGAGGCGGGGCCGCCGCTGGGGGAGAGAGGAGGGGAGGGGGTGGGGAGGAGACTGTCGGGGGAGAGCGAGGGCCGCCGGGGGGAGGTGGGGGATAGATGCTGAGGAGCAGTGGTCTGACGAGAGACTGAGGGAGGAAGAGAGAACGAGAGATCATCGTAAAAGGATTGTAACCTGAAAACATTTTTTGCATTTTGCTTGGTGTAGATTTTTTTTTTTTAACCTAGCTTTGTTTTTTTAACACTCAATGGCTGGAGGAGAAACGGATTTGTGAGTTGGGATTTAACCGTGAGATTAAACTCTTTGTCAACAAAGAAAGGAGGCTGGAGTTTGTCTTTAAGTGAACAGCATTTGATAAGTCAACTGTTTTTTTGTTTTTTTTACATCTAATATCTGAATGGCCCGTGCCCTCGAGTGTGTAGCAGAATGCATGTTGCTGCTGTTGTTTTCATGTTGCTTAACAGGAACACGTGCAGTGCCTCAGCTGTTTTTTGTTTTTGTTTTTTTTGTTCCGGGTTCAGAGGTCACAGCCCGTTGTCTCCTACGTGAGCGCAGAAAACATTATATTTCCTACAATTTAAGCTTCTGCATTTTCCAAATTCACTAGTATTATTCAAAGGTATTCTTCGGTTCGTAAGCCTCGTACCGAACAGTTTAATACGAATACGTGTGTTCAGCTGCAGGACAGCAGTGAAGGCCCAGGTATAAAATGCATGGCCCGCCACTGCGCTTTAGCAACTGTAAGGTTGATGAAAATACATGAGTTACTGTGTGTAACTCGGCCACACCTCTGTATCATGGCCGCTGATATTAAGATGACTAGCAGAGGCTAAGTATTATGACTGGCTGTGGTTGTAGGTTTAATTAGACTATGCATGGTGGGCTTTAGGTGGGCAATGCTGTTGCTGTGGTTGCAGCTGTGGCTGTCGCCATGTTACAGAGGCTGTGACACACGGTGTGTACACACTTACTATGGTTGTTACATTTTGGTCAAACTGCGAAGTGGTAAACTAAACTCACTGCCAGGTGAAGTCACGATGACAACATTTTCTACTCCATCTTGATTTCACCGTCGCACTGACTACCCCACATCGCATTTCCTCACCTGGTTATAGCACAAGCATACCCCTCCGTCCCCTACAATTAACACTAGCTCCCCCTGGCGGCTTGGTGGGTCTCCTACTCCACTCCCCGACTCATGAATTTTCCTGTCAGAACCACCAACAGCACTCGAAAACAGCACTCTACTGAAACCACTCTCTTGAGGGTTTCGAATGATATTTTAATGTCTTCTGATGCAGGTGACTGCTCTGTGTTAGTACTTCTCGACCTCAGTTCTGCATTCGACACTGTAGATCATAACATCTTGATTAAGAGGCTACGTGATTGGGTGGTTATATCTGGCATAGCGTTGGACTTATTTTCACCCTACCTCGCTGACAGAAATTTTATCGTCTCTGTGGGAGACTTTGTGTCTGTTACCTCTCCACTGTCTTGTGGTGTACCGCAGGGCTCGGTTCTGGGGCCTCTGTTATTTTCCCTATATTTTTTACCTTTGGGACAGATTATAAAAAGTTATAATGTTGCATATCATTTATATGCAACTCCGTCTTTCCTTCAAACCCAGTGAGGCTTTCAGGTTATCAAGGCTCAATGCTATTAGGAACTGGACGGCAAAAAAATAGTTTACAACTATCCAATAGTAACCAATCCATGTCGTTTGACCCCCATGTTAAGCAGCTGTCTAGATCTTGTTTTTTCCACCCAAGAAATATTAGTAAACTGAGATCTGTAGCATCAACAGCTGAACTAGAGATGATCATACACACCTTAATTGCTTCTCGCATTGATTACTGTAAAGAACTTTTCTCCTCACTCAGTGCATCTGCTCTAAACCGTTTGCAGGCAATCCAGAATGCTGCCGCCAAATTACTCACTAGGACAAATAGAAGGTCTCACATCACCCCCATACTCGGATCTCTTCAATGGCTCCCTGTAGCATATGGGATCCACTTTAAAATGCTCACTCTCCCTTACAGAGCACTACAAGGCCAGACTCCTACATATGTGGCTGAACTACTTTGCCCTCATTTTCTCAGGTCTAACTTGTTAAATTTGTCTGTCCGTCCCACGCACTCTCCTCTATAGCCCGAGCGAGCCCTATTTGGGGAACAAGTACCGGTACCGAAGTTCCGAATGGACTTTTCATCAAGAAATATGAAAAATGGTCCAGACATGTAAAATATCGAAGAAAAAAAAAGGTCCGGGCAAAATCATCATGCAAGCCATTTTACACAATTATACACAAACTAATACAATACACTAGAAGATTTATCACAATATCAGTATTTATCTCAAAAAAATCCGCCAACTATGCATCCGAAATTCATCTTTCATCACAAAGCCGGCAGCGAAAATGGCGGAAGGATACATGATTTCGCACGAGGGCTCGATACGGTGTCGACCCAGCGTGTACAAATAGACCTCCGACAAAGCATTCAAAAGTCACAGGACAAACCCCAAGAAACCACACACTGCTCTCGAGAAAAAAAATTGAAAATCTGCATACCTTTTTGTGATTTTCGTCCCGAAAAAAACAGTTAATCAATTGAAAGTTGCTGCAGCGCTGTAGTGCATTTCCTGGTTTGTCTGCCTGCATTGAAATGAACGTGCTGTGACCTGGCATGCGAAAATGGCCCGCATTTTTCGCCTGGACCAATCTATTTTTCGCATGGGGGTCAAGCCCACCTTATCAAGATTTTTACTGACTAATGTCCTTCAGCTTTCAAAATAACACCCCTGACGGCTTTCAATGGACTATTCCGGACCTAACAACGTGTCATATAATTAAATCCACCAATCACAGGCCTTACAAATCCCACATACACACTGAGTCAGAGCAGTTTTTTTTCATATTGGGGACATATGACTTCTGGAAATAACTGAACATGGCTGAAAATTATTGCAGACTGCTTTATTACGATGTATTGAACACTCTTAGTGATAAAGCAAGTGAATATATAGTTAATATGTAGTTATATAGTATATAAAATTAGAATAGAGCAGTGCAAAATCTGGTTCCAAAAATGAAAATTTGGCTTGAAATTCTGTACTCAGACCTCATTTATGCTGGCCTGCTTAGTAAAATTAGCTTGGACAGACCACAAACCTGTTGTGCTATGACTGTGGAGTATTTTTAGGCTTCAATCTGCATTATTTAAAAAAAATAAGTTCAATAAAAGTGCTTTTTTTTCAGGCGAACCAGGAACTTTTCAATTTGAGCTGTGTGCCATCTTCATTCACTATTAACCAGTAACATATACACAATATTTACACATCTGTACAAGTCTCTCACAAGTTTTACCTGTATTATACCATCAGAATTATTAAAATTGACCTTGTAGTTTCAGATCTACAGTCTAAAAGGTATGGGTATGCAATTTTCGAGCAGAGGCCTAAAAATAGGACTAGGGCTATATTAACCTTTGGTTACCTTGGTGACCAAGCTATGGAATGCTCTGCCTGAACCCCTACGGATTGCTGATTATGTGAATTTGTTTAAAAATCAGCTCAAGACACACCTGTTTAGACTTGCGTTTGGGTAGAATTCATGGTCTAGGTCGGCTTTTTATTAATGTTTTTATTGTGTATTTTATTGTTTATTGTACCTTTTTCTTCAATACGTTTCATGTTTTAAAAACTGTTTTTGTAAATTAGTGGCCCTTGTTCCTGCCGTAGCTGAAACGATAAGTATATAGAATAAATATAAGTATACTTATACGTATAAGAATATAGAACTTTTTTTTTTACAATGAGGCTCATTTGCATCGAGATGGACCGATCTTTGCGCAAAACGTCTGCATATTACCTCATTTAAATACGTGCAGATAGTGGCGACAAGTTAAAAGTTAATTTCTTTGAGAATTACACCATTTCCATTTTGTCTCGTTTATGCAGGTTTAGCGGCCACAAAATCGGCACAATCCGTTTGTTGAATACATGCAATAGAAAGTCCTACCGGACTCCTGTGAGACTTGTCGCAGAAGGTCACTCTGTTTAACCGCCAGGTTACGAATGTGGCCCAGCTCCTCCGTTAGCTCAGTGTAGGCTAATGCTAGGTTCACCCTGCAACGCAAAGAGAGTGACTGAATAAATAAATAAATACATAGAAATGACAAATACTATAGACTGCTTTCAGAATAAGACTCACTGCTCGTCCCCGGCTTTCTTTATCCACTCTACGTCACAGTGCTCACAGTGTTGGGACAGGTCCTGTGACTGACAGAGACACAAAGATGTGGTTAGAGCAGCAGCACTTGTTTGTCTAAGACATTTCTATTGATTTGTTGTTCTACATGTGATCTATATACTCCACCACTACATGTATTTTTACTTATTGATTTTATCTATGTACAGCCCCAAACCATCCTTCAAACTCTGCTCATGCTTAAGTTGTATGGAAAGCCGAAAGTGACATTAAACGCCTCTATTTTTTCACGATTTATGTTTAAGAACGCTACTTTTGATTTTTTGGTTGTAAACGCCACAAAAAAACATTTTTAATATAAGTCGTGTGGAAATAGAGGCGCTTAATGTCTCTTTCGGCTTTCCATAAAGTTGGAGGTTGGAGCTACAGAAGAAAGTCTTTCGGGCACAAACTGGACATTCAGCATGTTTTAGCCAACTGACCAGCAAGCAACATATCAATCTACATGACATCTGAAAACATATGGTTTGAAAATGGTCTGTATCCATGTAAAAAAGTGTTAAAACGTGTTGTAAATGTATCTATGTATTAGAGCTCCAACATTCAACTAAAAGTACTATGTCAAAGTAGCCTACTACTTCCATGGTCAATAATGAACTTTCATTCTCAACATACACTTTTAGATTTGCACCCAATGGTATCTTTTTATGTAACGACATTTGGAGAGATATGGAACTTGGGGAAATGTAAAATCATGTGCAACATGTAATTTAATGCAACTTTGAGCAGTGACTATTATAACAACTCTTCTTGGTGCTGTACTGAAAGCAGCTCTGACAAACTGATGTGAAGCATTGTGTTGATGAGCCATGGTGTAGTTATATTAAACCCTGAAAGGACAAAGCTGGTCATATTTTGTAATTTTCTTTTTTCTTTAGCAACAAATTGAAGATAATAAGATGGCTTTGTTGTTTTAACTGGCTTTCAGGGCTTCTGCAGTTTGCTGGAATTTAGCCTATTCCTGCCATGCTGTTAAAAAGTTGGCTTTTAAAAAAATATAATATAAAAATATATATATATATATATATATATTAGGGCTGGGCAAGTTAACGCGTTATTATCGCGTTAACGCATTAATTAATTAACGCCGTAAAATTTTTTATGGTGCATTAACGCAGTTTTTCTTTTTTATTATTAAGCAGATGTAGTAGGTTGGAAATGCTACATGTTAGTTTTTATTAAAACAGACCCCTCCACAATTTCTTTGTTAATAATTGAACTATTCTAACACTCTTCAGACTTTATATCGAGATAATACACGATCACGTCAGTAGATGGCGCTTTGGTGCTGCTGTGGATCCATTAGAGAGAACGTAGCTACAGGCTCCGCTCATGCGCAGCTCAGAATAAAACTAGCTCTGACCTGAGCATGACGCTAACGTTGGTCCTCTCTCTGTATTAATCCACAGGTATGCAAAACGTGTTTTCTGTCCGTAACTTGAGTTATGATCGAATGTAAATACAGTTAAATGTTTTGTAATGTTGTAACATGATTGGAGATGTGTGATAAATGTAGTTAGCTATATTTTGTAGCTAGTTGTTCTGACGATGGTTGTAATGCTACCTAGCTAGTTCTGTCCGTGAACTTCAGTGTTACACCGTAGCTGTTAAATGTTAGTAGAACTGGATGTGGAATATATTTGAATTCATGTCAATTTGTTGTGTAAATTGTGAAATGTTATGATCTGCAATGCAGCTCAGAATAAAACTAGCTCTGGCCTGAGCATGACGCTAACGTTAGTCCTCTCTCTGTATTAATCCACAGTTAGATCAGTTGGCTACACAGTGCTTCCTAGCCTGTGTAACCTTTGCTGCCGGTCCAGATTTCCCCTTGGTCTGGTGCCGGTAACACAGACATTTTTAACACAAGAACCGGGCAGCGAGCAGTGAACAGCTGTGTTTGTGTGGCGTCTCTTCCTTCTCTTCCTGCTGCTGCTGCCCCCCTCCGGGTGACACGTCTCGTTACAGGATCAAACGTGACAATATTAAAATACATATTGTCGTGTTTTTAAATAAACATAAGCACGTGAGAACAAACTCCTCTTAACTGCAACTCTTTATTAGCATAACTTCCACGTTCACGTTACTGCCACGGTACAGACTCCCTCCAGGTTCCCATCCTTCACCTACATTCCCCTGGGTCCTAAGTCCCTCCATGTACAGCTTCTTATCACCCTCTATGTACCAATGTACATTTATAACAAATACCACACATATTACGGTAATCAGCGTGGCATATGTCTGACCAAAATACCAAAAAAAAGCAAAAATTCATTTAAATTCTTTTTTTTTTAGTTTTTAAAGTTTTTTTGTTTGGAATATGTATAATAAGCATATCATTTAGTTATCGCTACTGAGAATTCAACAAACATGACGTAGATAGGTTTGCAGTTTTCAAGGTGTATATTTCAAATTGCATCTATTACACACATGAAGATAAAGTTGTGAACACTGGCTGAATATCTATTATCAGAATCATAACTGTATTTTAACTGCTACTGTGTAAAGGGAATACTGCTGTTAAAAATAAAATTATTTGTTTAAAGTGTTTGCAAACCAAATGTTATTGCACTTTTGTTCATATAGCAGTACTTTTTAAATAAAAGTGCACAATACACTACTTTTGAATTCATTATTGAATTTTGCGCATAATAATGCGATTAATCGCAGTAAATCATGCGATTAATCGCGATTAAAAATTTAAAATGTTGCCCAGCACTAATATATACGTATATAACTAATGACTGTAAATGTAGATTGTATGGAGGTGAAATGTTGCCCCCTATTTGTTTGGAGGATGTGGCACCAACTGGATGAGTTTTCAGTCCGTGCTCATGGCATTATCTGACCATGGAAACCTTTCTGCTGCAAAACAGAAGTCACAAACACAACAACACAACATCTGAGAGACATCATGGGCAAATAGTTTAGTCTACTTTTTATTTACAATCATTTTTGTATAGTTCCTCATGTATTGCCAAATTTCTAACCAATCAATGAATACAACATTAATTTCAATGCATTGCATTTTGTGTTGAAATACCCTTAGTTATGAACTTAAGTCCCTAACAATGTGACAAAGTGGCCAGAGTCTGGCGTCAGCAGTTGAGATAACGGTTTGATAGCATCATGTGACATCTAACATCTAGTTTTTGAAGCAGCAGGCCCACCTGTCTCTGCGCTCCACGTAGCTGGGCCACCTCCTGCTGCAGTCTCTGGAACTCGGCCCTCAGCTCTGTCTCCCTTCGACAGGCGGCCTCGACCTGGCGCCGGGCCCCCTCCAGCTCGGCCTCCAGACGCTGCAGCTTCAGGTCGGACAGGGCGTCCAGACTGCGGGAGCTCTGCAAGGTCGGCCCGCGGCCCTCTGAGGAAAAGCACACATCTTTTCTCCCTGGTTCTAGTCTTTTTCTTACAAATCACCACTCCACAGTGATATCAGTGGAGGAATAAACTTGTGATTCTTAAAGCATGAATCGTATTGTCTTTTTCATAGTTGGCTACTAGTAATGTTGCTAAGCATGCATACATTTCTATTCTAATGCAAATTATCTTATAGAATGTTAAGTTAACAAAAACCTTTGAAACAATGTCTTTGATTGGCTTTTTGTTAAATCCTTCCTTGAGCAGCAATTGACCAGTCGTAGCTTAGCATCCATAACAAGGCACAGCAGGCCAGCCTCTTTCTTTTACAAGTGTCTTGAACCTGCATTCTCTCTAATGTCCATCAGGGGGAGACTCCTCTGGTTGTATAGAAGTCTATGAGAAAATGACTCTACTTCTGTCTTGATTAATTACCTCAGTAAACATTGTAAACATGAGTTTATGGTCACAATCTTTAGTTTCAAGTCTTATTCAATACAGCATGATGTTCATTTTCATTTATCCGATCTGGGAGTTGTCCGTTTTTTCCATCTTGCAACTTTAACCCTTTTACAGTGTCTTTTTAGTTTCTAAAAGTTAATTTAAACTTTTAAAAATGTCTTATAGCGTTCAGATGTACTTAGCTCAACCCTCTCTTGTCACTTATGCTTCCAAAAAAAGCAAGATGGCGACGGTCAAAACGCTTCAAAACTGCAGTTCATAAACCAATGGGTGACATCTCGGTGACTACTTTTTATCTACAGTCAATGGTCTTTTACCATGATATCATGTCACAAAAGTGAGGGCCGCCAGCTAGAAATGAAAAGCTGCTTCTCTGCCACTATCTGAAATGAAGGCCCCAAAAAAACTTACAAATTCCATTGGTAAATCTGCCATTGTCTTCTGAGAAGCCTGCATTGAAAAGTGTTTGGAAAAGGGCACGCACTTTAAAAAAAGAAATACCTGGCAGTTGATTGGATGCAGCATCTACGCTAACCTCTTTAGGAGCTGCCATTTTTGTTTTGAAAGAACAGTCGCCTCTCTGAGTTGTCTCGCACACACCTAAGCCACGCCCCTAGCTACCAGTAGCTCCTCACAGGACTTTGATTGGTCCGTGCTCTGGCTCGCGCGGGCTCAAACGCATCCCTTGATGCCTGACAAGATGGATTTTGACTATCCTTGCGTTCCTTGCGCGACCTCTTGACATCACGAGAATTCAGCTGCCGTGCAAGGTAACTAAGGAGGCAGGAATTCTAAAATGGTGTATTATATAGTTTGTGTTTTTTTTTTATTTATGAGTCTTGTGGTAGGTAGAGCTTAGAGGGTCAATTTAGGTGACCAGACACTTGAAGCAAGTGGTATTAACTGCTGGTAAATGGCTGGGAGCACTAAGTCGTCGTAGTACTACTACTTCTATTATTATGAGTGAAACGAATTTCTGCTGCTACTACTTTTATCAATTTTATTATTACCACCATAATCTACTAGTGTCTGCTGTTAATCCAAAGAGAACTCACCCCTGGGGACATCCAGGCTGGCGTGGAGCTGAGACTGAAGTGTGTCTTTGCCGCGGAGATGAGCGCTGAGCTTCTGGAGGGAGGTTTCTCTCTGTCTGAGGGCCGACTCCAGACCGCAGATCCGCTCCACGTGCTGCTCCGCTAGAGTCGTCTGACACAAACACACACGAAAAACTGAAACCAAAGTTGCTCCTCAACGCTTGAATATAGAACAATATTATGTTGTGTGTGTGTGTGTGTGTGTGTGTGTGTGTGCGCACATTTACCATCTTGTCCAGGTCTCTTTGGACATTGCTTTTCTCCAAGTGAATCTTCTCATAAGCCTGGATGACTTCCTCCAAACTTTCTTCTCTTTCCTTACTCTTCTGGAGCTAAGACAGGAGAGGTTATGGCTAGATGGTAAATGGACTGTACCCATGTAGAGCTTTTCTAGTCTTCCGACTACTCAAAGCCCTTTAACACTACATGTCATCATTCACCCATTCATACACCGTAGGCACAGCTTGCGGGAGCAATTTGGGGTTAAGTGTCTTGCCTAAGGACACATCGACACGGACTAGCAGAGCCGGGGATCAAACTGCCGATCCTCTGATTGAAGGACGACCCGCTCTACCGCTGGGCAAGGATCCGTCTTATATACTATATACATTACACACTGGAATTTTAAGCCCTGTTTAAAGTTTTCAATTTGTTGCTCTATTTAAAAGGTTTACGCTTGAAATTCAATTACTGTTCATTTTAAAATAAAACATTTTAATTGGTGTACAATTTATCATTTTAGTAATTAACAGTTATTCACTCAATTTAAATCTATGTATTTATTTGTTACATTTAGTTTTTACAAAGTTAGGAAAGCGATGTTTGAGTCAAAGAATGATTCCTGTCAATTCCACACAGTGAGGCTTACAGCTTATCCATTTAACTCTGGTATCTGATCGGTACTCGATATCCAAAGCCCAGGTATCGGGACTGAAGACGTTGGATTTCTGAATGGCGATGCGCTCAGTTGCATTCAATTGAAGAAAATATCGAGACACTTGAGTATGGCAATCACCTTGCTTACAGTATCGCGATATATCGCAATATATTGAATCATGTATCGTATTGCGAGATTCTTGCGAATACACAGCCCTAGTACATGTTGTGTAATTCAACATGCCATAAAGGTTTAAGGATCAAAAGGCTCCCGCCTCTCAGTAGGTAAATGCTTCTGGTAGCTGTGTAACCTTGCCAGTTGTTGAGAGATATGCTTGAAGTTAGTTAGTTCAGCACTCCAAAGACATAAAACTATATCTATGAACATGTTATGTTGTGCCTTATTGAAATGCTAATAGGAAGCATAATGAGTGAATATGGAGCATTTTATAGAGCTACAGAGATATAAATGTGTATACATATATATATATATATATATCAATATATATATATATATATATATATATATATATATATATATATTGTATCGGGCTGTAATGATCAGAGTTCACTACACGGTAATGATTTTATCGAATATCGAAAGTAACGTCCATCAAGTTTATCTTTGTTCATTGTATGTTTTTTTGGCAAATGAATTAGACTCAAAATACGAGTGACGGGAGGTGGAGAGAGTTTGTAAACATCATTGTATACATATAAAAAGATTTAAAGAGTATTATTAGTGCTGGGCAACGAGTAAAATATTTAATCGCGATTAATCGCATTGTTATGGCAAAGTTCAATAATGAATTCAAAAGTAGTGTATTGCACACATTTTAAAAGTACTGCTATATGAACAAAAGGGCAATACCATTTGGTTCACGAGATGCAGGTAGCATGTTTTATACTTAATGTGAATATAATTCATACTGTTGGCATTTTATTCTGAAAACCGGATGTTCGTCTGAAGAAACCGGATGTTGTCTCACGTTAATCTTTCCGCTAACTTTCAAAGTCCTTCGCTCGCTCCCGATCTGTGCCGTTTAAATGCGTTTACCGTGAATTTCAGCATATAGGTGCACTAAAATTACTGACTATAGGATGTTTGCTGGCTTTTATCCCACTGTTCTTGTCATCCTCTTGTTATGTATATGTATTGTCTCTTGTCTTTCAATAAAAAAATAAATAAAAAATAAAAAATTATAATAAATTAAATAAATGCGTTAACGCAAAATTAACGCGTTAACTTGCCCAGCACAAATTATTATACGTGTATTATTGATATCAATATTACATTTTTGAAATATCGCGGTTATCGTCAATACCGGTACGTCGTGACACCCCCAATGCAGTATAAATACTGTATATTATGTATCAATGTGATCTCACATAAATACGTAAAATAACCACAACCTTTGACACAGCATTACATTGTGGTGGCACAAAACATAAAAATTAAGTGTGTCAGTGTTTTCTTTTCTTTTTTAAGTTACTTAAAAAATTAAGTATTTACTGAAAAAAGTATGTTTTTCAGTAAATACGTTTTTCAGTAAATACTATTTTGGCGATTAACAAAGGTAGTCCCTTACACCAAGCATCCACGTAGGTCATCCAACCAAAACCTGTTGGCATCTAAAAATGCACTTCTCTAAGTTGTATTTTCTATAAATTCCATAAATGTTCAAGTTTAAGGGTTGATCTGGGTGTTAACTGGTTCCTGTGTTCTTAAGGTCCTTGTGTTTATATTTCTAATTTGTTTTTTCTTTAATGCACATTGCGCTTGGTATTTGTGTTTTTCTGAACTGATGTTACAGAAAAGCACTTTGTAACCCAAGTATATAAATGAAGTTTTACTTAGTATGAGTGAGACAAAAGTTGTATCGTCTTCACTCATGCTGCTCCCTCACCAATGCAAATCATTCAGTGTTTGAACTGACCAGGGATCAGAGAAAACGCTACAACAGATTGGTTCTGTACAATCGCATGTGTTGAAAACACTGGAACCCATTTTTCCTGCCATCCTTCCTTCCGTTTCACACTCCAGCTCAGCAATACTTCCATGTAACTACATTTCTGCAGAGTACCTCCTGAGTGAGAGCGTTGATCCTCTGTTGCAGGTTGGTGGTCTCTGATTGGATTACACTGGTGTCCTTGACGATGGGCTCACAGGAACAGCACAGTATCCTCTCCTCTCCAAATTCACTGACCATAGGAAACTGCAGGAAAGGAGATCAACTTTCCAGAAAATAATGCATTCACACATCATGAAAGCTTTATTATATCTAATCCTGTTCTATTTCGTACGTGTGTGTGTGTGTGTATGTATGTGTGTATGTATGTGTGTTGCTCTCCACCTTGACCTCGTAGTGTTTGAGCTTCCTCTTGATGCTGCTGTTCTCCCTCTCCAGACTGGCCAGCCGGGTCTTGATGTCATGATATGCGGCGGCCAGGGCCAACCCTGACGCCGGGTACATGTCCTCTGGCAGCCGATTGGCCGGCCAGCTGATCCCGGGAATGCCCACGTCGTCCCTCAGCCCCTCTCCTCCTCCCAGCAGCCCCAGCTCTCCTCTGCGGAATAGATCCATCATCAGATAGCTGCGGGAGAGGGGGAGAAACGGTTGTAGTCAGTCTCTGTGAAACGTA
Organism: Anarrhichthys ocellatus; assembly: GCF_004355925.1. NCBI lineage: Eukaryota > Metazoa > Chordata > Actinopteri > Perciformes > Anarhichadidae > Anarrhichthys > Anarrhichthys ocellatus. The sequence goes on along the minus strand of NW_022280086.1, from coordinate 462,369 downwards.
GTGCAGAAAACACTTTGGGCTGACTGACAAGACCATGTCGGCTCAGTAGGTCACTTTGCACCCTCCACCTCACACAGCGGGGGCAATAATGGCAAATCTGTCAAGCCCCACGTCCTGGCATAGGTGATAGTTGCAGAGCGAGTGTGTGTGTGTTTTCAAAATGTTGCCAGGGGCCGAATGAGTCTGCAAGGCAAACCTTTGCTGTTTCCCATCTGCTGCCGTAAAGTACATTCTTTATTTTCTTTTCCTGCCCGGTCTCTCAGTGACGGTTTCAACGGTAATGGTAAAAAATATGATTCCCCACCACGAAAATAGGAAAAATTGAATTTCAAAACTACACCTGCAAAAGATGGGATCAATAAGGATCATTGGTTCTATTTTACTCTTGGGCATCACTGTACATTCGATTGCCAACAGAAATGCCCAGCCAGTGTGTGTGTGTGTTCAGAAATTTGAGGTTTTTCCAGCCGTTCAAAAGATGTAGATCTCCACTATTGTGGGCAAGTGTGATGTCTTGGTCGTCATGACGGACTGGATTGGTTGATTAAAAAAAAAAAGTTTAACTACCTTGTCCAAAATTGGTAAGATGACATCTTGTCGTTCTCCCTCATGGAAAAAAAGACCTGACTGCTGGACACAAGATGTCTCCTTCCATTCTCATTGTTTGTGACCTAGAGGTTTCATGTGTTCATATCATACTTAAGCAAGTTGTATACTAGACCTTGATTGGCTTCATTCACTGTTGAATATAAAAGTGCTAACTACAACCATATAGCGTTCTTAGGCTTGTCCCCATAAGGGCACCCTTTTTTGGTTGCTGGTGGAACTTTTTAAAAGTTTACATCTGGAAACCTTACAGAGGGTTCTACCTGAAACCCAACATAATGGATTATACCTCAAACCATTTGTGAAAGGTTCCACCCATAACCCCTAAGAGAGGGTCTACAGAGAACTCTTCTCTGATGTAATGGTTCCATCCAAAACCCTCTCTGGGGTTTCTTTACAGAACCTCACCACTTCTAAGGGTGTTAATGAGAACGCAACCAGGGGACTACCAAGTACCCTTTAACATTCCAAGAATTTGATCGGACCCAGGGTTCCTCATGAAAGGACAGCAACCCACAACAATCCTGGTTTACAATCACAGTTTTTATGTGTGTGTGATGGGGGTGTTTGTGCAGCCTAAATCCACATTTTACGGATCTAAACAACCGAAAAGTAAGCAGTGAGAAGAAAACAAATTCCAGGCATCCAAATGCCTCTTTAGAAACCTGAACACTGGTGAAGTCACAGATGTGTCCATGTTGTTAAATGATCTATATGGATGAGACAGAGGTCTGACAATAAGAACTGCATTTAGCAAGACCTCATGTAGAGAAGTCTTCAGAGCTGAGCCGGAGGAGATCTGGATGGAACGTCTGCAGTCCATTAATATTTCAAACATGAGCACGGGTTCACAACAGCCATACCACTTCCTTTACAGCATTGTACAGTATGCAGTGTTTCATAATCATGTTATGACGCATATTTTTTTCATAAAACAGAATAAATTATGTTGAAGTGAGACGTTGTGTGACAATGTGCACCATACAACCTCTTTAGCCGTGTTCAGACTGAATGTGAGGTGAATTTTGGATGCAGTGCAAGTGCACATAATGCAAAAACGTGTGTTGACTCAACTAATTTAAATTTTTTGTGCTGGTGGATGCAAACTGAGGCATGTCCACATGAATCCACATGAGTTAAAAATGTTTCCACTTGAGTGAAATTTTTTTGTTTTATCCTGAGGCTTTATGCCTCTACTGTATAAACATACAGAGACAAGAGGAGAAGAAGAGGGTCAGGAGAAACACTGCAGAGAGAACCGGAGTTCCTCGCAGGCTACAAGATGCGTCACAAGCTGAGCTCTCACACAAACAGGCACTTACTGTTCCTGGTTGGTGCGTATGTTGCTAAAAAGCCAGTAGGATAAGCCAGCGAATAAACAGACTGCGAAGGTAGTCCAATGATATAATTCACATGGTGTTAATCATGCCTTTACACTTACTGTTGGATATAATGATGCAAAGAATGGTTGGGGGTAAAACTTGAAAATGTTATTAAATAGGGAGGAATCCGTACGGAAGCTCTGTAGCGATTTGGTAAATATAACGGACAAAGAAAAGGTAATGTAGAGGTTGGAAAGGAAGGTTTTCTTTACAAGGTGTATACATATCTGTCGAGGATTATTGTTGTAGTTTCTGGCATCTCTCTCTGTTGTGTCTCTTGCCTCAAAGATCACAGGTACAAAACCAGTGGCGGGCCGTGCATTTTATACCTGGGCCTTCACTGCTGTCCTACAGCTGAACACACGTATTCGTATTAAACCGTTCGGTACGAGGCTTACGAACCGAACAATACGTTTCAATAATACTAGTGCATTTGGAAAATGCAGAAGCTTAAATTGTAGGAAATATAATGTTTTCTGCGCTCACGTAGGAGACAACGGGCTGTGACCTCTGAACCCGGAACAAAAAAAACAAAAACAAAAAACAGCTGAGGCACCGCACTTCTGGGAGGCTATGCTAAACTAGCTTAACGGGAAAACAACAGCAGCAACACGCATTCTGCTACACCCTCGAGGGCACGGGCCATTCAGATATTAGATGTAAAAAACAAATGCAGTTGACTTACCAAACGCTGATCACTTAAAGACAAACTCCATCCTCCTTTCTTTGTTGACAAAGAGTTTAATCCCACGGTTAAATCCCAACTCACAAATCCGTTTCTCCTCCTTCACCCATTGAGTGTTAAAAAAACAAAGCTAGGTAAAAAAATAATAATCTACACCAAGCAAAATATAAAAACTGTCATAATTTCTTCCATATCTTTCAATTTGAACTCTTACTACTCCAACTAAGCTTTGCCAGTTTCCTTAAGTTTTGTTTCACAATAGTCACGTGCTCGCCCACTGACCAATCACAGCACGCTGCTCCTTAAAACTGAGCTGCCCGTTAATGCTGACGTACTTGTAGGCCAGTTTGAAGGCTCTGGCACGTCAAAGAATAAGCCCAACATGTCAAACTAAAGATCTGATTGGTTGAAGACTATGACAATCAACAATATCGTCCCCATTCACTTAAACTGCAAAGGGATTCACTTGTGAGTCTGCAGGCCTGGGGCCTCTCTTCTTACCTAGAGACACAGAGGTGAAATCTGATTGGATAAAAGCTCTACTTAAAATAAGCTGCACTGGAAGCAGAGCAACTGAGGAAGACAGTAGCTGTGCAATGAGAAAATGAGAAAAATATTTTTATAAATTATAATAGGCCTACATGTAGTGTATTTAAGAAAAATTATTTAATTATAAAATAGCTATAACTTTGTGATTCTGTTTAGGCCAGCAGAGAAGGCCTTGCTGGCCCTGACGGCCCACCACTGTACAAAACAAAGTCACGCAAATTGTTCCAGAAGGTGTAAGTTGCTAACTAGCATACTTACTAGCTTGTGAGCATTGACAGCAATGACCAGCAAAAGTGGCGAAGGCGGAGTTACTTATAGCTTGAATATGTTTATATGTGGCATTCTGGTAGTGGTGCACACCGTATACTCGGCTAGCCAAAGTTTTTTGAAACAGAAAATATAAGGAGTCACGGGTCAAACAGTAGTTGGCCGAAATGCGTAGTTTTCAACCAGTTACAGTGGAAGAAAGTCAGTATTTATGGACCCAGCCCTGTCTAATAAAAATGTTAAGTCCCATCCAACAAAACTGCATTGTGAATTATCATTCTAGAGGGAAACTTATTTTGTTGTAGATTAAGTTTGCTTTTGACGTATCGCAAATTGTTATCCGAGTCCACATGGGGAGGTCAGGGTAGTATATGTCAAAAAACATAGGGCTATTACTCAGGAGACTGCAGTTGTAAATGTAATGTTTTTTTGATGTTTTTTACTAAACCTGACCAAGTTGTTTTGTAGTGTTTTTTTTATTTTGTTTTGTTTCAATTTACGTTAACCACGTGTTTCAAACAGTTAAAAACTGCATCCGTAATGCGGAAGGAAATGTATTTCCCTTGAAACATAATTGAGAGTGCAGTTTTGTTGCATGGGAACGTGATTTTGTAGGAGACAAAAAACATGTGGGACTGATGTTTAGTTTCATAGTGTCTTCTAATATTACACTCTTTCGTCACCGCAACAGATTCCTTGCAAATTAAGAAAGTACCCTTCCCCTTGACCTCTGTGAAAAATGTCCCCAATCTTTTTTTAAATTTTTCGTCAATCTTCCAATTCATCGCTTTGCCATGTTTATCTAATGAACTGAGGTTAATGTTGTCATCGACTAGCAATCCATGTTGGTCAAGCAGTTAACGTAAAGTGTTTAAACTAAGAAGTGCAACGTACAGTGCAATTTTTAGAAAAATAACCACACTTTATTTTCAGAGATTCACCACTGGCTGTAGTTCCGCTGCCATTTTGAACAACTCACTGACAGTGAATACTACTCGATGAAAACATTTACCGTAGTTCATAAGTTCATGTCAGAACCAGGCGGCAACCTCCGGTTCTGCCGAGTGAAGCCGATGAGGAAGTGTCTTAAAACCTGCACTCTCTCTACTGATCAGCAGGGGGTGACTCCTCTGGTTGCAAAAAGTAGTCAGATTGTATAGAAGTCTATGAGAAAATGACTCTACTTCTCACTTGATTTATTACATCAGTAAACATTGTAAACATGAGTTTATGGTCTCAATCTCTAGTTTCAAGTCTTCTTCAATACAGCATGATGTTCATTTAGTAAATGATGGTCTATTTAGAGTCACATAGACCATAAAGCAGAGTATGCTTTAGGGCGGGCTTACTGTGATTGACAGGTCACTGTCACTACCAGAGCCATATACGGCGTCTACGTCACTCCTCCACATAACTAAATATGGTCACTTCTGTATATTGGTTGCAAAAAAACCAACATGGCGATGCCAATAATCCAAGTTCGCCGACATTGTCGAACTCGAGGCTTCAAAACAGCAGTCTACAAACCAGTGGGTGATGTCACGATGACTACGTCCACTTATGGTCTATGCATAAAATGTCAAAGAATATGATTTCCTCTCTACTGTTATATAATTCCAGTAATACATGCAGCTGTAAAATGCAGCTTTCTTTTGATATTCTGTTGCAATCTTAAACAATTTTCTCCTTGTGTAAAGCGAGCTTAGTGACATCCGGTTGTAAATTCCATCGTGAAGGACGGCAACAAGTTAAAATATCCAATCTTTTAATGGTATTCTAATTTTACTGTGCTGCTCTCATCCACTAACTTGATATCTGGTTTGCGTTTACTGTCTGCCCGATTCCATACGAATGCAGCATAAAGTTTTGGGAGATAAGATCAAGTGCTGCATACAAACCTTTCTATTTAAAAACTATATTTTTGAATGTTTTTCAGCAGGTTGCCTCATTTCTAAATATTGAAAATGTGCATAATTAAGATACAAAGACATTGTTTTCTGGCCCCCTGCTGTCCATGGGTCCTGTTTTTTTTATTTTATGGTTCTTTTGGAAGGCCTGAGACATTACATATTTTGCTGCGTGGATTGCTCGACATGTTGTCAATCTGCCTTGTGCATTTGACACATCCTTACTGTCTAGGAGCAGCAGCAGCTGCCTCACAGTGCAGTGAATCTGTTTTGAGGCCAGCGACTTGGTTAAAGGCAACAGCATAGCACTGTAGAATAGAAGAATCAAACAGACACTATTGTGATCATCTCAACTGAAGCAACACGCAACACTAAACTCTCTCTCACTATTACATTACTAATACACTAGTATGTGTGTGTGTGTGTGTGTGTGTGTGTGTGTGTGTGTGTGTGTGTGTGTGAGTGTGGAGCCAAAAGGCAGCTGCAGTAGCAGAGAGAGCATCTCTCTGTAGATAACTCCCACTCTTACAGCCCACAGACTCACACACACATTCAGCCCACACACTGCTTGTGTCTATCATCTATTTATCCACCTCTTCCTCTGCATCTCCCTCTCAGTTCTGTTGACTTTTTATTGCAAGGAGCACACACTCACACAGCTCCAGCCAAGGGCCGATCAGAGCAGGGCCATATGTCTTCATCACATGGTCGTTTCATTTATTAATGGACAAGCGGTCTGCTTTACCCACAACCCCCTGCGGTCAAACTGAAAAGGCGGTGGACCGCCTCATCATTGTATTGAATGCAGTAATTACATCCATGTTGACCACGTAGCTATGACGCTGACATAAGTCTTTAATTTCATTTACTGTATTCAATGTCGAAGATGTTTTTCAGAAACTCGACAAAAGGAAATACAAAATTGAGAAAATACACAATGAAATGTCAGTAAGTCATGTTTTAAGGGTCAAATGAAGCAGTGTTAAGACCTCTAAATGTTTCTGTGACCACAGAACAATACAGATTTTTGTGTCTTCTGTCCTGATTGGCTGGATTTCTGAAAGACAATCAAATTAATTTTGGTCAAATTTGGTAAAATGTTAGCCCAGGGTCAAACAAGAATTTATCTCATTGTGTTGTAGCTAGCACCACCATTTGACCTTTACAAAGCACATTTATTTTGGCTCATCATCCTGAACTGTAAGGCAAAAAAAAGCTCTAGTTCTATGGAACATTGCAAGCAGCTTAGCTGTTGGTGGGACTGGCTGGGCCATGGTAAGCCCACTTTTCATGCCTTTGGCCCGTCCAATCAAATAGCTGCTTTTTTGTAATATGAAACCAAACTAAATAAATAGATATCATAGTAAAAATATGGTACTGTGACCGTAGTGGAGCCAAGTGTCAGGAGCAAGGATGGAGAAAATTTCCAGTTAGAGAAAATTCCTTCATGGCTTTAATTCATCACTGTTATTACCTTATAATACATCCATGCTGTGAAGCCTGTACCACAGATGTACCAGAGAACCAAATTATATGCAGTATTATTATTTGTACGCTATAACATGCAGGAAAAAGCACAGGGCACAACGTCTGTACATCCATGGTCTGTGGTCTATTGTACATCTATTTCAGAGGTCCTTGACATAAACAAGTTGGAGATTGCTCTCAAGATTTTTTTCCAGCTTTCATGTATTCCCATGGCAGAGGAGTAGCTCTGCTGCTGCATGCTGATGTTGCAATGGGACGACCAATTAGCTTTCTCTTTTTATCAATGTAAGTTCTCTGCTAGAGCTAAGGGGTTTGAAAAAGATTGAAAATGTCTTGCATTCTCTCTACTGACCAGCAGGGGGCGACTCCTCCAGTTTCAAAAAGAAGTCTGGTTGTATAGAAGTCTATGAAAAATGACTTCTCACTTGATTTATTCCCCCAGTAAACATTGTAAACATGAGTGTATGGTCTCAATCTCTTCTTCAATTGATGGATTTCCATATTCCAAATATGTTAACTATATAATGTTAATAGGTTTTTTGGTTGCAAAAAAAACTGCGAAATCGCCCAACTCAAGGCTTCAAAACGGGAGTTCACACCGCAATGGATGACGTCGCAATGGATGACGTCGCAATGGATGACGTCACAATGACTACGTCCACTTCTTATGTACAGTTTATGAATACAATAAACTATCCAGTTGCATTATAGGAAATATTGGAGCTTGACACATATCTCAGCCTCTGCTGCTTCGATATTTGTTGGCCGGACCACAGCAAAGCTACAATATGTGACGCTCGACCCAGAAAGCCTCACTCTCCCTCCGGTTACTTCATTTCAATTTTTGAAATTGTGTGAAAAGGCTAACAGAACATAACCTACGCTATCAAATATGCCAAAACCAAGTGGATGATTTAGATGAAGAATATACTTCAAACTAACTACGTATAAAAGCCAAATTGTTTATCTGTTCCTGAGTGGCTACAGTTGAAAGCTGCGACCCTCTGCCTCTCTCCAATAATTCAGTCTTATGTGTGTCTTCGTAGTGAAAATGGCCTTAACGGCGCTCACTTTCACACTTTTAAACAATATATTAAACACCTTCTTTTAAGCATACTGAGGGCTTTCGTCCATGTCTTGATAAATGTACTGTATATTTTGCATTGCTTTAGGCTGCAAAATATGTGCATGAAACTGATAGCAGCCAAATCTAGCCATAGTTGTTGAACTACTACTAAGTCTGAGTGATCCTGCTAAATCTGACGGCACTTGAGAAGGTGCTGCAGAACATGTAGATAGTCATAATTGAGTGGTCATTATATTCGCTCACACCCTAATATTCCCCAAATTCTCAAACACCATGGCCAGTAGCAGCAAATCAGCGTTCAAATAGTCTATCACAGTATGTTCCTACAAGGAGTGCTTTGTAGTTTTAATACCTGATGCAAAAAGCTCTGAACTCCAAATGTAGCTGTTTATGACGCTGCAGGTGAACATTGGCACCGTATTTAACTTTCTAATCCAACACCAGCTCAACCACTAATGGTTAGGAGGACAAAGCTTTTGACCTTTTGTGATGAAAAAAGAAACGTATTGCTTAGCATCAAGAAAGAAAGAAGCTCCATCATGATAAAAGCAAAGCCAAGATGAGAGAAAGAGTGAGAGAGTCCTTGAGGATATGGCGCCATATCTGAGCACAGCTAAAGGCTAATTCATGGGGTGGGGGGGGAGTCAGCTATAGAGCAGAGTGAGACAAAGGGAGACTTAGATGAGAGCAGGAATTAGAATAACTGAGGAGAGAGAGAGAGAAGTAATGAAATGTGACTTATGTAAGACATACGCGATTACGATGACAGCATTTATTTCCTTAAGCATCAAAAATCATTTAAAGTGTGTTAAGTAGGCCTCCCATTTGGCGTTGCATTGTCTCTTTAGAAGACCGATGTGTGAGTTTCTCCTTCTAGTGGAACCCATGCAAGCAAGTTAGAGTTCTGCTATCCTACACGGTGGGTCCAGGGTGTGTGCTTCAAGGTGGGTTCGGGTGTTTTGGACCATACCGGTTGCGTTTAGACGGGTTGAGTCTTGGGCGCTTTCACCAGCCATAGTCCGCGGGGCTAGTCCGAATCATACTGAAATTGATACTCTTGGTTCGTTTTCGATTCGGTTACACAGTGCACAAATTGAAGTCACCCGAACAAAAGAAATGATTTGCTATGGGGCGTGTACGAAGGAGCGAATTTATCTTTTTCGAGAGTTTCCACTTCTATGCAGGGAACGGCAGACTCTTTTGCAGAAATATTGCTGTCAATATTGAGCAAATGAATTTCCCCCCATTTTTTCTCAAAAGACTTTATGAATGTCACTGTTTTTTCATACAGAATATGTTCTCTTCAGCCCAGATGTCAAGCAAACCAACTTCTTCAGAAATCCAAGTCAAGCCTCCTCCACTGATGTTAACCTGTCCTCCACCTGTGTCCATCTCAACGAATGCCCACGCTGTTTTGGCTCACTTCCTGCAGTTGGCTCGGATTATGTTTTCACTGCAATCAAACCGCCCTAAGGGTTCACTTGAAACAGTCCGAGAACCGCCTCTAGCAATCTGGGACCGGTACTTTGGTCCACGCCGGAGTACAATTTCTGCAATCACAACTAACAAACCAGAGTTCCATTAAAATGGAAAACATTTGGCTCGTGAAAGGCCCTTAAAACCTGGACCAGAACTTAATATGAACACATTCAGGTTAGTCAGAACTCTCCTAAATACTCGTAATGGAAAGAATAATGTCGAAAGTTAAGAAAGTCGATTAAATACTTTCACTCCTCTTCCAAAAATAGGGGGCCAAACTATCCATATTACTGCAAATTGTTGTTTTTTCACATTCTACTCTACTTTATGTACTACTTTGTAATGTTGCAGGTGATCCTCTGCCTGCCCCCCTCCTATGTACACACACACACACACACCAATTGAAAACATGCTCTCCAACCCTCTTCATCTCCCTCTACCTCCTTCAACAAACAGTTCTGCTGTTACAGCCAAACACATGTAAAGCAAAAGCTCTCTGCTACTCTTGGCCCTCTTGGACTTTATCCAGCTGCTGCACCAGAGAATGATTGAGCAGACCACCCACCTTTGGCTAGTTTTAGTTTTTCAGATGGAGAGAAGAGTGTAGTGAGGAGAAATGACGGGCAAGTTTCAATCAGCCTCCGTAAAACCAAGATGATATTGGGGGCAAATAGAAAGCCAAAGAGTCAGATCAGTTGTGCCGTTATGATTCTTTTGGACAACTGTACTGAGCTCTTTAATATCAATTTCAGTTATCAAGTGATGAACAAGAACGCAGTCAGCTGGCAGTCCCTTTATTCAGATATGCATGTTTTTTCATAGCCTATTTTTGCACCTAAGCTGTGCAGTTGCAATACAAATTTCCTATTAACTTCTTGTGCACACAAAGGTCCCTTGAATTGCGGTCCAGTCCACTGGGACATCATATATCAACCAAGTAGCTTGCTAATTCTGGTAAATTACTCATGTTAATATTAACATGTGACTACTAGCCATTGCTAACAGATCTACTAGCTGCTAGAATTCTGCAAGAGCCTAAAGCAAAGACCCAAACGTGACCCCAACTTAACGTAACTGAACCTGACCGGTACTGCCAAATTTGAGATCCAAAGTCAATGTAAAACTCAAAGCTACTGAATATAGTTTACCCAATTTTTGAAGCAATTTACGATTATAGAGTAATAGAATCAAAGGAGAGACATATCTTATAACATTTAAAAAATAAATAAAAAACTGAACTCAACCAGAGCCTTGAGCTGGGTATCGTTTAAAAAAATGACAATACCCTTAAAGTGAACCCAATGTCAAGAGTATTTTATTTGATACTATTTTTCTACTCCATTCAATACCCATCATGTAAATGGAAGTTGCGTAAAATGCTACCACCACCATTTATTTTTATACCAGACTCCATATATAGCTATACTCTCCAATGTCTTGGTGGCATCTCGGCACGCTGACCTGCCAACTCCCTTTAAATACAACGCGCTTGACTTCACCACAGACTGTATGGGTTGTAGCTGCTGCGGTTGCGGGCCAATCACGTGCCACATTAAATCAAAGAACGCTTGCGGTAATTGGCTGGAAGCAAAACCATACAGATGGCAGACCTGCCACCCCTGGAAGCATCTTCTGAGTACCACTTCAGCGATGTAGAGATATGTCAGACTCAAATCACTGCTGTCCTTACAATAAGTTACTGCACATAATTCGAATACATCAGTGTTTCCCACAGGAGTTTGTGAGACTGTGGTGGGTGGACCTTGGAAGTTTTTAGGGGAGCTGGGGGCATGGTCCCCTGGAAGAAAATGTTGTACATTTTAAAGTTAAATGCATCGATCCGGTGCACTTTAAGAGTAAAATGCAGAAGCTAGATCTATGAAGAACTTTGTGCTCTTTGCACAATTAAAATAATTAAAATAATAATAATGATGAATAATTCTGATGATGAACCCAATACAAAAACCTAAACAATGCACCACACGTCTGCATTCAACACTGATTTATCTGCATGTGTGTCAATCAATGTGTCGTTGGAACCTGTCAGTACAGGATCAGTTCTCAGTTCAGCCCCAAAAACAGAACCTAACTAGCTGCTCAATGAGCTACGGACCTCCGACATGGCTCCCATTGGGGAGGCGAGTGTGGCATCACCAGCTGAATCATGGGGCATTTCAGAACAGCTTTAAATAGTTGAGCTCCGGCTTGGTCAGTGGAATCGATCACATCTTTGGCAGCCGTTAGAGAACATCTGAGAAGATGGTGACTAACAGACATCCCATTAATCAACCTGTGCGCGCTGATGCGTCCTGTGCACAAATGTAGAAGCAGCATGGTAATGAGGCCATTGCACAAAGTCATCTATCTGACTCCCATCTAGCCACACTAATCACTGACGTGGACAGACAGCAGGTGTGGAGCAGACGGGGTATTAAGCGTATTAAGGTCCGCTGTCCAAGCTAACGCTCTGTTTAATTAAAATCCTATCTAGTCTGGTACTGTGCAAGTTGTTTCATTGAATTTTTAGTTTATAAATCCAACACTGTTAGTCAATGTCATTGTCCTGGAGTGTAACATAACAGTCCTATGACGCATACAATTCTTATTAATAGGGATTATAACGAGTTTAAAATCAACAACTATTGTTACAAAATATTTGTAATACACAATGCCAGATTTGGTACCAGGAACAAAAAATGAAACTAAAATATTCAGTAGGACACCTCTACCAATATATATATATATAATATATATATTATAATTACACTTCCTTTCCCTGTTTTGATAGTACAAATGATACATAACAAAAATACATTTTAAATCTAGAAAATATGAATGTATGATGAATCTGGCTCCTGTGCTTTTCATGATATTGGTGGTATAACAATAAATTAATGAACTGATGTTCAATCTTAGCATATTTTCTAGGAGAATAATAACTGCAATTAAAAATAGACCTAGAAATTAATTTCTATGTTTTTTTGACCCGAAACACATGCAGAGGGGGAGAAGTAGTCTTTCCAGCTCTGAGTGGTGTCCTCAGGTCTTTCCTTCAGTCTCCATAAGGCCCCAACAACCTCCGGCTATTAGCTAGAAGAGCCTGTATGTAGCCTGTGATGTGAGGCCCACTGACAGCAGATATATTTTAGAAAGAACGTCCACCTGAACAACAGATGGGATAAGGACTAAAACAACATTTTGAAAAGTTAGGAGGACATGTCTCCCCAAACAAATAATGCAAACGACACTTGTGCAAGATTTGCAATCACTGCAGATACTTACTGTAAAACTAAAAAAATATACTGGCGTGGATTTACAGAGACGGTACAGTTATGTGATAACTGCCCTGGGACAACGTTGGAGAAAATATTGTGTTTCAGTCTCGCAGTATCAAACACTTGGTCAAAATTGCAAAAAACATCAAATACAACAGAGGTAAACGCAAAATGGCTGGATAAACCACCAGGGGGCTCTAGGGAATAAACTAATCCAAATCCCGGGGCCCCTATTGACCCTCCAAACCAGTATCATGGCAGATTGTGAAATAGTCCAACAAACACAGGACTTTACAACCATGAGACCTGTGTTCCACAACACCTTCTGGTTTTATTGTTGTGGTTTTGTTGCCTAAAACCTTTGTGACGGTTTTCCTAAACATAACTACATGTTTTGTTGCCTAAACCCAACTGTATGTAGATATTTTAAGCCCAACCATGATGTAATAACTAAATCTAACTAAGCGGTTTCGCTACCTAAACCTAACTTTCGTTTTGTAATGTAATGTCGTCCCAAAAAAAAAAGTTGTTAAGAGCGACATGGGGATATTACAATTTGTGTCCCTTTACACGAAACCAATAGATTGCGTATCAAGACTATTTCACAAAATGCCGTGAGACCGTGTTGGACCCTCCCAGTCCTCTCACCAGTCACCCTACCATTTATGTACAGTTGTTTTTCACCCAGAGCCCCAGATACAACCCAGTAGGACGACTGGTTTACCACCTTCTGTCATACTAGATTTTTATTTTAGAAATAGGAATATGCACCATGTTAGCACAATATCACCTGAAAAAATGAATTTCATATTTTGACACAGGACTCCTCTACAAGACAGGGCCACAGGATTAGGTAACAATCACCACATCATGGCTCTTGTGGTTTAAGTGTTGCTATTATAAGTAAGCTTGAAAAACGCAGATGGGGCTTTAACAACACTTTGTACTGTTCTGAAGCCATTTCCAGAATCCTCAAAGACTAACTATCTGGATGAAAAAAGTATTCCCATCTGCTGCAGGCTGAAAGAAATTAATATATAATCAAATAAACATTTTAACACATCCTTGCTTGTTTGGAAACACAAACAAATTAAGACATCGTTTTGTATGGAATTATGAAATATTGGTAGAAACATCAACATATATCAATATAAATCATTTATTTATTTTTTCTTGGTTCATGTTCTACAAATTGAGCACGGAGATGTACTATCCGGTTACCAACTTTTTTTTTTTAGATTACAAAAATTTATATTTGTATTTTGCAACAGATGGACTAATTTTTCATCCAGATGGTTAGAAGATTATTTAAGGATGCAGTTGAAGAATTATTTTATCATTGCACAGCTACTGTCTTCCTCAGTTGCTCTGCTTCCAGTGCAGCTTGTTTTAAGTAGAGCTTTTATCCAATCAGATTTCACCTCTGTGTCTCTAGGTAGAACAGAGGCCCGAGGCCTGCAGACTCACAAGTGAATCCCTTTGCAGTTTAAGTGAATGGGGACGATATTGTTGATTGTCATAGTCTTCAACCAATCACATCTTTAGTTTGACATGTTGGGCGTATTCTTTGACGTGCCAGAGCCTTCTAGCTGGCCTAGCCATACGTGATTGGTCAGTGGGCTAGCGTGACATGTTGGGCGGTGACAATCCCAAAATCTGCTGCCTCTGTCGAGCGGACATTTTAAGCCCTCAAACGCATTAAAACCTATTCAAGAAATACAACTGGGGAGGCTCGACTGTCTTCACTGGCGTCCATGAATGGAGAAGGACTTCTTACTGGAACTAAAACGCACGGATTTACTGAACAACCGTGAGATTAAACTCTTTGTTAACAAAGAAAGGAGGAAGAACAGCTAAATAGTGAACAGCAGCTCTGGTAAGTTAAATGCATTTGTTTTTACATCTGCAGTAGCTTTAATATGCTTGTTTATAGATTATTATTTGTACAACTTGTTTTTATGAAGATGGATTTTTGTTTGGTTTTATATGTGATAGGAACTATTGTTACGTCCAATGTTGCTCTGGGGACTTGGCGACTCTCTCGCTAAATCTGGCAACTTTCCAAACCCTCATGGCGACTTTTTTTGTCAAAAGCTACTAGTGACAAATTTAGCGACTTGTTCTAGTGTTGTTGGAGACTTTTCTGAAAGCACGTATGTGCTGCACTGTCGTGAACGAGCAACGGGTGCTGCCCCTCCGCCGCCCCAAAGCACTCACAGGCGGTAACTCGCGCAGCAGTCCCAGCTGCAGTCAGAGCAGAGAGGAGACGCACTCCCGGCATATTCTCTGCAGATAGGTGTTGGCTTCATTTTTACACGAAACAAATAATAACCGTAGCTGTGTTTCAGCTGCAGGACAGCAGTCATGGCCCAGGTATAAAATGCACGGCCCGCCACTGGTGACAGTTAATACTTAAATGCTATCCACAGGTTGTGTCTCTCTTGCACTATAATATAAATACAGATAACAGAGGTGACAGTCGATTTCTATCAAAGATTAAAGCTTCTACACTGGATTCAGGGCGATAATATATCAGCAAACAACGATTTGCAATTAAGAATTTCCGCATAACGTCTACCAAAGCAGAGAATGAAGTCCCTCTCCCTCTGCGTGTGTTGTAATCCGAGCTAGCCCCCACTGGTTAGCTCGTTGTCCCCGCTCTGCACTGCGCACACACGGCGGTTACAGCCGATGCCGTCGTCCTGACTGACACCGCAGTCGTCATGTAGGGCCCACCTTCCAGTTCCCCCCCGCTGGGTAAACACTGTTTGCTCTGTCAGCACTGTTGCTGCTCTTTGCACTGTTAGCGCTGTTAGCCTCTGGCTCAGCCGTCTCCATGTTGAGAGCTGTGCGGAGGCAATCCCTCAATCATAAACATGGTCATAATTGGGCATTAAGCACCTTTGGTGACCAGCGATCAGTAAACAACACTGAACTGTTTACTGCTTTCTATAACCGCCAATGTCTTTCCTAACCATCTGGATAATCATTCCGTTTCCCAAGTTGCGCCTCTTTCCAAAGCAAAACAAAGATGGCCATGCACCGACTACCTGGATAGGAAACAAAACATCACTATTTTTTTTCATTTAGCTGACTAGACATATTTTGTCATCCAGATGGTTTAGACGTGAAAAGAATATTCTGGCTTTTTCAAACACTGCCTGTTAATTATCTTTTCAAGAGAATTTACGGAGCAGGAAATATCCTAACGGCCGACAACAAGAAGCACAAACTGAAATGTATTATATCACTCTGGAAGCATGCGCCTTGCCTCTCATTCCAAGTTACATGACGATAAAAAATCAAATTAAATGCGTAGATCTGTTCCAGAAAAAACGACAACACCTGAACGCAACACGTGCATACACGCATCTACATTAGCTTTGTTAAAAGCCCCGCTGCTGAATACAAAGGTTCCACGTCCGCATGTTACAGTCAGGACAGCTATGGTAATGCGAGAGAGCCTGAAGCCACGGTTGAACTAGAATGTTCTCCCGGTGGAGTGGGACCGAGGAGGGTTCTCGGTAACCTTACCGAGCTGTGGTGACACTTTCTCTCTGTAACAATCTGTCTGCTATCCTTCTAATATTTAACACAGCGTCGCTGCTTAGCCGGTTTTTTTTCCTCCGGAGAGCATCCGCCGCTGCGCAACCAAAACATCCAGCCTGACCCGCTCCGGTTGTTACCGGTAAACGACGCTTTGAGCGGCGGGTATCGTATATTTACCAGACACAGAAAGGGAAGTTGCACGCGACGGTGGAGCCGTTTTTTTTCTTTACTTACGTCTCTGTAAAAAAGCCATAAAGATGATGGTGCTGAGGAGGGTCGACATGACTGGAGTCTGACATCAGCAGTGTGTGTGTGCGTGCGCGTGTGTGTGTGTGTGTGTGTGCCTCCCCCCTCTGACCGACCAACGAGAAAAGGGAGGGACTTTCATCAGAGGAAAAAGCAGCCCACATTAGCTTTTTATTTTTATATTTGATTGAACTTTTGTTTAAAGAATATATTGATTGGGAAACATAAGATATGTCGGCGTTGTGTTAGAACATATAGTAGGCTATTTTTTATTTATTTATTTATTATTGCAAAAAAATATTACATAAAGAGGTCTGATTGTGACACAGATCGGAAGACATCTACACAACGTTTATTAATATCCTCTCCTGCATTTACAGAATTATTAGATCTATATCCATTTCTGTTCTTTACCGTAGGCGGTTCAAAAGAGACAATTAAGTGTACAAATCCACAATTCACCCCAAGGCTTTATTTTGGAATTGAAATGATTGCAGTTATTAATAAGGTGCATAGAATCACCAAACTGGTTTTGATATTGAGTTTATAGCCTAATCTGATCTCCATCTCCTTAACTTGCCACAATGATATTATCAAAATCGATATGATGCCTACATGTCTTTGTCTTCCGGGCTATTCCTCGGACCCTTCAATTACTTTTAATAAGAAATAGTGTCTTTAACATAAGTTTTAGGTTGCCTCCTGGAGTTGAAGAGAATTCATGCCGTCTCCGTTTTTCTATAGTGATATATTATAATAAATCAAAAAAACTGAAATAAATGTATGTTCATGTTTATATTATTTTTTATTTGTTTTGTTTTTTTACCAGGAGTTTTAATATTTCTTAAAGTCAGGGTTGGTAATTTTCTTTAAATCTATTTTTTTTTATTTTTGTCAACATTTGTTAATACATCCTGACAGCAATCAATGAGTCAAATGCTCTGACAAAAAAATCTGGCATCTGTGGCTGCTGCAGGACTGTGCCTGTGCAATCATTTCATTTGGCACAAACAACAGCTAAGTTTGTTGTTTACGTCCATTATGATCATTTTTGGGGGAGTGGCTTTGGAGGGAGGGCTGAAGGGGCTGTCAGTGATGCTAACTTGGCAACTTTCTTGCTAGATTTAGCAACTTTCATAGCTAGTGCTTCTACTTTCATTGCAAAATTGTTGGCAACACTGGGCTGTTGTTTTTTTTTCTCGGGTGGATCATTTTTAAAATCTAGCGTACTCTTGCTAGTTTCTCAAGATAACCAACCTTGCCTTTAAAGGAACAGTATGTACGATTTAGAGACATCTAGTGGTGAAGTTGCAGATTGCAGCCAACTAAATACCCCTCGGCTCACCCCTCCCTTTCCAAGCATGTCGGAGGACGACAGTGAACTTCAGGCTTTTATTACTGAGCTACTTTCTGAATACTCTGTTCTTCATCATGACCAAATAATTGCTTTAAATATATATAATTTTTTTTATAATTTAGGTATTAGTAATTAATATCTCACTGGAAACCAATGTCAATAAAATGAATAAGATTCCTGAGGGAAGTTTATAAAGAATGAAGAACACAGAATCAGTCATTCCTCCGTCCTCTGTCCTCCTTCCTGTATTAAATTTGAATTAAATTCTATTTATTTACTCTGTAGGTACCGCTGGTTGGGGGCGGAGGGGCTGCTTTGTCTCAGGCAGCAGAGAAGTTTACAAGCACAAGCTAATCTACATACAGACAGCTTTTGTTTTAGCTCGTTTGTTAAAAAAAAGAAAGAGGAAAAAAGCAGATTGAATAGGTTCTGCTTTCGTTTATGTGATGTCCACCAATGTGCTGTCACATATGTGTTCATGCATTTTGTTTTTATGTGCAGCGTGGCGCTTCACTTTGCTTTACGAAGGGTAGAGTAGATTTACGGCCTTAACGTCGCGATTGCGTTGTTTTCCTCATCCTGCTGAGCGGGGCTGACCGCACAGGAGCGAAGTTTCCCTGTCTCATTTATCTGTAGGTGCAGGTGGGTGAAGAAGTAATCCAAGTTAAATAAGTCTTGCTAAATGAACATATTGTTTTAGTATCATAGTTTGCTGATCTATTTACATGTCTAGGGATTCTACAAAGAAGGCCAATTCGTTTTTAGATGCTTTGGAAACAGGAGGTCTTAAAAATCTTCATTTGAGTAAATATTTAGCAGGATATTGAACCTTTGTTTTTTTATAATGCATGTAATACTTCACTTCTTTCTTTATAGGCCTTGTACAAAGGCAATACGTGTTTGTGTAGATTGACAAATGAAAAGTACTTTGAACAAAAGTAAAAAAGTAAAGTTATCAACGGTAAGCCAATATACAAATATTAGCAGTAAGTTAGGTTTTATTTTATTTTGTGACAACGTAGTTATTGCTGTTAATTAATTTTGGTTAACTGAGCCAACAGAACTTACAGCTGAGTAAGTAAACTAAGTGTTGAAATGTGGAAATAGGCAACGAGTGTGACTCTGTATTATTGCCAGTATTATTGAAGGCCTTTTTCACAGTAGATAGAGTATAATGATGCATAAATGATGTCGAACAGATTGGTTTTGCATGTGGTGAGTAAATTCATTCTGCAGAACGAGGCTAAACGAACGGGAGCAAAGTTGCCTTGTCATCATTTATTTGTCCTGTTTGCAGAAACTATTCTGGTACATGTAACATTCACATGTTCTTGCTTGTTGAACAGATGTATTGATACAAATACGTATTGGCTTTTTACTTGTGAATGTTTTATTGCACTATAACAGTATTGAGTACCTCACCTGGTTCAATCCAGTGTCTCTACCACGGCCCCTCTGCTCTGTGTGTGTGTGTGTGCTTGTGTGTGCTTGTGTGTGTGTGTACACAGAGGAGCTCAGCTGTCCATCCTGCTGTTAGCAGCACTTCCACAAGATTCTGACAATGTTACTTCAGCCGAACACTAGATGTCTCTGTTGCCATGAGAACTACCCGAGCAGATTGTGTCATCAGGTTTGAGTTTCATCCTGCCCGCTGAGCACCTCTGTTCACTGTACGGTGGAGAATTCAGTGTTTATACCAAACCTCAACTGCTGGGTAATGTTTATTTGTGTGCACAAATTAAGTAGTTCAAGACCACAAATGAACCACCAGGCACTGGCACATCTCTCTGGATAATTTAGTCATTAAATATATGGCATTTGTTGCATTATGTTAATTTTCCATTGCTTTTTAATTTTTATCTAAAGATTTTTGCATCACAATTTGTCCAAACCTCACCAAATACAACCGTACTAAGTTATGTTTGAAGATGTACATTTATTTTGTACTGTTTTTATCCTAATTACTTGCCAAATTGCTGTTTTATTGCCATTTAAAACAGTTGCCACTAGGCAGGTCAAGATACCAGAAATTTTGTAGTTGATAATAATACCAGAGAAATTCCATGATTTTCAATGCCCCTTTCGATACCACGGTAAAAAACTAAAACAGAACAATAAATCCCACGTTCTTCAACAGACACTCCTTTATGGTTGTTTCGGACCAAGGGATCCACACAGGTGATCCTACCTGCCTTCCGGTGTCGGTCCATGGGAAACCACACCGGGGATCCTGCCTTCTGTCCAGTGTAAATAAAGTCTGTTCTGTACCTGAATCCTGTCTTATGGTCTTGCTATTGGGTCCTGTCCTGAACTCCCTTGACAGCAATAGCAGAAGAATGGGAACCAGGGACAGAATTGAGGGGAACTAATTACCCAGGACCCCAACTTTGGGAGGGTCCTCAAAAAGTCTGGAATTTAAGATTTGTTTTCATCTGCAATTGTGATGAAAAAAATGTGCAAATTAGCATTATACGTACACTATTAGTTAGCTAGTTAAATAGACAAAACGGACTATCCCGAAACCAATAATAGAGCCTTAAAGAGTCCTTCCCCCTCTCAAAGGTGTACATGGTTTAGTCCACTCCAGTGGTATTGTGGACAAAAATAGTTTGTCTCTAAATACGGTAATTGTGCCGATGCTGAGGGCAAATGCAAATGCCCCAAAACTGCATGTTTTCGATCACGTGGCAATGCCCTCGGAGTAATTTAGATGATGTTGCTCTAGAGCCAAAATGTCAGCGTAGGGACGAGGTCAGGGTGGATGGACGGGTCAACAAAACATTAGCCTTAAACATGGTACACCTGTTTATTTCCTGTTTCCAACTGACAGTCAAGTTTTCTTCAGCATGACCACGGTTTTGCTTTAACCTTAACCAGGTGTAAACATGCAACATTTCCTCATACAACAGTTCCTTTGAGAGAAAAAAAGATCATGGTTTGAGTTAAAATGAGTGTGGAAGCGGGGTTACTTAAGTACGGATTTTACATGACAAATAAGTTGTCATTGACTTCTGGTTCCTCACAGAACATGAACAGCATTTTCCTGGGTGAAAGTCTTGTGTTATGAGACCCACACCTTCACTCCGACCTTCCTTATTAATCGACTTTGTTTCTGGGTTGGGTATTGTCTCGCTATTGGAGACCAGTGGCCATTTGAAGAACTAGTTTTTGGCACTAACGCATTGGCTTCATTTCTCAGGACTGGAGGTGGGTGCTTGCATAAAACTGATTTACTTCAGTAAGTATGAGAGATTTACTAGTGTACTAGTACTAGTATTGATTTGTTCATTTGATTTGTTCAAGAATTTGTTTGGTATTATGAGAAAGAAGGCTGAAATTTGCTGAGATTGCAGATTGTGCAGACTTTTTGAGATGCATTCTGAAAAGTTCAAAACTAATTACACTATAATCCCAACAGATGACTGTTTACTTTGATTTTACGTTGATTCTGTTATCTGTACAGGTGTGATAGGGGCTCACTGGGTCTGCTTATCCCACTGGGGGGATTTCATATCAAAATGTTTACAAAAACTGACAGTTATCACATTATCAATAACTGGTGTCGGTCAACAACATTTACGTTTTCATTTACTCATTTGGCAGACACTTTGATCCAAAACAACGTACAAATGAGGAACAATCCCAGATCGGGAAGGACAAATAGAGTTGGGTATCATCAGCATAGAAGTGTAAAGAAAACGCATTTATGATGCTGTGTAAAATAATTAATTACCTTAATTATTTAGTTTAATTAGTAAAGTCCTGACATTTTAAGTTATAATCATTGAGGTTTTCATGAAATCAAACACTAGCTTTAAAATATTTATTGTAAACATTTTATCTGCAATATATATTTTATTTAATGTAGCAATTACTTATATAGGAGTTTTTGCTGATACTGGCAGACTCTGCCATCCCTGAACTGGATTCAAATTGCTTCCCATGCACAAAGGATTCACAGAAAACAAGGCATGCATGTAATCCAGTTAAATTTCATCTCATTGACAACAGCCGCTGTGGCCTGTTCGCTCTGTTCATCACGTTCTCGTGAAATAACTTTGCTGACGCCCAGAAACATCCCGAACATGGCAAAATAAGAAGAAAAGAGAAAATACAGCTGGAAGGCAGAGTCACTGCTGATACAGACACCGCCACACACTTCTAGTGGGTCATGAATAATGATTGAGAGGGATTCTTTTTGTATTAGTCTATACATAGTTTAAGGCTGCATATTATACCTTTAAGCTACTGCTAATGTAATTTTTTTATTTTTATTTCCTCATTTTGGGATATTACATCTCATTGAAAGTCTCTGAATTCTGTCTGACAGCTGTCCCCTTATCTGTCTGACACAGAGACAGTGACTCAACCTGGATATAATTAGTGATGATGACAAAGAATACTCGTTTGTGAGTCTGCAACAAAAAACTCAGGCCCGGCACATAATTGTTTGTAATACATTATCTTAAATCTTTCTCTAAATATAACAAATATTTCACTGAGCTGACCTGAGAGTTTCCAGGTTACAGGTGTGGACTCTCCAGTCCAGCAGAAAGAAACTTCACTCCTGAATCCTGCAAGCTATTGTTACTCAAGTCCAGCTCTTTCAAGATGGAGGTTTGGAGGCTGAGAACTGAAGCCAGAGTTTCACAGCTCTTTTCTGACCATTTACAAGCCCTTAGCCTGAAGAAGAATAGAAAATTGTAAAACAAAAATTAAAAAAATGTAAATGTTAAATTAGTCCCAAACTGGAAATTTAAAGCAGATAGGCCCTGACACACTGAATTCATTGTATGAAGATGGACTCATGCCCCATTTGGTCTAAATATATTTTCTGTTGGATTGGGTGATTTTAGCATTTCCCGCCCTGGTCAGTTATTTGAATCCTGTCCTGAGCACATATTGATAATGTTTCACCTCTGCCCCACTAATAATTACAGCCACAATTTCCTACTCTTTATTGAGGAACGTGTTGGTCAACGTGTAATTTAAATCCTGTCCGCAGAGTCGTCCTTGTATTTTAAAGTCGATTTCTGAGGTGTGGCTTTTTAATCAGCTCAGTGTGAAATTTTACTTTGAGGGGAGGCACCATTCCAGTAAATGTATGCTGATTTAGCCATTAGCAGTTCCTGTTTGCAACGTCCCCATGGATGTATGGACAACTATCACTGGATTGCTGTAATACTTAAGAAAACCAAAAAATATGATTGACAGGCAAGTTCTGAAGCTTATATTTGCAGTATATTTGGCTCCCCTTCAACTCTCCCCATTGAGAGGATTTTAGCTCTTTTGTCTTTGTCCTGCTGAATGTCTGTGTCTATTACGGACCAAATCCTATAATTTCCCATTGGTTACAATGCCTTTCTGAATGATGAATTACAATTAGATAGTGAGTCATTGTAGTGCCAGTCAAAATGGGAAACAATATGAAGTGCTGTGAAGAGGAGTTGATCTTTCTGTCGGCTCTGCTAGACGCTCTCTTGTACTGTTGCTGATTTGTGCTGTGAAAGAAGAAACAGAGAAAACTTCCTGGTAGGGTGTTGGATCAACCTTCAAGCTTGTTTGACTTCTTCATAGGTTTGAGACATTGATGTGCATCTCTGCAACAAAAACCCCTTCGTTAAGTTTAGGTTTATGGTTGGGTTTAAAATAAGCACACCGGTCTTAAGCAACGATCTTCTGCCGCCCACCATAATCGATCTCTCCCACATTTTAAACTTCATCACTTGTTCAGGGCGTAGCATATTCACGCCGATGCATTTACTTACATTGTAGTCAGTCCACACTACATGGCTTACAAATGACACGCAAAAAGCAAGATCGGCATTTTATTGCAAAATTACTTACAAATTGTCGTCTCGTTCATGCACAAAATGGTTATAGCGGACTGATGTGATAGTACAGAAACCAGCTGACCTGAGAGTTTCCAGTTTACAGCGGGGATTCTTCAGTCCGGTACTGAATACCAGCACTCCTGAATCCTCCAGGTCGTTCATACTCAGGTCCAGCTGTCTCAGAACAGAAGACTTGGAGCTAAGGAACAAGCCCACATCATCACAGCTATTCCACGTCAGTGCACAGAAAATCAACCTAGAAAAATAAGTGATAAAAGTGATAAACACAAACATCAGTCTGGATTAGCAAAAATAAGATTTTCAGCGAGTGTTAAGTCACTCTCTAAATGACAGCCATCAAACAGATGTAGGTCTGGTTAAACAGAAAGCTGACCTGAGAGTTTCAAGTCTACAGTGTGGACTCTCCAATCCCACAGAGAGCCACTTCACTTTGTCCTTCAAGTTGTTGTTAGTGAGGTCCAGATCTTTAAGACTGGAGGACGGGCAACTGAGAACTGAAGACAGAGCTTCAATACTCTCTGATGTCAGCTTACAGTTAGTCAGCCTGTAGAATCATCAATAACAAAAATCCATAAAAAATAAGGTTAGTGTCAATGCAGTCTGACAGAACTCAAATTCACTGAAGTTCATTTTTATTAGTTTTGATTGTCTCCTGATTACATCTGTAACGTTATGATGTTTAATGTTAGTATGTTATGAGAAGTAAGAAGCTGGAGAAAGTGAAACAGCAGCACTTGCCCCCCCCCCATGATTACCATCGGTGAGGTGCCATTCAGCAAAATGCCAGTTTTTATTAACGTGTCATATTTCCCAAAAATTTGACCATTGTGACTCTATGGTTCATGCTAACTTTGCACTCGTCACTTCCGTTGAGATTCAGGGAAAATGATATATATACGGGCAAGCAAAAGTCTCGTATGCTTGTCTATGAGTTTGTCGCAGGACATAGTCCCTTAGAATGACCGTAACGAGAGCTACATCCAGGTCCACCTGCCAGCTCACCTAACCAACCTACACATTCATTCTCATACACCGGTGTCTTTATATGTGTGAAGCTGACTTTCACTGCAGTTATACTGTCTTCTAGGTCACAGAAAAAGCTAAAAAAGAGACTTGGATATCTATGTTTCCACAGGTGGGAGAGGTCCCAGCTATGTAGCTAAAACAAATGAAAATGCAGCTCTGATCGACCTTGGTGTCCTGGAGACTGTTCCTCCTCCCTAAAGTCAACTAACAGAAAAGACAGAGGCCAGCTTGACCAAACGCTAAAGAAAGAAAAAAACATGAAAACACATAAAAAGCTATTTTATGTGAGGGATTGTAATGTTAGCTGAGCGAAAAAGTGAACAAGTTGACCCACATGTAGATCCCTATGCAGTTAGCCATAACGGCTACTCGAGGCTACTCGTGTCTTTTTAGACTTGTCAGAATCAGAAACAATAGTTAATGTAAAACTAATTTATATTTGGAAAGATGTAAAAGGCTTGCACGGTTTTCCCAAATATACATTTCACCCCAATCTCTACAAGTGAGGTGACGAGTGCAAAGTTAGCATGATCCAAGGTTTTGGACAAATGTAAATTTTGAAGATAATGATAATGATGGAGCACAATTTTGAAATTCCTAACAATTCCAATTGATCCTGTCAGGACCATGAACATCCGTACCCGAGCATGCGACGGACTGAAGTGTGAGTGGAAGGATTTTGGATGTAGTGCAGGGTAGGTTTTTATAAAAGCTTGAGCGTCACCTTATCTTATTGAAAAAAATAGATGTAATCATTAATAAAATTCACAACATGTTTTTAACTAATATAATATCCTGCTTCAATCCATATTTGTTGGCATTTAGCCTTTCAAAAATAACATTTTCACTGTGGTCAAAAAACTGATTGCTCTCCTGCTCGCCGCACACAAAGGAGGCACCTGTAGGGTACTAACAGCAGACCAATCTGAAAGTTCTATCCGTTAAAAAAGTTGATCAAATAAAAAAGACCAACAAATTCAATCCAATGAATCACTAAATAAAAATTGAGAATTTTGTTCAATGACTTTTTTAAAGGGTTGTATCATAAATAATGACAAGAGACATTAAAAGCTTCATCCAAAAACCTCAAAAAAAGCTTTGGATATTTGTAGATTTTTTAAAAAGACATTTGGTACAGCTTTTTTTTTTTTTTTGGAAGACGGTAAGCAATTTGAGTGGAGTGGGGGGAAATCTGAGTTGAGCGCAGAGTGATATTTAGTAGAGCGACTTTGAGTGGGTGAGCGGGGGGGAACGAAATCAATGTGAAAGAGGAGCTGAAATTGTCACCGCTCCACTCTGTTCTCATGCCCTGGTCGTACCATATATCATGGTAATCCATCCAATAGTTATTGAGATAGTTCAATATTAACCAAAAGAAACTACCTGTGGCACTAGAGGAAATGACAGAATATTAGCAAACTCTTTAGCGTCGATCATCTGGGAACCTTAATGTCTGTACAAAAAAATATATTTCAGATATTATATCTGGATCAAAATGGTGGACTGATCACTGACCTTGCTATTGCAAAAGCCATGCTGCTATCGTCGCTAAAAAGTGTGTATTATGTAACAATATGAGTAGTAGCATGCCACCTTAACAAGCACATTCATAACAAGTATGAAGGCAGGCCATGGTCATAAACAAAAATGTAAAAGACAATCACTATGACAAACTGATGTTACTAAGAGCCTGGGAGTTTCCAGGCTACATTGTGGATCCTTCAAGCCACCCGTGAGCACCTGGAGTTGTGGATCCATCACATTGTAACTCAGGTCCAGCTCTCTCAGATTAGAGGTCACGGAGCTGAGAGCTGAGGCCAGAGCATCACAACTTCTCTGAGACAGGTTACAGCCACTCAACCTGAAGATGTCACAGTCAGAAAGAATGAACAAGGACCTAAAAATGTAACATTTACAATATCAAATATGTCAAGTAAGTTGTGCACCTACAGAGATAGACTGGAGGCTTGAAGCACTGGCAGCAACTTCAGAAGACTTTCCTCTGAACCAGAGAATTTCTTCAGGTCAAACACATCCAACTTGCTCTCTGATGACAGTAAGATGAAGACCAGAGCCGACCACTGAGCAGGAGACAGTTTGTCTGTGGACAGACATTCTGAACTGAGGTACTGTTGGATTTCCTCCAACAGAGAATGATCACGCAGCTCATTCAGACAGTGAAACAGGTTGATGCGTCGCTCTGGAGAGGGATTCTTCCTGATCATCTCCTTGACGTACTGGACTGTGTCCTGATTGCTCTGTAAGCTACTTCCTGATTGATTCAATAGGCCTTGAAGAAGTGCTTGATTGGTCTGCAGTGAGAGGCCAACGAGGAAGCGGAGGAACAAGTCCAGGTGTCCATTTGGACTCTGTAAAGCCTTGTTGACTGCACTCTGGAAGAGCTGATTGACTGCAGATTGCCCAGTAATGAGAGCAGACTGTTGGGAGGTTGGTTGGTCTTCTGACAACACGTTGACACCATAGCTGATGAAGGACACAATGACATGAAGGGCAGCCAGAAACTCCTGAAAGCTCAAGTGGTCGAAGCAGAAACGTTTGTCCTGGTTCAGCCCACGGTCCTCCTTAAAGATCTGTGTGAGCACGCTTGAGTACACAGAAGCAGCTTTAATGTCAATGCCACACTCTTTAAGATCTGCTTCATAGAAGATCAGGTGGCCTTTCTGCAGCTGCTCAAAAGCCAATTTTCCCAGAGACACTGTCACAATCAGGCTTTGCCTTGGGTGTTTTGTGTGTAGTTTTCTGTAGCTCCTCACTTCCTTCACCTGTCCCTAATTAGTTCATTCAGTGCACCTGCCAGTCACACTCTCCCTCATCAGCACAACTCTCCTCACCTGTTCTAGTCACTATTTAAACCCCTGTCTTTCACTCACTCACTGTCAGATCTTTGTGTTTGTTTTCTACCTACCCGCCCGTTTTGCTCGTCCTGTTCCCGGTTTTTCAGCCTGCCTGTTCTGCCTTGTCCAGCCGGATTTTCCCCCTCGTTTCTTGTCCTTGGATTCCCTGTGTGTTTTTGGTTTGTCATTAAACCCTTTTTCTCTTCACCTGACTGTCTGCATTTGAGTCCTCTTTATGTCCCGTGACAGACACAATCATCTTACTGGTCTCTGTGTTCCAGAGTGGATCTGTCTCAGCTCCTTCATGATATTTTGCATTTGCCAGTTTGGACTGCTCTAATAGAAAATGGATATACATCTCAGTCAAGGTCTTGGGCAACTCTCCTCTTTCTGTGGTTTTCAACAAATCCTCCAGAACTGTTGCAGTGATCCAACAGAGGACTGGGATGTGGCACATGATGTGGAGGCTTTTTGATGCCTTGATGTGCGTGATGATTCTGCTGGCCAGCTCCTTATTCCTGAATCCCCATCTGAAGTACTCGTCCTTCTTTGGATCAGAGAACCCTCTCACCTCTGTCACCATGTCAATGAACCCTGGAGGGATTTGACTGGTTGCCTCGTGTGTTGTGGTCAGCCAGAGGCAGGAAGAAGGGAACAGTTTCCCCATGATGAGGTTTGTCAGCAGCACGTCCACCAAAGCCGAGTCGGTAACATCAGTCAGGAACGCGTTGTGGAAGTCCAAAGGAAGTCGACACTCATCCAGACCATCAAGGATGAACACAAGCTGGAGTTTATCAAAACCACATATTCCTGCTTCTTTGGTCTCAGCAAAGAAGTGATGAAGAAGCTCCACCCAGCTATATTTTTTTCAACTCTCGAAAAAAAGAGCAGCTTTAGGACCCTGTCCCTAACATCCTCAATTTAGATGCCAATCTGTCCCCTATTGCTTCACTAAAAACACAACAGGTAATATCTAAGCCCTGTTAGTAAGTAAATCACATAAGACTGAATAACACCATTTTAACCTTAGCTTGTAGCAGGTCTGTTATTCAAATGTATATCCAATCATTTACTATTGTCAACCTTTCCCAGGAGAAGAGCTCTCTTACCTTTAGGAGACTACAAATAAAAAATAATTTTTTCAATAAAACCCATTGTTATGGGTTACAACAATGGATAATGCAAAAAGTCGATAAAAGTAAAGACAAAAGACCTATCTATGTCTGAGAGACCTCAAGACCCAGCCTAAGCCTATAGGACAGAACCCTGAACCTATCTAGTCTCCTCCAGCATCTTTAACCTCCTGGTCCATATCTGGTAGACAACTAAACATTGCCAAATGATTGGATAAAGCTGTTTACATAGTCTTACAATTTTGATATGTTTCTTTAAGTTAACACTAATTTCTTAACTTCCTGTCCGGCCTTCCTGAGTGGAACATCAGTCCGGATGTTTCCCTGAACATTTATAATTTTTGCAAAGTCTGCACTTATCATCTGTTTCGTATGCTGACTCTGACAATGATCGATCAAAGTATTTGAATCCAAGATTATTCACATTTACTCATCTTAACCAATTGTGGTTACAAGAGCATCCAGGGTTACACATGAGTGAATGAGTGAAGATCACTTAAACATTATCAATATTAATTTAACACTCAGAAAAACACTCAAAATTACTCATAGCTCAGTCATATGTAAGAAATCAATAGAAACGTATTGAGTAGGATAAAACTGAAATGCATCAAGACTATATGAGTATGAAATAGAAGAAAACAACACTTTGAAATACTGCTTACTAGTGTTTTCTCTCTTTGGCTAAAGGTTATAAGAGCGGAGCTGCATAAAGGTCAGTCAGGAGAGAAAACAACACGTTCAGATATTTCTATTGTTTTCTATTGATATTTATTGACAATTTCTATTGTCTAAGTGTCAGTCAGGTTCATAAATCACAGAATGCTTTAGGCTGCGCTTTTAGGGTCTAGCTTCCTGCTCCCTAAAAAATCAATTAGTTAAAATTAGAGAGGTTATGGGTGAGGTGTGTCTCGGACATTTTAGGGCTACCGCAACACAGTTCCTTAACTTTGCAACAACTTTAACCCAAAACACACATTTTATCACTGCACTTCAATTGACAGTCAAATATAAAAGTTCAGCTGTTGCCTAATGCTTCCTTTTTGTAGCCTATGGATATAATGCAGAAACAGCTAAATAAAATACTCTAGAGCAGGAAATTTGTGCAGGAGATGTGGCACTGACTCCATCTTTTTAGAGGTTATTCTGTGAAAGCAGTGAGGGAGACAGCAGTACCTTTTCTCTCCAGACAGAGGTCTTGATTGAAGCTCTTTCTTCTCTAGATTGAGGGCTTGAATCTGTGTGGTGTTATAACAAGCCAGGGTAAAGAGAAGAGAAAAAGAGAGGAGGAACCTGAAAGTTCCCCATATGCAGTTCAAGACAGCCTTTGTCAAAAGACCTATACTCCCCTATGAATGTCTTATCTAAAGGCGTGAACCTCTGTATGCATAAAATGATGTTGAATGTTGAACTTAGTCGAAGCTTTAACCACAGACTGCGGAATACTTACTCTGATGTATACTCTTCCCTTGCAAGCGAATAAACAGAACAAGACAACTTTGAATCTTCTGAAGACTTTATTATTGATTTGAGAAGAAAAACTTTCTTCTCCCGATTAACTCAGAAATCTTCCACAACACTAACAATTCAGATTCTGTCACATTCTACACCATAGGCACAGGTATGGGAGCAATTTTGGGGTTAAGTGTCTTGCTCAAGGACACATCAACATGAGACAAGCAGAGCCGGGGATTCGAACTGCTGATTGAAGGACGGCCCTGCTCTCCACTTAGCCACAGATGCTATATTCTCCAAGGAACAGACAGGATGATGTGTTTGGCAGGATTTAGTGAAGGAAAATATGTAATTTGTAAAACTGAAAAAAGAGCATAAAAGTACAAAAGGTAAGTGCCTTTGTAAGTACTAAATAATATCTGTAGTACATCGATAAAAGATTACTGTCTTGTGGTGTCTTGTATGTAGGATATCAAAGCGTTCAGCAGCTTCTTCATGTGGGTCCACAAAGATCTGAGACTTGAGATGAACCCTCATCTGTTAAGTTTAACGGTTGCTGTTTAGTTTGGATACAACTTGTTGTATTTCTTATTTCAACCACAAGATGGTGCCATGATATGTGAAGCATACACAGGTGACACATTAATGCAGGTGATACATGTGATGACTTGATCACCAGTGAAGTCATTCTATTACAGGATGCCTTGTTATGTTTGGAAATGTATATAAAGTGGTTTGTAACTTAGACTTCCTGCTTTGCCTCTGAAGAAGACACATGTGGAAACGTTGTGCTTTTGATTCAGCTCAATGTTGTTGAAATAAATAGAGATTGATGAAGTGAACAGGTGTGTGTGTGTGTGCGCTGTCCTCCTTCAGCCAGAGAAGAGTTCCAGCAGCAGTTTGGTGAGGTTGAGTTGTTTCTTTGTTTGATATTCATAAGGCTTTATGAAACTCTTTTTAAGGGTTATAAAGAATTAAAAGTGGTGGAAATAATGTTTCATAAGTTCAGCGTTCATGATGCTTTATACCTCCATGACAAAGTGACATGTTTCTTGCAAGACAAAAGACAAAAGAAGAGGACAAGAACAGAGACTACAGACCAGTTAACATCATTCAGTCAGTGGATGAGAGAACAGCTTCATGTTTTGTGGCTTTCATTTACAGACAGCAACAAATGAACCGCCCTCAGTTTCAGCACATTCATATGTTCTGATGACCAAGGGGGCTCCCACATGGCCGTCAGTGATGCGTCTGTTGTGAACACGGATCCACAATGAGAAAGGTTCCACAGTGGGGTTCCTCTGAGAGAGAGGACCCCTTCTCTCCAATGGAGCAGGGCCCGAATACAAGACTGTGTCACAAGCAGCCTCACTCTCAGGTGAAAGGAGTTGAACCCTTGTTTCTCCTCCAGTTGACCTGTTGCTGAGGCTGTAGATGGCTCTTCTACCAATTCACTGTGAGCCCACGGGACTGAACATAAGCCTGCACCACCTTTGTCTCCTGGATTACTTTGATTTAAACAGAGGGCACAGATTACCCAGTCATCCAGATGTGGCAGATTTTTTGACATGCTCCATCTGAAGTGGGGCTAACGCAGCCGAGTAAAGATAATCGGTGCCAGTGAAACTGGAAAACTTGGACCTGGAAAGCAAAGTGGAAAATGGTCTGTGCTCTGGGCAAACCGGGACGGGGAATATGCATCTTTAAAATCAAGGGACCGCTCTCCTGCATCTCATCTAACAGAATGACGCTTCTGAGATAATTGCTTGATGATTGCTTTTACATTCATTTGTGAGATTATTTTGTGTCATGTGTTTTAAATGAAGTGGAATGACTTTACAAATGTGACAGGATTCTGTAAAGGAGCATTTTAAATCAAACGTTTCAATAAATGAATTGTATTGTATAAAATGGCCACATTTGTCCATCAAATCAACAACATATACAACTTTCTTTCCCATGCCACTCACTTGTTTAAATAAGGTCTTCAATAAATTGTATGGGCTTGATTATTCCACAAGGTGGAGCCATGTGGTGTGACATTATGGCTGAAGATCATTTTACAGTAGTGCAATATCATTTTATGGAAATGTGAGTTTAAAAATGCAGTTTTCAAATGTAAAATTCACACCTCAGCAAAAAATCCAACTCGCTGGAATAAATATTTCAGCATATGAAACCATAATGAACCAGGTTGTGCCAAATAAGCTTTTATCCAGTTGAAATTGTAATCAATGACCCACCATTGTTATAGTCTTTAATTATTTGAGATCTTTTTAGGCAACAGGTTTTATTTTTTCCATATGAATTCAAAGTAACCGAGTTCACCTTTTTAATCATTTGAGGAGAAAGATGAAGAGAATAACATGGACCAATTCATTTAGATGTACCTCCTACTTTTGAATTCTCTCCAGAATAGAATGATCCGAGCTGCTGCTGATGAAGACATTTGCTCATTCTACCTATTTGGTCTCTATATTTATTTGCTCTCTTTTATTTCCATTTCATTGTTAGACATAGGAATTTTTATTTCAGTTAACAGGAATGAATTTCTCAACACAAGGATAAAGTGGTAACAGGTAAAAAAAAAAAAGGTAAAACATTCTTTTTTTTATTATAATAAAAAAGATACATCTATTACGTATATTTTTTCTAACTTTCTTTTTTTTCCTGACGAATCAGAAACCTTTATTCCCAAGGCAGTATGCCAATATTAACATTGATGAAATGATCAGCAATAAATATACATTAATATGCAAATATCAACAATCATCAAAAACAATATAATATATTGTCACGAGGCATGATGAGGACTCAAGCGCAGACAGTCAGGTGTGGTGAAAAAAGGTTTTAATGACTAACCAAAAACAAACCAAGGAATCCAAGGACAAGACAAGAGACGAGGGGGGAAATCCGGTAGGACAAGGCAGAGCAGGCAGACTGGGAAACCAGGAACAGGACGAGCAAAACGGGCAGATAGGTAAGAAACAAACAATGATCTGGCAGTGGGTGTGTCTGAGGCAGGGGGTTAAATAGTGAAGGAGGCAGAGTGAGCAGGTGAGAGTCATGAGCTGATGAGCTGAGTGTGACTGGCAGGTGCACTGAATGAACTGATTAGGTGAGTGAAGAGCTACAGAAAGAAACACAAAGACACAGAACACACAGGGCAAAGCCTGATCGTGACATATATAATATTATAGGCATTGCTGTAATACTGTAGAAACCCTACCATGACCTCATAGAGTGCAGAGTGGACTGAAAGTGCAGGGAAGTTGCTGCAGATATTTTATTTGTCAGTTTATTTTGGGGGAAATAATGCCGGTCTGAAAGCATCTGACCAGCTACACCAGCATGAAACTTACAACATTCACACCAACCTGAGCAGTGCTTTTGTTTATTGCTAACTAGCAAAAGTTAGCATGCTAACACTTCATTAAGATTGTATTTGCATCGTCATTGTGTGCATGTTGCTATGCTATTATTAGCTTTTAGTTTAAAGAGCTGCTGTCCCCGAGTACAGCCTCTCACTATAGTCCTGTCACAGTGTCGGTTGTCATGGTGCTTATACTGTTGTTGTTTTTATGGTCATCCTTGATTGCGACGTGAAGACACATGTGCTTGGTCAGTTGCGATCCACAGCACCACAGAAGCAAAAGTAACAATCCCAAAACAATCATTGTCATTGGTTTGGATTGTTCCAATTGAAACAAATTTCTGGCGATTGATATGACAAACGTCCTCTTGTTGGCATTTTACGTTACCTGAAGGTATCGAGAACCAGGTATTAGACGGGCCCGGAGCTAAATTATTACAGACTGAGATTGAGAAGCCTCACTGATACTGGTGTTTTTCCATTGGTAATTTTTTTAAATTTTGGTGTAACCTATCACCAAAACATTCAAAATTACTACATGTATTTTACTTATACTTTTCTTATATTTATATTACTATATAAAAATGGATTTATTGAATCTGCTGTCCGCAGTCTCTCATCCACCAGCTCCATGTTTACACAATCACAGCACTCATAGTCGAATCCTAATCTTCTAATCCTGATATGAATTCATCCGTTTTTAAAATTGTATGCGTTATTAAAAGCAATAATTTAGTAATGAAAGAGAACAGAGTATTGATAAGAGTAGCTCCCGGTAGTAATAAAATCCTAAAGATACCTCTCCGTACCTGAAGTTCACCGTAGTTCTCCGACACAGTTGGAAAGGCGGAGCTGAGGGGTATTTGGCAGGTTGCAATCTGCAACTTCACCACTAAATCTTACACACTGGCCCTTTTAAGCGGTGCTCCTATATTTTGTGCAGACGCTTCTAAAACTTTCAGTAACCCCAATATAATTTATGAATGAAACTTTTTAAACTACATTAAGCCCAGGCACCGGTGTTATACTCTGCCAGTGGTTCTAAATCTACTGCTAGTTCTTTTTGATTTGATTATAGTTACCACTTGTTACTGCATAATTAATGGTTTATTAAGAGCTAGAGCAGCTGGCTCTGATGAATCAATACGATTTTGAGCTGAAGCCTCAGACACATCTAATGTAATCAAGTGGACCAAAGGTGACACAGGAATGGATTTTCACTCTTTCCATCCCACTCCCACAAAAAAATCTTCCAATCCCATGACAGGGTTAAAATAAATAAATGTATATTGTCCTGTCCCAACACCGGAAGAAAGAATCCCGTCCCATGTTTATTCATACTAGAACCGCATATTTACACATAAAAACTAGAGATGCACCAATTTCCTGGCCGACTGTGATTTTCTTTACATACAAACATTTTGGCAACTTTTCTTGAATGAAAAAAATCTAATGTATATTTGGAATTTATGAATATTGTGTAAATAGTATATATATATATATACATATATACATATATATATACATACACATATATACATATATATATACATACACAGTATAGTCAACTCTATCTAAAACTATGTTTTTATGTATTTATCGTTACAAAACTATGAGTCAGGATCTATTTACATGAATGTAAAGGTGTGTGTATTATATTATATTAAAGGGGCATAGCACCTAGCTTAAGAACTCAAATATGTCACTTCCTTGTCTCCTAAAATGTACGTTCCAAAATTACAACAGAGCTGCATTGTGAATAACTTTGTTGTAGTTCAAGTTTGCTTTTGACGTATAACTTTAAAATGAGTCTATGGAAGTGTACGGAGAGTCATGGATTTTCATCCAGGACACTGCTGTTTGTGTCCCGTGTGAATAAACTACTTTTGTTACCTAAAAATAACCAAGTAGTTCCGTAGCGTTTCTTATTTATTCTGTTTAACCACGTGTTTCAAATTTTTTTTTACTATTTGGAGTGGAATAAAATGTTTCTCCAACTGACTGCGCACGGAGCAAGAAACCCCTGTACTGTCCACAGAAGAGATGTATAATAAGAGTGTTGGGAGGCGGGGCGCCTCGTTCCTGTTCCTATGAAAGTTCCTCAGAGTAGCAAAAATAAATTAACTTCTAAATATAAAATTACATAAATCTTCTCGCGAGCTCCCACATCCATGGACTCATAGAGCATAGAGCGTACTAGCGTTTCCAGGCGGCAACCTACGGTTCTGAAGAGTGAAGCCGATGCAGAAGTGTCTTAAAATTTGCATTCTCTCTACTGACCAGCAGGGGGTGACTCCGGTTGCAAAGAGAAGTCGGATTGTATAGAAGTCTATGAGGAAATGACTACTTCTCTCTTGATTTATTACCTCAGTAAACATTGTAAACATGAGTTTATGGTCTTAATCTATAGTTTCAAGTCTTCTTCAATACAGCATGATGTTCATTTAGTAAATTATGGTCCATTTAGAGTCAAATAGACCAGTGGTCCCCAACCACCGGGCGTGGATCATTTGGTACCGGGCCGCACAGAAAGAATAAATATTATATTATTTCCGTTTTATTGATTATCAGAGTCTGAAAGAAGTTTTATTTTGAAAAATGACCGGATTCTCTCGCAATTTCATCCGCCTGTGCCTCTTGACACAGGTCAAGACTGTCTCGGTCACATGATACGTTACCTCAAAAGTTAAGCCCGCAAACTAGCGAAAATGAGTAAATAACTTTTGGAGAGCTTCTTTGCAAAGGGAGAAAGGCCACTAAGGAGACAGAAGAAGAGCTACAACTTCCAATAATATGAAAGCTTCATTTAACAGACATCAGGAGTCTGATTAAATATCAGGAGTAATTCTGACGAGCCAAACCCGCTCTGCAGTATATGTGGCGACAAAGGATCCGCTGCTGGAGATTGTAAATGACGGTGGCCTTAAAAGTATGTTTGAGACAACAACTCTGCTGGTGTTTTGGATTAAAATCAAGGCTGAATATCCTGAGCTCGCCACTAAAGCACTGAAAACCCTGCTTCCATTAACAACATCCTCTTTGTGAAGCAGGACGTTCTGCAGTGACAGCAATCGATACAAAATTACGGAGTAGACTGGACATCAGGAACACACTTCGGGTGTCATTGTCTCCCATTAGCCCCAGATGGGACCGTCTCGTTGCAGAGAAACAAGCTCAGAGCTCCCACTGATTCAGCGTTATTGTGAGTTGTATTTATTTATGCATTTTATATTTGTTTTCATGCCGATCGTATCATTTTATTTCGTCGTGTTTTTCCGCCACACCTTGAAGGCCGGTCCGTGAAAATATTGCCTTATATGAAACCGGTCCGTGGTGCTAAACAGGTTGGGGACCTCTGAAATAGACCATAAACCAGGGTTTGCTTTAGGGCGGGCTTACTGTGATTGACAGGTCATTGCCGCTATCAGAGACGTATACGGTGTCTCGTCACTCCTCATTCCAAATATGGTTGCTTCAGTTCATCGGTTGCGAAAAAAACATGACGATGGCCATAAACCAAGGCGGCGACGGCGAATACGCACACCAATGAGTGACGTCACGACGACTACGTCCACTTCTTATATATAGTCTATGGTTCGGCCTCGTTCTCATCGCTTATGCTTTTTATTCACATGAAGGAAGGAAAATAAATGGATTTGCTATTAATGCATTTTACAACTCTTATGCCATAACGATGTAATTAAGGGCTATTCAATTTGATTTAGCTAAAAAAAAAAACTAATGCAAGTTGACGGATCCGGAAGTTGAAATTCCACCGTTTGGCCACTGTATAAATTTTGCCTTAAAGCCCGGGGCTTAGAGATTTTGCAACACTGTGGCAATAAGCATTGTGTGGCACATGCATGCAACACTGACAGGAACAGCCTCCGCTATATAAGTGACTGATCCGATCCATCGGTGCATCTACCTAAGTATTTTTTCCCCTGTCATGTGATGAATAGTGAAAGTGACTCCCATTTTGCCGGAAAAAAAGGTCAGCCTATATGTACAACGTTAGGGCTGAAAGTGAGTTTGTTTAAAACCGTGTCAGTGTCGAGGACGGAGAAGACTCTCCGAGTGTCTCGGAGCAGAAGAGCCGACATTGACAGGGAGTAAGGTGTTATTACTGGAACACAGAAATGACAGAACAGGACACACAGGCTTCCTCACACTTTTCCATGATAAAAAAAAAGTGAATGCCGCTACTACACAGAGGAAATAATTCAATGATAACAAAAAGAAAAAGGGGACACGATGGCTATAGGCTAGTAAACATCTGGTGTGTGTCCGCAGTCTATTCGACAAATTAAAAAGTACTACAACACCTGATTTCAGGATGGTTTTGGAACATCTCCACCACATTTAATTTGCTTTCTCTTTTTTTCTCTTTTTTTTTTTCATCGTTTGTTGTTTTTTGTGAAAGAAAAAAAAAAAAAAAAAAAAACGAAACAAAATAAAGATAACAAAAAAGGTTAATCCTACAAAGACTTTTTTTCCCCCTCAGCACTCTTAAAACTTTTCTAACTCGTAATATTTTCAAGTCCGATAGTTGTGACACTGGAAGCAATGCATACGTGTGTCAGTCCTCTCTCCGCGACTGATAAAAGGGGGAAGAGGGTGTCGGGGGCGTGATATGTCGGAGGGCATACATGGTGAACAGACAAGTGTTGGTGGGGGGGGGGGGGGGGGGGGTCGGACTTGCCTCCCACGCCACGACGTTGAAGTCTCTTCGTCTTGAAGGAGGTCGGGAGGAAGGGGGTGGGGGAGGTTGGTAAGGATGTAAACTGGAACGCTGCCAATCCAGCACAGCTTCACTCACTCCGTGAGGATCACGTGGGGATCATTGGTCCTTACCGGTTTGTTGTCAGAATCTCCCCCCCCCCTCCAACTGTGCCGGAGGTATCTGGCCGGGGAGGAGCTGCTGATATGTCCACAAGGATAAAAAGAAAAGAAAAACTGGGCGTTTTGGGTGAAGAGAACCGTGCGATGGGAGCAGCAGGTTTACAGCTCTAGCTTAAAATAAGACAGTTTCTTTTTGGCGAGTTTCTCCCACTGGTCACCTTCCGTGTTGAAATTCTCTCTCAAGCTATCGCAACTGGCACTTTTTTTGTATGCACAACTAAAAGGCAACAAAAAGAAAAGCTCTTCGACTCGGGAGCTCTTGGTGTGGCCTTTCAGAACGGCTATGCACACTTCCCTTTTAGACACGATCGTACGTGATACGACCTGCTCGAAGCCTTAAACCTGCTGCGAAAGTGAGAGAATGAGAACATGTAGCGCATTTTAAGATGCTTGTTTGCCATCAAAACCCAAAGTGAATTTCAGTGAGTCTGGTACAGATTTATCTCGGTGGTCATAGCCGAGCTCTGACGAAAAATACACCTTCCGACAACTCCTTTTATTCATTTCTCTTAAGAGCAGATTAAAAATGTCCCCTGGCTTTTTGGTCAGTTTTGGAGGGTGCTCAAACTAGCAGCTCTTCTATGACAAGACACTGCGTGTTAGTGAAAAAACCTCCGGCAAACTGGTCCGTAAACTTATCATTTTTAAAGTTTTATTTTTACATTTTAATAGTTTTTATGTAAAGTCCAACTAAGACAGGTGTGTTTTTTAACTTTAGCTTTTCCCCTGCTTCTGGCCTTTGAGCTAGGCTAATATCGCGGGAATGCGTAAGATGTGCGAGCACATTTAAAGCTGCGCTGATCAATATTTGGATTTTTAACGACGGATCGATTGTGTAGTGTGAACGGTGTCAACCGACTGCTTTTTACGCGTGGACAAACGACAAATCGTGCAGCTTATGTTTTCAAACGAGGTCGACTATCATCTGACGTGTTGTGCGCTAACATGCTAGCACGGAGCCCACTTCCTGTCAGTTGTAGTGTACGCCGAGGTGTTGGCAAAGAGGACTGGAACCTAAAAATCTACAGCGGACGAGACGAATGCAGCGCTTTATCTCTTTGCTCAGCACGGAAGGTGACCGGTGTGCCATTCTCCCAAAACTTGATGCTTGCATCCACACCACTGCTTTAAAGTGGAACGTCACTTGTTTTGTACAAGTCACAAAAAATTATAAAAAGCATATTTTCCGTACTCTTTTGGGTGCTCTGGCTTCAGTTTTCTGATATCTCCTCCTAAAACCCAACTGTCTGCATATCGGGGTGAAAAAAAATCACTTGTGATTTGTCTCGCGTGAGTCCGTCTCTTGAGGAAAGTGCGGCGGGGCCCTTGAGGACTGGATCAGATATGAGAAGCCTACATGGCAGCCCAGAGACGAGCATTGATGATGTCGATGATGTCGATGATAATGGCGCCCTGCTGTACAAATGAAACGCTTTAGTGTAGATGTGGTGTGGAGAACTGTAGGAACGGACTGGTGCTGGGATCTGGCAGCGAGTTGAGTCTCAGGGTACAAAGGGGTTTGAAGAAACACTTCGGAGGTCATTATGACACCAAAAAAAACAAGACGTTAAAAAAACGATAAAGGAGGGGAAGTGGAGGGACTCAGATACATGTTGAAGGGAGGAGGGGATAGATCAGAACAGCTGTGCATCTCAGCTGTGCACAAGTTGAAGTCCCAATGGATCCGAGGAGGGAGGGGTTATGAGGTTTCGTCTGTCAGCGAGACAAAAGAGTCTGGACGGATACGAGAGCGTTCGACCGTTCATATAGTGATGGACTGAACAAAGTAGAATGAGGGGGACGAACAAGGGGAGGCAGTGCCAGCACAGCACTGGTTTTGGTATATCGGTTTTGGCTGCGGTCGGTGCGTCGGTCGGGGCTGGAGGGTCGGGGGGGCTGGGAATCTCTTGTCATGCGGGGGCGGGGCGGTCGAAGGGGTCTCCGCGAGGTCCTCGCCTTAACTGCCGTAATGCATGGTGTTGCTGGGGATGACCATCGGCGAGGCCATGGAGATTGCGGCGCCCCCCATGGTGAACTGGTTGGTGATGGGATAGTAAGTACCGCTGCTGCTGGGACCCGACTGGCCCGTGGTGGCTCCTGGGGGAGGACAAACAAAGCATGATGGCGTTTCCAACTGGAGGTGGTCCATTTCTGTGAGGCAGCCTGATGCGTTTCTCTACTGTGGTGTTTGTTTAAATAAAGTGTTAAGAGGACGTACCCTGGACAATTCCTGTGCTCATGATGGAGCCCATCCTGGAGTGGGTGTGGTTTACAATTCCGGTGTTCACTGTGACCAATCAGAGAGGGGAGAGCACAGTTAATGATACGTGCAGCGCTTCAACACATTTTAGCTTCCTGTTTTTAGCTACAAAACAAAATGGTGGGAGCCCTTAAGAGCCCCTCACACAACACAAGAGTAGTTCAGCCAATCAGACGGCAGAGAGGCTGTCGAAAACACCTTCACGTGTAAGTGTGGTCGCTGTGGGAAACATTTGAAAAAGCTGAAACACTGTCGGAGCTGTTAAAATGGGAAGTGGAAACTGAAGCCCTGAAAGGAGTTGAAGTGTAGGGGGTAAAGTGGGAGTGGGAGGTGTCAGTTTACGTGAAAATGCCGAGGAGTGCCAGTTCAAGTGAATAAACTGAAAGATGGTGTCCGTGTTGCCCGGTGTACCGATGCTAGATCTCAATACCCAAAGCAGACACCTTTAATCGTTAGTGAGAGAACATCCGGCTGGCCAGGATTACTTCTGTTGTGCATCTTGTTACATTGCTAAATGCCACTCTTACAAACCATTAATGTTTGTGCATATTCCCAGAGATAAGGTGCATTCCTTAAGTATGCGATTCCATTTCCTCAGTGGATAGTTTAAGTAATCTTTTTATATTCCATCCAGGCATTAAAACCCTTCTTCTCACCAGACACCACCGTCTTTCTGATCACCGTGAAATGGAAAGAAAGGAAAAGCAGCCCACCGAGAGTAAGAGCCGCTCCCACACAAACACTTGTAACATGTTAAAAAAAATGATTAATTCAGAAGTATCAGACTGACCGCCGACCGATTGGTGCATCTCTAGCAGCGAGATAATTAGCCATGGTATTGTATCAAAGTCGTAATTCTGGTATCGTAAGAACACTGGTTAGGAGTACATTCAGGGTGACCAGAGAAAATTAGAAGAGCTGATGTCGTTTTTTGTTTTTTTGTCATTCAAAAAGGCCAAAAACCTGAGACAAAAGATTTGAAGTGTGATTTGAAGTGTTAGCATTAAAATGAGTTGAAATGTCAACCGAAGAGCAAGAGTAAGAGATGAAAGAGGTTGAAATGTCATTAAAAGTTCAAAGGGAGGAAGCATATACTGCAAGAGTTATTTGTGGAAAAATGTAATTATCAAATTATAAACACCGTCAACTACTGAGTTACACAAACGCATTGTTAAACTGTTGATTTGTAACATTACACATTTGACATTCATCAATCTGACACTAAACATCAAGTAGAAAAGGCGTTGAAACACTACTCCACTTCACTTGTCATGAGCTCACATATGTCGCCACATTTCTACAGAACACAGGTGGGAGAAAATGTTTGGTTAGCCATTGTTTTCTCCATGATACATACAGTGCTGCAGAGCTGACTGGAGACCAGAATACTTCTGTTCAAACCGCCAGTCTGCAACGTCATGCTGCGCTGCAGACCCTCTCTCAGTCGCTCTGCGCTGTGCTCCCCACTACGTTAAGTACCATGAGATGTTGAGAAGTCGGGGGGAGTGCGATTCGTACCGAGGGGGATGAGGTTGTTGTGAGACACCGCCGGGCCGCTGCCAATGACTGTGCTGAGGTCATAAGCTGCAGGCATCCCTACAGGGGGGGAGACACAAAAAACATAATCATCAACACGTACTACAAAGAAGTCATCAGATTCAGCGTTCTCAGTAAATATAGCTCTTCTTAGTGCAGGGCCTGGTGACACCATGTGACTTGGGAGAGGGGGAGGGAGAGGGAGGGGCAGACCTCGCAGAGTGTCCGTACCGTCTCCCATCACGTTTGTTGAGGACGGGTTCTTGAATGCAGTTTTCAGCACTGCTCAGCAGGTGTTACTGAATCCATGCGGAGGGATGGGATGGCAACTGCTGGTTTGCAACATGGCAAACATGGTTATTAATGTTTCAAAATTCTGATTCAGAATACCTTGTGTTTTGCATTTGTCCGTATGACCTGTAGATTGTTTGCAGTGTTACTTTAAAGTTACCGTGAGGAACTTTAATGCTGATGCCGCTGTATGACCTACATGAGTAAACGAGACCATCAGCGAGCACATCGCCTATTTCTCTCTCATTATTCTTAATGCTCGTCATCGAAATGATGCAGGTTCACAATAAACTCCTCAAACTCAGACTCCAGCGGAGCCAGCGACAAGCCTGCCGTGGACGGACCCAGATCCAGCTTTGCCACTGTCTTGGACCTGCAGTTGGAGCTCCAGAGGGGAACCAGAACCAGGACTGAGCGGGGCAGACTGTCAGACCCTGCTGCAGTAAAACCAGAGGTTTTCTAAAGAGAGCCTGGTGCTTGGTGACACTAAACCTTTTAGTCCCACAGGGGCTGCCAAAAGCAATAGTGTAGCTTTTTGAATCATGTCATTAGAAAATGTTCTTGTTTGGGAAAACAAGGCAGAACCTAAAGCCGAGGCCTTAAAGGTTTTCACAAGTTCAGGTTATGAGTTAAGAGACACACACACACACACACACACACACACACACACACACACACACACACACACACACACACACACACACACACACGTCATATAATTAGAATATCATCAAAAAGTTGATTTATTTCACCAATTCCATTCAAAAAGTGAAACTTGTCTATTATATTCATTCATTACA
>NW_022280086.1:345173-404006 GCF_004355925.1 Anarrhichthys ocellatus | reverse complement strand
ACAAGCTGCATCAACGTAGTCTGCTGAAGATCCTCCACGGACTTTCAAAATAAAAAAATGTGTTAACGCGCTATAAAATAATTGTCGGCGTCAATTAATGAATGCGTTAACGCGATAATAAGGCGTTAACTTGCCCAGCACTAATATATATATAAATAACTAAAGAAATAAACCTAAACCACACCTACTCACAACTAAATCCTACGGTCTAATCCTGTTTCTTTCCATGGAGGGACTTAGGACCCAGGGGAATGTAGGTGAAGGAAACAGGAAGTGACGGAACGGAAGACACGCCACACAAACAGCTGTTCACCGCTCGCTGGCCGGCCATTTATTTTCGGCTTTAATAAATTAATGCTTTAACGCGGAAATAAAAAAATACCGTGAAATATACCGTGAAACCGCCAGAATCTTACAAAATACCGTGATATGCATTTTTGGTCATACCGCCCAGCCCTACGGGTGACCCCAAACTTTTGAGTGGCAGTGTCTCTTTCTTCATTTGGGGTTCTAATTAGGAGAACATCTGTACACTGTGCAAGAGTTGTGTTCCAGCTAGACATCTCCAATGCTTCATGGAACTGAATTAGGGACACCTTTTAAATAAAAAAATGTATTTTAAAGAATTTTAAAAAGAATTTCTCCTAATAAAGAACAACGCCAACATGGGGGTAATTATTAAGGTTTGTCATTAAATGACAAAAACGAATCATTCTCATGTGTCAGTCTGCTGTATGTACTTCTTGGGAGCCTCTCACCTGGAAGTACTGTACAGCAGAGGAGTCCTCTGTTCTGTCACTGAAGACTGAGCGCTCATTGACGTGCCCACGACTGTTCTTCAGGAGGTTATAAAAGGACTGAAAGTCTGCAGCGGAACACAAACACACACGTATAAGAAGAACAATGATGCACTTTACACCGGACCCTACATTACACAACAGCATGCATACAGTCACAACAGTTATGTTGAATGTTTATGTTTGAACTTACGCGTGCAAAGGTTACTTCACTTCCTTTTCACTAAGCCCAACGTTAACAGTTTAGAGCAGTATAGAGTTTCAGATATTCATCATGTTTGAGTCACTTTATAGAAATACCAGAACACAAGCTAAAGTTATGTCTTTTTATTTGACTGTGGTGATGTACGGCATGTTTCTGTTGCTCTGTTTTAGATATTGGTTCAGGTCATCTACTCAATCAGGGATATTGAGAACAGCTTGTTTCATTACTTTGGCTTCATCAAGTCTGCGGCTGACCTTTGAACTTTTTTTCATGTTTGTATTTTCAAAGAGAAAAATATTTTTAGATGAGGATTAATTGAAGACAGCGTCTTGGGTAATGTTGCCTGGGTCGAAA
The DNA here is from genome assembly GCF_004355925.1 of Anarrhichthys ocellatus. NCBI lineage: Eukaryota > Metazoa > Chordata > Actinopteri > Perciformes > Anarhichadidae > Anarrhichthys > Anarrhichthys ocellatus. The sequence goes on along the minus strand of NW_022280086.1, from coordinate 402,650 downwards.
ACTTCCCAATTAAAGAGCTGCTAACATTAGCTTCTGATAGCATCCAGGACCAGTGAGAGAGGAAATACAACACAGTGGAAGTGGTTCTGTTTAAATGTAACCTGTAAACCCACAAACTAATGTAGTTAATACACTAAGTAGTGAATTACTTAGCAGGGCATACTAATGTTAGAGCAGATAAACCAAACATTTAATAATTTCTTTAAACAGATTTGCTCTTGATAAAAAAACAAGTAGTCCATATTATTTTTATACGGAGTGTCTCTGTTACTACAGCCCCAGAGATTCATACATTACAGTAGCACATGGTAAGTGTACCCAGTGTGTGGGAAGCACAGACTTACTGCTTACATAACGAACGTTGGCATGTTGGCTCTCTCTGGGGTTATAAACAGAGAAAACTAAACCAATCCACCATTTTCACACGGTGGCCATAGCTATGGAACTGTCTGACTAGTATCTGGGAGAGCGTGACACATGGCTGCCGTGTGAACATGGTGAATGTCATGCTGGAACGGGGGATTTGCAAACGGCTACTGAGAAACAGACATATATATACCTAAATTCTAATCACTACTTCAATAATTCACATTTGTTCAATATTTCCAATGTTTGGTTCGACAGAAAAATACTTCCTTTACTGGCAGTATTTTTGACCTAAAATCATGATGTTTCCACATTTTGGCTCATATATATGGTGTGTGTGTGTGTGTGTGAGAGACGGATGTACAGCGTGCAACAGCCATATTGTATTTGGCCGTGTGTGTGTGTGTGTGTGTGTGTACCTGCAGGTGAGGAGAACTGCAGCAGGACGCTGTTGCAGCCCAGTGTGATGATGAATGACTGCTTCCCCACGCGGCTGCACTCCGTCTCCCTGGAAACCGAACACTTGAACACACTCGCCTCCTCTCCTGGACAGAAAAAGAACAGAAAAAGTTAGGACAATAAGACATACTGGCCTACAGCCACTGAAAATAAAACCTGTGTGGCGAATACTGCTGGAAATTTACGTGTATTTATACATCTTTAAAGTCAACGATGGCTCTGGAGGTGACGTTTGGCTGCCTCAGTAATACAGAGCACTGAAGACGAGCTGTAAGAGTCTGAGTCACATCGGCACTGATTTGACAGCCTGCATGTTCAGCTTAAAGAACATGCTTTGATTTGTATTTTCATTTTGTGTGACGTCTAAAGAGTTTTCTTGCTGCGAGGCACATGTTAGGCCTGACATTTCCATTTCAGATTCAACCCAACCAGCTCCTGTGTGGGAGAGCTGAATGAAATGCACCTCCAGCCTCTTTATCTCCCTCCGCCGCTCTCACACTGTGGAGGACTATGCACGAATGATGAAATTTGGTCCTTTTTTTAAAGAGCTTGAAAAATATAAAATAAAAATACATTTATATATTTCTACAATGTGTCGACACGAGACAGAATGCGTACAACCAAAATACCCAGCTGGCTCTCTGTACGTTTGTAATAGTCAACGAATCCCAGAACAACATCTAAGACCAAAAGTGTTTGTCCATCTCTCAATACTCTCCGGCTTCTTTACTCAGTCTGGTCCCACTGAAGATGGAAATCCACAATAAAAGCCCCAGAAATATAAAAGTGTCTTAAGGCTCAGTCATTCGCTGTAGTTTTTACTCAAACAAGAAGAAGCAATGGCGTTTGTTGAGGACTATTTTCAGCTGCGTATTAAGCCACATTTGGTGCTCCAGTGAGTGTTTGTGGCAGCAGAACGATGTATGTGGGATTGAGTCAAAAGGAACTAGTGTGTGTGCGTTTATGATAATGAAGGAACATGTCACCCAGTGAGACAATGTGGCTCACTGACGTGTTCTTAATAGTTGTTGACAACACAAAATGAAGCCAAAGCGATTGCGATGCATGTTTTCAACCATATAGCTTTTCTTTTGCCACAGTCGATACTCGCTGTGTGTGTGTGTGTGTGTGTGTGTGTGCGCGCGTGCGTTTGCATCCATTTCCACTTTAGGATAGAAACCTGTGAGAGATACTAAAGCTGCTGTCACCACCATGACTCTTCTGGTTAAAATGCATGCTACAAGAGTTATCTTTTTATTTTTAAATCCCATATCATTTGTCAACCCCGTGTTGCGAGATCGGCTTAATAAAGACGACCTGAATAATGCACTGCACTGGTGGAGAAGCGCACACCTCCCGAGATAGAACAAGGATGAACAAACATTTGATGGGATAATCACTCTCTTGAACTAAAACTGGAAAGATGGATGATGATGAATGAACACCTCTCAGAACTCCTTCTGTGCGGCCCTGTGCCAATACGTCTCCAGGCTGTGTGAGCCTCGTCGTCGCGCAGCAGGCCCGACACAGATGCACAGAGAAGCCTGAGCTAATCCAGCGCCTGTTGAGGGATTAAGTGCAGCACTTCAGATTAAGAGAGAAGCATCCTCAGAGTTCTCCTGCGCCAAACCAACCACGTCCGCCATCGACCACGTGACAAGACAGCTCGTAACAACGTGAGAAAACGTCTAACTCGATACAAACGGGATCCAGGACTACGTACCGGCAGGTGATTCATTTTGATAATTGGATGTTAATGGTGCCCATGTTCCCCAAATACATATCTGATCTCATCAAACAAGAGCCAGGAATGAGTTGGCAGAACTCCAGCTGAGGATCACTTTCCTTCACTACTTTTACCTTCATCACCATGAAGCAAGATTACTAAACTAACAAAAACTGACATCAATAAAGCTGTGGAAGGAATCGAAGGACAGAGGGCTGATGTCAAATATACACACTTTTAAATGAGTTGTTTTACTATCAAAATGTTTTATTCTCATTATTATCATTCTTCCCATAAAAGATGACATCATCTGGGTTATTTTTTTCACATAAGACAAAAACATTCTACAACTGTCTTCCCATGGCGAGTAGAACTCACCGAGGCAGTTCAGCTGACCTACATGTGTCAAATCTGTGGACTTCCTCTTTGATGACTCTGCAGGATATAAATAGATAGTAGATCCGGTTCTGATGAAAACACCTCCCCTCACTTCTGCAATGCAGTGAACCCTGACCTAATGAGTTGGTGCATGTTTGAAGAGGGTAATCTGAATATTTCTAATAAAAAGGTAATGAACTAAAAGATGTATCATCATCATCAACTACAACGTCTCCTTCAAACAACTGTATTTATTAAAGTTTCTCCCCAAAAAACGACAATTTACAAGATTACATGTGAACATACATTGACGTTAAAGCCAGAATGCATCATGTTGTAACTGAATGGAGCCTCAGTACGTTATACGCACATCTACACCACTTGCAGTCTCTTTTGATATCCATCTCCTAACAACTCCCTGATCTTTTTCTATTTCCCAAAATACTCCCACGCTGCAGATTTAAGGCACGTTTTGGCAGGTATGAGGCTGGACTGTCGGTTCCCTTACAGATCTCCTTTTCAACACACCGCAACTCTCACACACAGAACAAACAGGTGCCGTACGTCTTAAGTTACTCGCGAGATTGGTTTTCACAGCGATACAACACAGGAATCAGGACACCATAGATATCGCAGCTTCTACGGTTCTAACTTTACTAATCTTACTGTAGAATGTAGAACACATCCAGTTCAACTGCAACAGTCGTGACAGGATGTTTACACGTGCAAACAGCTGCTCACCTCACATTAGTGCTGGGCGGTACACCGGTTTTAAATTCCCGTATGATATGAATTTTTCACACACCGTCATACCCGAAACAACTGCTGTCACTCTTCAACAGGCAGCTAAATATGTTGTTCGCCGCTAAGAGCGCTATAGTCGGAGCTAGTTACCTTAAGTGTATTGAGAGGGACCTCTAATCATGGTTATAACTTTATAACACAACAATTAATAACCCACAACTAACGCTCTTTAACATGGCAAAACACCACAACGGTTTGTGACAAATAAACAATTTGTAACACTAATAATTGTACATTTATAAAATTACACCGCCGAACGGCATGCTGGGTACAGCTCGCTAGCACAACAGTCTGCTAACAGCTTGGAGAGGCTCCGTCGCTACAGTGTCGTTACATTAACGAACAGAATAGGCCGATGCAGGATGAATAAAGACAGACCGGAGATGCACCGATAGAGTCTGTGCCCAAAAGAGGAGCTGGGTCTGCTGTTTGGAAGTGTTCTGGTTTTAAAAAATCCGACGTTTTGCGAGTGTCTCGAGCCACTGTTGTTGCGCTGGTGGTAACACGAGCAACTTACTCCATCACCTCAGCAGAAAACATGTGTTGTAATACCAAGAGTGTGATGACGGCAGTCAACCAGTAACGTTAGCGCGAGTGAAACAGTGAAGCTAAAGGGTCAGACATCGCTTGAAGAGGCATTTGCTCGAGGCAGCATATGACAAGAAAAGCAAGCGGTGGAGCGACATTACGAACGCAATAACGATCCAGCTATGCAAGGACATGGTCCCGCTACAGACAGTCGAGAAAGACGGGCTCAGAGCAATGATTTAAACACTGGATTCAAGGTATGTCTTACCGGGGTGACAATACTTCAGCCAAACTGCTATCCTAACATTATACTTTATACATGATGACATTAAAAAATTGTATATTCTATGTACTCCTAACAGTAGAGTAAGCCATTATAAAACTATATAAAAACAGTCAAGAAAAAAAAAATACCGTGATATACCGTAAAACCGCCAGAATCTTAAAAAATACCGTGATACACATATTTGGTCATACCGCCCAGCACTACCTCACATTTTAAAAATCTATAAGAACATTCTCTTGCATCCAACTGTTATTACATCCATTATATTAACTCTTGCCATGTGTATTAGGTAGAGATGCACTCATTGGCCATTTCTGATTTTTAAAAGTCTGACCAACTAATTCTGATTTCTGCCGATTCCCTTTCTAATAACAATAAAAGACTACAAGGCTCCAGAACAACTTGTTTTACAACCGTCCAACCTTACATAAATTATTCTGGTTTTGCTTTGAGTATCGTTAAGCTATTTATTCATGACTTTTTACTTTGAACGTGTTTATTTTGGATTTTTTTACCTCATCCAAGAACCAGTTACACTTACAGTTAACCTGTTCACATTTCTAGCTTTGTGTACATTCGGTTTTTGCACCTTACTGATAATGTTTATTGTTTATAGTTTGTGTATTTGCACTCTTTCCTACTTTGTACTAACCAGACGGTTTGTTACACAGAATAATCTGAGACGTTGACTTTGAAAAAAAGGGCAGGCACTTATATAACTAACGTTATTGCAGCATCACTGCTAACCTCTTTAGGAGCCGCCATTGTCTCTACATCACACCTAAACCACGCCGGAGCTGCCAGTGATCCTCACACACGCTGAGTGGTAGCTCGGACACAAACGCATTGCTTGAAGCCTGACGAGATGGATTTGTGTGAGATCTTGTGATATCGCACCAATCTAGCTGCAACTGCTGCACAATAATTTCCCTCGGGATAAATAAAAGTTCTATCCAATCTTACGCTTTGTTAACCTAAACTAAACATCCTGCACCTATTAACATCAACACTCTCCTCCTCCTAAACTTCACCTTGGCATAAAAAAGTAGCCAGTTGGACATAATCGACAAATTGATGCAGCAGAACCTGCGATGTAGTCTTTTTATTCAGCACATTTTCCTCCTTGCCTATGTTACCCACAATGCATCTCAACAGTTGGGTCAGGGATTCTGATGTGTTATGCTGTGGGGCTGCAGAGGTCTGGTAAGATCACTTCTCAGGGTAAGATCACTTCTTTCTAACTGCACACCTCCAGATTTCTTTTTACTTTTTAAACTTGTAGTCTTCAGACCCAACCTAGTTAACTGAAGTGACATCACTTAAGGGACATTTATCAGACTTCACGGAGTTCCCTCTGGAGACACCAAAGGTTTCATTCTACTTTTAGGAGTTTCAAGGATTTGTTTGTTGTGCGTTTCCTCTCCAGAAATAGAATGACAGACATGTAACTCAGAGGCTTCTTTACACAGATGACAGTAACAGACACATGGTGGCTTTAAATGGCGAATAACGGTGTTTGCCCATCTTATGCATTATTTTTACTTTTAAATGATTAAATGTGTATGTTTTCTACGACCTATATTCCCACACGCGTAGTTTTAACTTCATGTTTTAATGTGTGCTGCCGGAGATGCGTGGGGCCAATTGTCTCAGCGCCATACAAAGTCGATGCGGAGATCCTCCAAAGGTCTACAAATTAACGTCGGTGTGCTTTTCTTTAACTTCAGCATTTGCAGCAGGGGGGGGCTGCGCAGCTGTTACTTTTCAGCGGGACATGCCATTGAATGAGAAAAGCTGCGGAGGGCTGAAGCGTCCCTGACGCTGCCTCCACGCAGGAGGCAAAGTAGCCGGCTATTGTTCCAATGAGAACAAAGATGAATGTATAAGTAATGAGGGCCCGGTGTCTCTACGCCTCTCAAAACGACAAGACCGCTTTAAGCAACAAAAAAAAAAAGTAAAAGCGTTCATAAGTTTGTATGTTTACAGCTCTATTACGGAGCTAAATGCAGCGTCAGCCGACCGGACCGCGACGCACGGCGGCGGGTACCGAGTGATGCCCTCTGGTCCAAACAAGCTAGTTAATTCACAACCTAGAAAACTGCCGAATAACATCACCTGGGTCTCTCAAGCACAATATGGAACAGCTGAATTCATATTAGTTATGCGACTAAATAAACGTTCGAGAGACATCAAGGGCAAAATACGTTAGATGCTAGCAGTTCGGATGCACGTTAGCTCCTCATTGCCGAACCCGTGCTAGTGGCATTGTTTAGCTAGCATTAAACTACACACAATTTAGCTGCGCTGCTTACTGGTGGGACTAACTAAACTGCGCTGTATGCGCTAATTTTTGTCGAGGTCTCCAACGCGGTGAACTTGTGTGGGAGCTCAGAGCTCAATGTTTGCAAACAACAAGACTCCCTCGGACGAGGAACATTTTTGGAGTTTTAAGGGTTCCCTCGTGATAGGTAGGGGGAGGCGACGTTAGCTTCTTGGTGGCTAAAGCTACGTATGGCCGGATTAGCCGTGAGCATTAGCACTGCATAGCATTAGCACTGGCAGTTAGGACAGGCCGAACATCCGAGGAGCATCTGCGGGAAAGGGTCAACTCACCATTGGAGAGATTGATGAGAGCAGCATCGTGAGTGCTCTTGACTTCTAGCCGCAGGGGCTGCTGCTCTGAATGTCGCTGTATGTCTCCATTCACGTCTCCAATGGAGAGGAGCCGCACACCGGGGAACACCGAGACCGCCATCTTCGATCTGGAAGTAGAGACAGGTCGGTGACGCTCACATCCAACCACGCACTGCTCTCTGCTGGAGGCAGGCCGGGCATCAACGTGAGAAGGCCCCCAGCAGCGCCACCTGGCGGCTCAAAGTGGGTACTGTGTAAACACAGGCAGCATACGTCATGACTTCCTGCAATCCACGAGCTCTCAAATGTTTTAATTTTACCCAAGACTTGAAATAAATTAAAATTTAAGAAAATCTTATAATAAAAAAAAAAAATATATATATACAGAATACGTATATATGTACAGAAGACATGAAATAATACATTGAAATAAATAAGTAATTGAAATAATATACATATATATTTTGAAAACTCCTAATCTTTATCAACGAATTAGAAGAATATCCATAAATACTATAAGTGTATATCATAGCCACCTTATGCATGTATGTATGTATATACAGCGGGTAAAATAAGTATTGAACACGTCACTTTTTCTCAGTAAATATATTTCTGATGCAAGCAAAGCTGTACGTAGCTAATCATAACATACTGTATAAGAGTCATAGCATGACACTTGCTGATTTCTTTATATTGCATTATTTAAATTCGGTTTAGATCAAATATCTTACTTACTCTCAAGTCTCATTCGTGATGTTTACACTACTTGCATATTTATTTATTCTTTATTCCACTCATTGATTTAGTCAACAAGTATGCCGATATGTTTCTACGACAGCAGATAGAAGCATCTTGGAAAACAGAGCGCTGAAAGGTCTTGAAATTCTAAATAAAAACATGATTTATGTGATTTTATTTTACCAGGGGAAAAAAACAGATGCAAAATTGATGCCATGGTTACTTTTAATGGTGAATAATAATAAAACATCTGATGGTTAATAGAATCCTTTTGAATTATGAACACTCTGTTGGTGTTAAACACCCAATTTTAAAGTACGAAAGAAAAAAACAAACATGTAATCCAATTTTTTTATTTGCTTTGGGTGACATTCATAAATAAGTAAATAAATAAATCAGATAGGAATTTGACTTTCATAGTCACTTTTATCCAATAACCAATGAAAAAAAAAAGTGTAGTTCTACTGTAAAATCAGAAGTTTTACAAGTGGTCCAAAATTGGACGTGGCGCACAAAACAGAATTAGCATTAAGGCCTGTTGTGTAAACCGAAATCTACCATAGACCACTGAACCCTGAAAAGAGCAATACCCTGTCACAATAAATACACTGCATTTACTCAGCATCATTTATTTAGCTGCTCCAGTGACTGTGTGACTGTGTGTGTGTGACTGTGTGTGTGTGTGTGTGTGTGTGTGTGTGTGTGTGTGCACGCGCACGGTCTTGATTTCCTCATCTTCAGAGACAGAGGGGCACATGAGAGAAATCCACATTGGAATCAGGCGTTCGTTTGGATGATTTGGCACTCCTTCACGGCCCTGAGAAGACAAGAAATACATGAAGCTGGAGGGGAGGATGGGTCTTGTGCTCTAAAGAGACAGCAGGGTCATTGTTCAGCAGCAGGGTGAGGCAAATTACAAAGAAAAGTATTAAGATAGAAAAAATGAAGAATCTCAAAATAAGCTGATGAAATCAAGCAAAGCGAGGAGAGCTGCACTCACGCGTCAGAGGAGGACACATGACTTGGGAGGCCTGAACGGGTTATCGCTGGAGGGCACCCCGGTGAGGAGGGGATCCTTGTGGGCATTTTGCAAACAGAAGGTCTTTAGTTCTGCAGCGGCCTGAGAAACCTGGATTCCATATCGTGTGGTTAAAGAAAGGCGATGTCATATGTCTGTGTTTAGGAATGAGCATGAAAGCCAGCCACAATTACACAGTCCATAATTCTCAAAAATGATTCTGCTCAATCATTTATTAAATTCATTAACAATAATAGCTATTTACTCTGTATAGACCCTTCCAACCTTTATCAACTAATTAGAAGGGATATCATATAGGTTTGATGTACGTGATGTGACAACAGTACATGTGAAAGCAGTACATGTACAGTTTATAGTTATGTCAATATTAACAGAGCGATAGGTTATATGACAGACAGAACATCTTACAGTATACCTCACACCACATCAATCCATTGGACCTTCATTGTTTATGATTCTACCATATTGACAACATCACAATTTTCTTTGAGTGAAATTCTCCTGTGATTTTTATTTATTCTGGTTGCTCCCCAACAGCGTATATAGGCCTGATGCTGTGGTGGTTTAAAACCTGCAGTTGAAAGTAGTGTGACTTCTGTTCTAAAATAAGTAGCCAGCCAAACAATCCCAGCAGTCACACAGCAGCACAATCAACAAAGCTATCACTGTGCTGCACTGTGTTAGCTACCATCTCACTGCACACCAGGAAGGCACACTCTGGCTTTCACGTGACTTATGGACATCGTGTAAAAGTGTTTCTTTTAAGTATGAAGTAATGTGGTCAGTTAGAAGAGTTTGAATAATAGACATTTTCCGTTTAAGCTAGTTTTAAGGAACCAAAAGACACGGACTTTAAACAGCAACTAGGAGGCTAGGCTACATGTTTCTGTGCGTTACAGCTGTTTTACCCAAAAGGTACTAACGTTACTGCAGTTGACGCGTTTAAGGACAAATAAACGGTCGATAAGTTTAAGAACTCCTTAAATCATTTGTTTGTAACTCAAATAAATTCCAAGTAGGAACTATGTAATGAATGTTACATAGTAAAAAAGTTTGGAGTAAATTCAAAAGTGTCTTAATTGGCAGTGATGGATAGGAATTCGTTTCTGCACGCGGCACATTAAAAGAGTTGAGGCGCTTTAGAGCGGGAGTCACGCGCACGGGAGCGGTTTTGGCAGTTTAGTGGAAGTGTTGCGTTGAGTGGACGTACCTTTATCCGACGCACACTGGCCTCGAGACGAAGCTGCTTCACCGCCTTCTGGGCGATGACTAAACTGCTGCTGGCGACGCTGCTGTTCGACATGACTGAGTGCGAACAACGGCGAAAGTGGTCAAGTAGTCAGTTACGTTCATGTTTCAGTACCAGGCTGGAATAATGGACGGCTTCCGGTCAAAACCTTCAAAATAAAGAGCCCATTCACTCGCTTTTCCTCGCCCCACCCACTCGCACGCGCACACACGCGTCATTGCTTGACTGTGTTGTTGTTTGTTTCTTAAATCACATTAAGCTTAGCTACTGCAATGGTGGAGGAAGTGTTCAGTTTTTTTTTTACTTATCCCAAAAATAGCAACACAATATAATATAAAAATGACTCTGTTAGGCTAAAAGTAAGTAGACTAGGTTGATTATTCAAAACACTCATAATACAGAAAATAATGTTAAGGCCTATCAGATATTAGGCTTGTATTGGATTACAGTTACTGGATGAGGTGGAGCTAATTTGAACTATTTATATATGTTGGGTAGTTAAAGATATAACTGTGCATCATATTTTATAAACTTAGTTTCTAAGTAGTATGTTTTCTATGTAACATCGTAATCTACATGTATTGGAGAATGGACTAATGTTTAATTAAACATTATGTTGAGTAATTGATGCTCCCTTAAGTCTGCAGAAATGTAGTTTGTAACTACAAGAAATAGGATGCCCAAAACAAAACTATCATAATAAATCTCAATCTTCCATTCAGTTGACCGAATTATAAATTGATAATTTCAAACAAACAAGAATGTGTACAGTGTCAGGAATATATATATATTGTATATAATTTACAAATTTGTTTTAGCTAGCTGGGGCCTAATAGTCTGACAGAATCATAACAAGATAAAGACTGGACACACTAAAAATAATAAATTGATTATGTGTGTATGTTGCATATGTATGGCGTGTGTTGTCTTATATACCGGTGCCAATGACAAATTTACATTAGGTGCAAATCTAATGGACAATAAAGTAATCTGAATATGAATTTGAATAAGCATTCAAAACAAAAAAAGACGGTAAATTAGCTTGACACCGTGTTTGTTTTATGAAACATGATAATTAAGGGAGACGGGATGATTATGTGTAATAGTATCTCATATAACAAGCCATGTATTTATACAAAGGGTAATTATGTAGTATGGTATTATATAGGGTAGTATTCAGCGGAGAAAGTGACGGGAATTTGATCCATTGGTAAAAATGCATTGAACCCGTAGGCCTGTAGAGGGCGCTAATGAAATACATTTCAGACCAAGCGGCTATTAATCCAACGAAGAAGAAGAACGCGGTTCAAAGGAGAAGTTGGTTGAATTTGGTTCCGGTGTATCTTATCTGGGGGTCACACAGAGGGGGAGACAAACCTACAAGGCTTCAAAATGCTGTTACGAGTGAGTACACGCAGCAGTTTGAGGGAACCGTCCCGTTAACCGGGGTCACACCGTACATTGGTGTAAATAAAACCGTTGTTACTGTTGTTATTACAGCTCGTCGCGCTGCGCGTGTTTACTAAGTAGCAGCTTGTGTAACGAGGCTTGAACGTATCACTTCTAAACGTGTCCGGTTACTGATAAACGCTACAAACACACGAAGTAACGTTACGGTGCTTTTACCAAAACGCAACAACCAGTCCGAAATAAATCCGTGTGTGTTTCACTGAGTCGTGGCTTTTTTTTGGGATGATGACACAACAGTGGTTGTGTAAGTTGGTTTTCATGGTGGCCACTGACAGAACCAAGCGTGAATGTACCTGCTTCAATGGAGAACTACAAGTAAACAACAGGCTGTAATGATGCCGTATTCCAAAAAAACTTTATCAGCGTTGATAAGCGAAGCAAAGATATGCAAATTCTCTCTCTCGAATCACAAACTGTTTATTGCCAAGTACGTCACACATACAAGGAATTGGCTCGGTGATTTGGTGTGTAACAGTAAAAACACAGTGCAATAGTATGACATCATTTAAAAATATGAAAATGTACATTAAAATATGGTAAACAAACAAGAGTACGTTAACGCAAGTATATTATTAAAGTGTCAAGTGTATATTAAAAGAGAAAATATGTGCAAAGGTGTGTAACAGTAAGAAATTGTCCTGAGGATGTCGGAGTCAGTGGGCGTTCCGGGCTTCATAGATGAACCCAAACAGTTCATGTGGCTTGAGGTCTTGGTCCTGATGGACCGCAGCCTCCTGCCAGAGAAGGGACTCAAACTGTTTGTGTCCAGGGTGAGAGGGGTCAGCTACAATCTTTGTTGCCCGCCTCAGAGTCTTGGAGGAGAACAAGTCATGGAGGGACCGCAGATTGCAGCCAATCACCTTCTCAGCAGAGCAAATGATGCGCTGCAGTCTGCCCTTATCCTCGGCGGTGGCTGCAGCGTACCAGACGGTTAAATTGTATACAAGTTGTTCTACACAAACAACTTATCATATAAGTCAATGTCAATAGAAATGAGGATTGTTATAAGCAGTTTGCGTCACATAATTTTAGCCCAGATTATCCTAAATTTACACAGTTATGTAAAGCAGTAAAATATATTTTATTACCAACCTCAAGAAATGACTTGGTATGTCTAAATAAAAAAAGAAGTTGCAATGCAGATTTATGCTTAGTTAAGCTTTCAATGAATTCAAGTTATCTATGAAATATATTTGATATATTTATTTGGATTATTTTATCGTGTGTATCTCTTCCATATGTTTATCCATTATTTACTGTTTAGTCCTTTGTCTTACATGTCAAATATGCAGTAAAGGCTAAATAGAAGCCCGTGTGTGTTTTCTGTGTCTTCCAGAGAGTGTTGCACATCGGAGGCTTGACGCTGAAGCACAGCAGGTCCATCCACCACAGCCCGGTCTGGAGGAGTCCCCTTGTCCCCATAGTTGTGGAGCAGACGGTGAGATTAAGGCACTTTCGAAGGCAGCATCAGGGAGAGCTTTCGGTTTTAAAGGCTCTGCTCACACGAGCATTGTCTTTGGATCATAAGATAACTATAATAGGGAACCAAACGTGTTTAAAGCAGATTTACATCCTTTCATCTAAGTACAGAAATGAAACAAATACAGTGGCTGGGAAAGTCGGACATTTAAAAAGTTTACATGCACAGATTTTCAGCTTTTAAGAGCACTAGATAGAATTGTTTTGTTGGGGTTGTGGAAATAATTTTTTGTTTCTTTTTCAGGGGAGAGGAGAAAGAGCTTATGACATCTATTCTCGCCTCCTGAGAGAGAGAATTATTTGTGTAATGGGTCCTGTAAGTGTATCCCTGGTTGATTGATGTTGGTTGATTGATGTTTTCACAGTGATTTTATATAACTTTGCTCTTCCTCACTCAGATCGATGACTCTGTAGCCAGTCTGGTTATCGCCCAGCTGCTCTTCCTGCAGTCAGAAAGCAACAACAAACCCATCCACATGTACATCAACAGTCCCGGTGAGGCGCTCAGCGGAGGGCTGGACAAACGCATCCGAACATCCTTAAAATGACGCAAACGATGCATGCCAGAAAACCATAGATTACAAATGAAAATAGAATAAATTGAATCAATTTTCTTTTTACGTTAGAAAAAAACTCAAATTTTGCTCCACCATCAATTCTTTTTAAAGAAAAACATTTTTTGAGGTGGAAAAACAAAAAGACAAACTTATGCTTTTACATTGAAACTTTTCTATTTTCCATTTTTGGAGGTTTTCCTTTTGGAATTGCTGTTTCATAATATTTATTTTTTCGCTTCCCTTTTTCTTTATAGAATTTCATTATGGCCTAATTATCTTGGAGGTGTACAACACAATAAGAGTCTATTTACCAGTTTCCATTTTTAAGTAAAACATCTGGCATAAGCATGAGCCTTTAAAATGACTAAATATATTTTCTTTCCTCTCCCCCAGGCGGTGTGGTGACAGCGGGCCTGGCCATTTACGACACCATGCAGTACATCCTCAATCCCATCTCCACCTGGTGTGTTGGCCAGGCAGCCAGTATGGGCAGCTTGCTCCTGGCGGCGGGAACGACGGGCATGAGGCATTCACTGCCCAACGCCCGCATCATGGTCCACCAGCCTTCAGGAGGCGCCAGGGTAAGGTGGCCCCCTCGGGTCCTTTGATGCTGATCTGAGATGGTGGTCACAAAGCCTGTAAAGGTGATCATTCCAGGGTAGTAATAATAATAATAATCAGAGTGCTGTGTGTCCAGGGTCAGGCCACGGACATCGCCATCCAGGCCGAGGAGATCATGAAGCTGAAGAGACAGATCAACAGCCTCTACGCCAAACACACGGGGCAGCTGCTGAGCACCATCGGTAGGTTCCAGCTCCTCGTCTTTGAGATGTTTGTCACAGAGACGTGAAGCCTTTAGGCGCAACTTTTTAGTTTCAGTCACAGATAACTGGTCCAGCGCTGGCAGAATAGGACGCTACTCACTCTTCGCGCAGCTTTTAACTCTTGCACGTGTAATGAATGTTGAGTTTTCCATTCAGACATGCTCCTGGAGCTGATCAGGGGTCTGTTTTCAGCTGAGTAGGTGATTTCCACACTAATGCTGCCATTCCTGCTCATCTTCTTTGTTTTGTTCTGTAAAACACAGTCAATGTTTTTTTTTTGGGGGGGGGCTCTTTGGTGGACGATAGAGTGCCTGTTAAACATGAAAACCCTTGTTAAGGACAATTAAGACATTGACCAGTGAAAAGAGAGTGAACCTGGAGTTACCTTCAACAGATGCACTTGCTGGACATGCAAATGGCTACCAAAGTAATTCAGTGGCAAGTTTGACATCAGAGTACAAACTTGCCTGCTGATTCTCTTTCCCAATGTAAGTCTATGGGGAAAAAAATCTCTGTGGCATCACGTGACAGACCCGGAAGATGTAACTCCATCGCTTGGTCACTATGTAAGATTTGAAGACTGGTGGTCTTCCTGGGGGCTTTATAAATGAGCAACTGTGTGCTAGCATGTTAGCCAAAACAACTTTATCAGTTAAACTGTATATCAGTGTTGTGTGTTCTGCTGGGGCCAAAAGAACAGCAAAGTATGTATGCAGTTGGTAAACTTGAGAATAGGACATTACAGCACTAAAAGTACGCAAGAACTAAGTAGTTATAAAAATGAAGGTATGAAGATTTCAAGCAGAGAGTTTTTAGTTGAGTCAGCAGTGAGCTGGGAGGAAATTTGGGGGGGTGCTGTCACAAAATTAGGGAGTGTGTCTTTAACATACAGTACGTTACCATTTGTCAACATGAGGTTTAAACTCACACGTACCTAATACAATAAACACATGGTCTGTATATCATCTGTAAATGGCTCCAATAGAGAGGTTAGCCAATCACAACAGCTGAGCGGGACTGATTTGCATGTCGTCAATTGGAGAGGAGGTATTCACAGGTGTGTTCATTTCTTTCCCGTCCTCTAGAGGGCGTGATGGAAAGGGACCGCTACATGAGCCCCATGGAGGCGCAGGACTTCGGTATCATCGACCGGGTCCTGGTCCACCCGCCCCAGGCGGGCCAGGACGAGCCCGAGCTGGTGCAGAAGGAGCCGGTGTCGTCGGCCAGTCCACCTCCACAGCCAGAGTCGGCGGCCCCGGGGCAGGCCCTCCCCGGGACCAACGCCCCCTCCTCGTACAAACCAGAGCCGTGAGGCCACCGCAGATACTTACCTCCAAGCCGATACTTGTAGAGTTCCTGAAGACGAGGCGGCGCCCCGCGGCCTTAGGTGACTTCTTTTCTTCCCCCAACCAACACATGCAGGCATCAGTGGCTACAGTGATCAGAGGGTGTCCTCATAGGACGTGAATCCAATGTATTGTACCTTTTTTATTTTTTATTACTTTTGAGACGGTGATTCCAGATGTAATAAAAAGTCAAAGCAGTGATGGCTGAGAAGCAGTCGGCCATCTTTTTGACTCCACATACAAGTTGATCTTAGTGCTCGCGGAGTGAAAGCACAGTGATACAAGATGTTTTATTGTAATGTAATGAGGTTATTCAGAGGGGAGGAAGCCTTTCTAGACGACTAAGACAGCCATCTTGTTCTGTACCCGCTTGCTGCAGACTGGAGAGGACCTGTGTGACCTGTATTTGACCTCATATTTGTGATGAATAAATGTGATAATTTTGACCACAATTCCTGAAAAGCCGACTCCTTGTTCTTGATCCATACCAGTCTCAAATTCATCTCGGGATCATCCCAATCAGTGACTGAATTCTGCTGCACAGTCACTGTGGTGTTTAAAGTATGTAATTATTCAAAAAGTGACTGCGGATCATCGGCTACGTTTTTAAAGGGTTCTGTAATTTGGTGACGCCTACAATCTACACATTTTTCACTCTAGTGGCATTTCATATTCAACCCCTCAGCACCTGGATCACCTCCTGCACGACCTATAAAGAGCCATTACATTGGTGGAGCCCGGGCCTCACATTCAGCCTGGAGAGAGCTCTGCAGCCTGGCAGTGATGGTCCTAATAGTGCTGCAGGAATGACAAATTATTTTTTAGGCCAACCAGGAAGTTAGCATCGCACTGGTTCCCTCGACACAAAAGGCAACGGGTTTATTCAGTTGGATTTTGGATTATTGCAGAAAAGAAGCTCTGAGGCAACATTTATGATACTTGCACGTTTTGGTCAGCAAGATAACCTTCACAACTGAACACGGCGTTTATGGTTTTTGGAAGCATTCGCCAGAAGTGAAAAGCTAATGTTAAGCTAAAGACGCACTACAGCACGGTCGCATGAGCGCGGGTACACAAGGCAGCACAGGCGAACTAGTCGGCATGATGACTTTTAGTGATCTCATTTCTGTTGGCAACCGCCTTAAGTTAACGCCTCACAACTGGTGTATTTTTCTGACATTTTATATCATAGAATGAAACGTGACAACCAAAACACCCATCGACTTCCAGACGAGGGAACCCGAAGTTCAGAAATGCTGACTCATGTCTGGGCTTTAGGACTCATTCCTGCAGCACTCTATATGGTGAATAGCAAAAAAATACTTTGCACTAAAATTAAAAAGATTAGTAACCAACTTTTCCGTTTGATACAAATGAACATAATACCACACTTTAGACCTTTATTCAACTATTCCATCAATACTTTTCCTGTAAGATATCTTGTACTTGAGCATGAATTTTGATGACTGAAAGCCCTGCTTGTGCTCCATCTGCACAAGTTTGAACAAATGAGATTTCGGCTCTAAAGACATTTCTTACTCATGCAGGAGGGGAATGACATTTTGTAAATTAACAAATTAACTATAACTCCTGTGGCAGCATGCGCCCTACAGTGTGAATAAATATGTATTGTGTGTGCTTTTGCGGACGAACAGCGACACATCTACAATAAAAGATTGTATTTACAGTATTTCATGAAAAACCACTATTAAAACACAAGAACACCACTGCATCTCTGCAGACAAAGAGAAAATATATATTTTTTTACAATATTGTGCACATAATGGCAGAGTGGTTCGATCAAATGAGGTTATTAAAAACAATAAGGCTGTAAAAAATGTCAGTGCAAGAGGATAAAAGTAGGCAGGCAGTTAACATGTCTGAGCAAATTTAAATGGTTTTATTCGTAAAATAATTGCATTAACCAGAATACATAACAATATGAGAAAAAAATGGGATTTTTTTTCGCAGTTGGGAGAAAATACAGAGTTTGGATATATTCTTAAAGCACTGAAGATATAAAATCTTCCTTTAACAATAATGACAACTTCCCAACATATCAGATGGATATTAAAGTAGGATTAATCCCGTTTCTAGTTGAATGTCCCAAACATTCACATCCATACGCACAGTATTAAAAAGCGTCATCTTCACACACACACACACACACACACACACACACACGCACACACAGCCCGTTATCACATGAGCGAGCAGCTGCTCTTGGCCGAGGTGGTCCAGCGCAGCCAGCTCAATTTGGTTTCTGTGTACGGCGGGTAGCGCAGACCGTTGAGTCTCTCCAGAGCCCAGCCACGAAGCATGCAGGCCCGCCGGTGGCTGAATGTCTCGAAGCCCCAGCGGCCGTGGTAGCTGCCATATCCGCTTGTCCCTGGAAGGAGTGGTCGAGACCATAATGCCAGTCAAAACATTTTTAAATGAAATGTGCACACAATGGCAGAGTGGCTAAACTCCAACACTCCGGTCTCTTTTCATATTATTAATCGCGCTATAAATGACTTGGAAGCATCTTTAAGAAAGGCCTCTCTGAAGATGTTCTCATACAGTGTTTAATAACGGGAAGACATCTAAAAATAAAGTAAAATGACCATTATTAATTTGTTCTGAGGCCTTTGTAGCTTAATTTGATTTGAGATAATAGATTCATACAGAGGGTTGACCTAAACCACAATTTCTGCATCCACATGTGTTGTAGGGTCTGCCTCACATAAATGTCATCATCTCTCCATGTCAGTCCGTAGAGGCCGACTGTACAGAACATAATGCCGTCTGCTGGATTATGGTTTGCCAGTGAGAATGTGGCTCACTGTTTTATATTGATTCATCTTAGGAACGACTAGAATTAGCACCTCACGGTGGTATGCCTCCACCGACCAGTCAAGTTTTGATTTACGCCCACGTCTGTCCAAAATGTCCTCACTTCATTTTATCCCGTTAAACATCCGTGTGAAATTAGCATGTGGGTTCTTGAGTTATGGCCATAGATGTATATACAAGTGGAAGTAGTCATCATGACGTCACCCATTGGTTTGTGGACTGCCGAATTTTGCTTCCGCCATGAACATCATGCTGTATTGAAGAAGACTTGAAACTAGAGATTGAGACCATAAACTCATGTTTACAATGTTTGTTTAGGGAATAAATTAAGTGAGAAGTAGAGTCATTTTCTCGTAGACTTCTATACAATTGAACTTCTTTTTGCAACCAGAGAAGTCACCCCGCCCTCCTGCAGGTCAGAAGAGAGAATGCAAGTTTTAAGACACTTCAGTGTCCATGGAGCAGAGCTAAGTTAGCTAGCTAGCTAGCAAACCAATGTAACGCCATGTTGGTGATGTAGCCTACAACGCAAGGCGAGAGATGTAGTTCCCCGAGCGGCTTCACACAAAACTAAAAGACAATACGAGAAATCTACGACAAACTGACTTTCCTAACGTGCAAAATTATCTTTTTGAATTGACAAACATAATTTGTATTCATTCATGGCAAAATTCAAAAGGGATCAACAAAAATATTGGCCATTGACAACTGTACATATTTTTTACTGTACCAAAGCATTTATAAATTTGTTATTACATTTTCATTATTCCGCTAATGTACAGTGGCAAAAAAATGGCAACCATATTTCCGGTTTCGGAAACAGATTGCCCGGTTGCCAGCGTGGCAACAACTTTTAAAAGTAAGCGCTTAGCCCTACCTGATGGTTTTTTTTGCTTGTTAGTAAATAATTGTTGCGAGTTAGTAAATTATTAGGTAATCTTAAATTTACCCAGGAATTGAAGATACAAAACCTGATTTTGTAATAGCACCCAACAGTTCCCCGAAATCCCACAACTCTCCAGCTGGGAGGAAACTTTGGGAATTAGGGAAGTGGAGGAGCTTTATGCCAGCGTCACTACCTACCTACACCTCCGAAGGGCAGGGTCGGCAGGCACATGTGGATGATCCCGTCATTAGAGCAGAATCCTCCACTGCTGGTCTTCTCCAGAACGGTGTTTACCACCTTCAAAAAGAGGAGAGGACAATGGGACGTCAAATAGACAACACAATATGTCCACAGCTACGATGCAGGACAGAGCTCTGTGATCTTACAGATGACTCGTCGGAGAAGACGTAGAGGGCCAGCGGCTTCTCTTGGCGGTTGATTAAGGCGATGCCTTCCTCCAGAGACTCCACGGTGAGGATGGGCAGGATGGGGCCGAAGATCTCCTCCGCCATCAGGGCGTCGTCCTCGGCCACGTCCACCAGCACTGTGGGAGCTGACGGAAGACATTAACACATTAAAGACATAATTATCATGCTGTGTGATCCCAAATATTTTGGGGAAGAAAAAAAAAAAAGACACAGAAATCAAGATTTCTACGGTTCAAATGTTTTTTTCAATTCAGAAAGAGCGTTACTGATTATCCGACACACTGAAGAACTCTTTTCTACAGAGACACATTCAGAGGAGTCGCCCCCTGCTGGTCAGTAGAGAGAATGCAAGTTTTAAGACACTTCCTTATTGGCTTTACTCGGCAGAACTGGAGGTTGCCTCCTGATAAAACCACTGGATTTTCAAGAATGTAACATTTCATTAGTTAACTTTTAACTTCTTTATGCCACAGTGTTGCCTTTGCAACCAATATAATAGAGGACCAAATATCTTTTGTTCAACATATTGGGAAATAAACACAATCATCATCTTAAATAGGAGAAGCTTATTTCATTAAAGATGAAACTTACTTTCGCGCATATACGATACACTCAGCGGTTTCAATGCTGCGGTGTTACTTGGTCTGGTGTGACGGTGGCTAATATCAGCTAATGCTATCTAGCTTTAGAAAGACAGCGCTACATAACTGACATTAGACACAGAGTCAGTTCTCTGATTCTCTTCTCTACCATTGCAACACTATATTATAGCATTTACCATTACCCTATAATTGTGACCAATTGTGGCTGCTGTTACTTTACCGTCACCCTCGTCCGTGCTAACTTTAACGCCATTCTGAGAAAAATTAACGTGCAGCGGTATTGTGCGTTTATCAACTGGTCAGCTCTGGGACACTATTTACAAATGTGAACCTGAAGTCTGGACACCAATACTTAATACAATAGCTTTTCTTTTAAAAATGCTTTTTTGAACACATGCTGCCAATCACACATATATTCTGGCTATGTCCTAAGTTAAATGCATACTGGAGAGAAGTCTTTGACGCCCTCAAAGAGATATTCCAACAGGACATCCAGCAAGACCCCACAGTAGCACTATTGGGAGAGATACCTGAAGGCCTGGATGGGAGGGCCAAAAAAATACCGTCTGAACATACTACTCACAGCAGCATTGAAGGGTATAACCATCAGATGGCTAAAACCGGATCCCCCTACATACGATATATGGATCCAAAAAGTATGGGACATCTATCAAATGAGCGAATCACATATTCATTAAGGCTCCAAAAGCCTATCTTTACTAAACGATGGGGTCCCGTCATAGCATTATTGATACAATGAGGGTTATTACTATATGTTGCTCGATCTGGTTGAACTGATACCCGTTAACTCTCTCTATACACACACTCTCTATACATACACCATCCTCTCTGAAAAGCATATATAGCACCTACAATACTACATTCAGGAGTGGACAATTGTTATTTCTTCATCCCTTGTTTTTATTTTATTTTATTTTATTATGAATGCATGTAATCAATTATCTATTCTTATTATTTCCCCCCTCTTTTTCTCTTGGAGTGAGCACCATCTGATGTTTGTTGTTCCTTCTGTGCGTTGTACACTGTACCTGAATACCATGTGCACCAAGACTACATGCAGCTGAAAAATGGACAAAGAAAGTAATTGTCTGAAAATGCATGTTGTTATGTTGTTGAAAACTAAATAAAAAGTGAGTTAAAAAAAAAAAAAAAGCTTTTAAAAATATATGCATTCTACAGTTTTTGAAGTTTACCGCGAACCCACCTATGTACTTGTCTTCCTGGTCGCTCTCTCCTCCCACCACAACCTTGCCAGCGGACCTCTTGAGCAGCTCCATCAGTCGAGTCCAGTGTCGGGGCGACACGATGCGAGACATGTCGGGGCTGGTCTGAGGCTCCTTGCTGTAGAATTCCTCCAGGGTCTGGCGCAGTGCGGGCAGCAGGGCGTCCCTCGTGTCAGGCGAGCAGAGCACGTAGTCCGGAGCTACGCAGCTCTGGCCGGCGTTGAAATACTTTGACCACACCAAGCGGCGAGCAGCGGCCGCGATGTCCACCCGGCCGTATATGAAGCACGGACACTTGCCACCCAGTTCCAAGGTCACCGGGGTCAAGTGGACTGAGGCAGCCCGCATGATGATGCGTGCCACAGTCTGAGAACCTAAGAAGACAGTGTCCAAAGTGGAAAGGGTTCATCCTCTGTTGAACAAGAACGCGGTGAACGTTTCTGGTGTTGGATGGAGAATGAACTGACTAAAATCGTGATCCTTTAGTGCCAGTACTGGACAAAAAACATGTTAAAAACACCACTGATGTATGAAGACAACATCTACAGTTGCACATTACTTTCGGTTGCTACCTTGACCTTAATGAAAGTATTTACATTTTTTATATTAAATCATATACTGTTTTACGAAGCCGGTTGACTGGATTGATTTGCACATAATTTGAATGAAAAGTGTGTTTCATCAAAAGGATCGGAATAAAATGATTCAAAGCAGAGAGGCTTTACATCACCATCCGGCTTCAAATTGAAATACAGATGTTCATTTATTTCAGAGGGGAAATGAACAAACACAGTTTAAAGAGAGAGACTGTCTAACCTTAAAACAGTCTGACTCTTACTCTTGATCGATGAAACGGTGTAAGAGTCATAAGCAATCAAACACCCTCAGTCAATTCAATACACTCCAGTAGCTTTTGGTGGCTAATGTTTATAAAGTAAAATTAGCTAATATTATTCTTTACTTTATGTAGAAATAGCTGTATACTGTTGTACTACCTTTTAGCATGTTTCAATGTTAGTAAATCAGGGAAATTCCTTGTGCCACACAGCTGAAATCTGACCAAAGATTTAATCATGTTGCACATTTGCACACCCTAAATTATTCAGGTGATATACAGACTTCTATAGACTTCTTACCTGTAAGTCTGTTAATTGCAGAGCGATGATTTAGATCATCGCATTTGTTTGTTGTATTTGTGATTTTTTGACCAGTGTAAAGGACACACACATCTACAATGGAGACTCTTACCTGTGTAGAAGATGTGGTCAAAGCGATTCAGCAGAAGTGTCGTGGTCTCCTCTGCTGCACCACGAACAACTGTGTAACAGTCCTGCCACAATAAGAGTATCGTCTTACTGAATGTGAGATTCACTGTGCCAAGCTCCTCACCATACATACATACATACATACATACATACATACATACATACATTATATAGTCATCAAGTATAGTCATTGGTGACATCTAGAAACTGTTTCATCATTACACAGTTTGTTCACTAGAAAGCACAGATAGTGGGACATTTCTGCACATATCTTGGTCACAGTTCTTTGCTACCAAGTCAATCAAAATCAATTAAGTGAGGAAACTCTGCTTTCAATGCCTCGTCATATTTTATAACAACATCACCCTTAAAAAAAAAAGGGAAAAATATGATTTTGTGTTATTGTGGTTACACAAATGTAATTTATGGCGCTGTTAGATTGCTGCTAGACCGCAATCCAACAGGTGCGTGCCTCCCTTTGTGTGCGGCAAGCGGGAGAGCTAAATGTTTTTGAACACAATGAAAATGTTCGTGCACTGCGTCACTCACTGTGTTCGGTACAGCCCTACATAGTTTCTGGATATAAACTACACTTACAGAAATATTATCAAGAGAGTCAGTTAGATTGTAACTGAATTCGTAGATTGAACAAAAAAAACGAAAAACCCAAATGTTGCTTTACCTGAGACAAATATTTGGTTATGAGCTCTGCCATCAGACGGTCTGTGTGGGCGCTGACCTCTGAAGGCTTGATGACGGCACAGTTTCCTAGTCGGAGACACCATCATCCAGTCAGTAACGACAACAGTGATCGACTTGACACAAGTTAGGTCTTCAAATGTTTCAAAAGGTGCTTTAATGCTGTTTTAAACCCAAATGAAGCTCCTTTGCCCTCTATTGTCCCGTTCTGATAAAGGACTTACTAAGACAGCTCCAGGCTAAGTTTTTTCAGACAGCCTGCGTTCTACACGTCGAACTGGAGCAAAGTTTAAGGGCATCCTTGCGGATTCAAAAGAGATGAATGAGAACCAATAATTACTTTTTACAGAAGAATGAGGAATGTTGTTTGCCTTTATCGGCATCAAGTACAGATATGCCGATAAATGCTGTTATGTTCTTTCTAGAACAGAATGTTATCCAGGTCTCGTCATGATGCCGATGTCTGATAAATGAGAGTCAGCTGCAAACAACCCTCATGTTCTCATTCCATGACTTTCACGTGTCCGTGAACTTAGGTTTGATCAGATGCCGAATGAATACAATGCAGTTTAGCAAGAAACCCTTAAACTTTACCCAAAGCATTTAGCAGCTAAAGAGCCAGTATCGGAGCAAAAAGAGAAGGCGAGTGTTGGACTGACATTGAATGACAATGTTGCTCTGTGTCTGCTGGATACACTTTGCGAACAAGTTCACCATATCGACCTAAATTGTGATCATGTGTCAGTTTTTGAGCAACATTATCATCCCATTGGAGTCCTGTTTCTGCCCACTTGTTGAATTCAAGTCTGATCTTCACTCTCTTTTTTTCTTCACTATCGCTGGTCTCAAATCAATGAGCTAAATGAGGCCCCAAAGCTCCACGGAGCTGAAGGGCCTCAAAGGGGATTTGATCATTTTGTTGTCATTTGATTGTTTGCAACACTTAAAAAAGAAGACACAAATATGGAGCGGTACAGCTTTAAGTCAATATACAGTGTATATTCTGGTGATTACGGGTGTGGATGATACCTGCAGCAATGGCTGAAACCAAAGGTAGGAGAAGGAGATGCAGCGGGTAGTTCCACGGCCCGATGATCAGCACCACTCCCAGCGGCTCCCGCCGTACAAAACAGTCATCTAGCTTTGTGGCCTGAAAATGAACAAAGATAAGAAATGTATTATATCGCAAAAGAGAAAAAAAATAAATGAAAATAAACCTGATGAAATCACGAAAAGACAAAAGACAGGATCATTTTTTTTATTTTATTTTTTTAATCTGTCCCTTGTGAGTCTCACAACTTTATGGAAGTGCAATACACATTCTGCAATGGCTGAAAAATCTTCTTTTTTGCAGACCTCCAGTGATCTCACTTCACAGTTTAACTGCAGTGATGTACAAGTGTACTCCAGTGGCGGGCCGTGCATTTATACCTAGGCCTTCACTGTTGTCCTGCAGCTGAAATACCACCTTATAACCACATGATGGAGCCACAGTTATTAGTTTCTAAGGCTATAACTATGTAGGTAGTAAATGTACGTATCTATGTATCTATGTACCTACCGTTCGGTACGAGACTTACAATACGTTTGAAAAGTACTAGAGCCTTTGGAAAATGCAGAAGCTCATACTTAGGAAAATATAATGTTTTCTGCGCTCATGGAGGACAATGGTTCTCAGCTGGTCTGGCTGTGGGACCCACCATCAATCCTTAACGACAAGCCCAAAGAGATTGTCTTAGGAATTTACTTTCACAACTCGAACATTGAACGTACTGCTCTACAATGTCTTTCCTCGTCTCAGTCTCCTGTGTCATGGTGTGTGTACATATCACTTAGTCAGAATGCCCATATTTGATTGGCTGAGCTGCATCGCGTGATGTGATTCACTACCCGACAGCCTCTGCTGTTAAGTTTCGTTTCACGATAGTCACGTGATCGCCCACTGACCAATCACAGCGCACTCTGTACCTCGCGGGAGAGCTGCATGGACACTGAGCTGCACGTAATGCTGACGTCATTATAGGCCGGCTCACAGGCTCGGATACATCAAAGAATACGCCCAACATGTCAAACTAAAGATCTCATTGGTTAAACACTATGACAATCAACAATATCGTCTCCGTTCACTTAATACTGCACTGGATGCACTTCAGAGTGTGCAGGCCTCGGGCCTCTCTTCTTACCTAGAGACACAGAGGTGAGATCTGATTGGATAAAAGCTCTACTTAAAACCATCTGCACTGGAAGCAGAGCAACTGAGGAAGACAGTAGCTGTGCAATGAGAAAATAAGATAATGGGGAAAATATTATTATAAATTATAATACATGTAGTGTATTTAAGAAAAATTATTAAATTATAAAATAGATATAGCTTTGTGATTCTGTTTAGGCCAGCAGAGAAGGCCTTGCAGGCCCGCCACTGCATTTGAGTCACTGCTGGGTGTGGTCACTCTTCAGCCCAGCGCCGTGGTCATTTTTGTGAATTAAAAATCTTTTGGATTTTTGTACCGTTTGTTACACAAAATAACATGAAGACATTTCCACAGACAAATTTCAACAGTAAAAACAAAAAAAATAAATAAATTAATTAAAAAAAATTCTAAAAAGGAATAAAAAGATAGGCAATGGTAAAAATGATCGTTAAACCCTACAACCAACTGGCCACTTCCAGCCCCACCCAACCCACTATCTGTAAATCCTCCACTAACTGACCGGTCACTCTCCCAATTCTCCCTCATCTCCCCCTCAGATCTCAACAAATCACTTTATGACATAAAGACTCCAACCGGTGACCTAGACCCTATGGGGTCAGATCAGTCTCAATAATTGCAAATGCACACAGAATGTATTTGTGAATCGTTCTGTGTGCATTTGTAAATCAAATATATTTGTGAATTGTTCTGTGCGCATTTGCAATTATTGAGACTGATCTGACCCCATAAGACCCTATCCCTTCCACTTTAGTCATGGCTCGTCTCTTGGGCCTCCTCTCTGTCATCAACTCCTCCTCTCTGTCATCAACTCCTCCCTGTCTACTGGCTTCGTTCCTCTCGCCCTCAAACTCACCTCAGTCACACCCATCCTCAAAAAGCCTGGCCTTGACCCCGATATCCACAACATCTACAGACCCATCTCCAATCTCCCTTTTCTGTCTAAAATACCAACTAAAACCCACCTCGACTCGAACCATTCTAATCTGGATTCAGATCTCATCACAGCACAGAAACTGCCCTCATCAAAGTCACCAACGACCTCCTCCTCTCCTGATACTGCTCGACCTCAGTGCAGCCTTTGACACCATCAACCACTCCATCCTCCTTTCCCGTCTCGAGAGTCCTCCCTCCACATTACTGGCACAGCCCTCTCCTGGTTCAGATCATACCTCTCCGACCGTGAACAGTTCATTAGTATCAATAACTTCAAGTCTGACACAGCTCCAGTCTCTCAAGGTGTCCCCCAAGGTTCAGTACTCGGTCCTCTACCTGCTCCCCCTTGGCGACATCATACGCCACCATGGCCCCTCCCTCTCCTCCACAGCCACTGAAATGCTCATCCATTCCTTAATCACCTCTCGACTGGACTACTGCAACAGCATCCTGTACGGCTCATCCACCAAAATCATCAACAGACTACAATACATCCAGAACTCAGCTGCCCGTCTGCTCTCCCACTCCCACACCAGAGATCACATCACCCCAGTCCTTCAAAACCTCCACTGGCTCCCCATACAGCACAGAATCCAGTTGAAGATTCTCCTCATCACATACAAAGCCCTTCACAACCCTGAACCCCTTCATACCTTTAGACCTCATGCAACGACACTCTCGCAACCGCAACCTCAGATCTGCCGATGCCAACCTCCTTACCCCCCCTACTCTGTCCAAGCATTGGACCTGGGGTGACAGGGCCTTCTCCATCGCTGTCCCCTCCCTCTGGAACTCCCTCCCCCAGCCCCTCAGACATTCTGCGCCACTTTCAAGACTGCGTTTAAAACTCAAATATTTAAATTTGCTTTTAACCTGTGAAGTTAGTTATGTATGTTTGTTTTGTGCTGTTCCTTACTGTTATGTCATCTATTTTGTTTATATTATAAACTACTTCTATTGTGTGTAAAGCATCTTGGATTACCTATTAAAGCACTATAATTGTTATAATTATATTTATTAATATGTATGTAAATAAAAGGTACTCGACACCCAGTTTTAATAAATCATTGTTTAACCTACCAGGTTTTTGCTGACGTACTCCGGCTGTATCCAGCTTGTCAAGTTAGCGATGGCAAAGTACAGCTCGTTGACCACGATATCGACCTCGGACATGATGGCCTCAAATTTTGGCTGACAATAAGAAAAGGGAGGTTAGTGCTTAATGAATCGTAGCGGACAAACAAATCATATAATTGCTTCAAACACCCTGCAAGTGTGCATGTGTGCCTTAAACGTACAAATTTAGCAATAAGCAGTTGTAAAGGTAGTCAACATATGTGTGTGTGTGTGTACCGTCTTGTACCTTTGCGAGGTCTTCGTGTAGTGCCTTTAAAATCTGCTCCTCGTTCTCTTGGATCATGGACATGAGCTTGTTCAGCTGAGTCAAGCGAAACTCCACTGGTATCGTGATGCCCGAACGAAACACCGACCGCAACCTGTCCACGACCTGGCTCTGGGTCTCCATCCTGTCCCCTGGAACATACAGAGAAATAACATTTCTCCTCTCAGGTAACTTGAAACAAGTAATAAAAAAAAGAAGAAAGAAACACACATTTGATAAGCTGGAACAGCTGATAAAATAACAGCCAAATGATTACCACAGCAGTTTCGATCAGCGATTATGAAGGAAGTGTTTCTGACACTAGTTCGCTAACTTTAGCTGAATAATGAATTAAATGTCTCGTTGCATATGTTATGTGTGCTTATTACGTTTTCCTTTGTACATTTCCCAAGATGATCGATGCAGCCCCGGGGAACAGAAGGCCTGTTGATAATCTCAGTGGAATGACGTCGTACTTGGCTGTGCCCGTTAAGTGTGTGACGGACTGGAGGCCACCTGTTGTTAAGGCTACCGATGTGACATTCATCCGCATTTATGTTGCCGCGTGCACTCCGCACAGAGTTGATGTTGGCAGCTAGATATACAATTTGAAGGATTTTGTCTCAATGCGCTCGTTTTTCTTTGCGCACACCGTCCGTGTTCCTTTGTCTGTGGTTCATGATGAGTGGAATGTCAACCAGGCGGCAACCTTTATGTACAGTTCTGAAGAGTGAAGCCGATGAGGAAGTGTCTTAAAACTTGTTTTCTCTCTACTGACCAGCAGGGGGCGACTCCTCTGGTTGCAAAAGAAGTGATTGTATAGAAGTCTATGAGAAAATGACTCTACTTCTCTCTTGATTTATTACCTCAGTGAACATTGTAAACATGAGTTTATGGTCTCAATCTCTAGTTTCAAGTCTTCTTCAATACAGCATGATGTTCATTTAGTAAATGATGGTCTATTTAGAGGGCGGGCTTACTGCGATTGACAGGTCGTTGTCGCTACCAGAGCCGAATGCGGCGTCTCTACGTCACTTCTCCGCATTCCAATTATGGTAACTTCTGTTCATCGGTTGGCAAAAAAACAAACAAAAAAAAAAAAAAAAACGTGGCGGCGACCGTAATTAGGGACGGCGAAGTCGAGGCTTCAAAACGGCAGTCCACAAACCAATGGGTAACGTCACAATGACTACGTCCACTTCTATATACAGTCTATGATATCAACTGACCCCCACTTACAGAACTGGATTACTTGTGTTAATGTAAATTACCCAGGTCTGTTCTTAGATACTCCTACTGGCACTACTTTAATAGAACATGGATGCTGATGTGGCTGATGCTAATCCTGTCAATCGGCGCCAGCGGTTCCATTGGGTTTCTCCAGAAAAGCGTAAAAGCTAGACTCACAAGTGTCCTCCATGTGGGAAGATGGTATCGCTGGACTCTCTTTATCTCAACGCGCTTGTCCCGGTCTCTTGGCCAGTATACCAGATTCCACTGATTTCCGAAAGAACGAATGCAGCGACAAAACCCCTTTTCTCTCCCGAGGATGGAAGATCGTGTTGATCAGACTGATGTTCTTAAGGGGTTGTTGGCAGGTTTCCCTGTTCATTAGAGAAATGTCTCAGTCTTCATGATCCTACAGTCATGCAATTTGGGCAGCAATATGCTTTACATAGTTAACGGTTGTTTGCTACTATATTAAACCTCAGAATGTTAAATACAGATATTTTAAAGATAATCACAATGGAACTAATTAATATGACAATGCAACTTATCTGATTACACTTTTTTTTTAAAATGTATTCTGGGGTGATTATGGTTACTTTTTCATTTTTTTGTAATGTGATTAGGTAATCCGGATTAAATTGGGACTAATTACTACCCAACCCTTCCTATGGGTAATATGATTAAGAAAAGCCTCATATTAGTTAAAACAATACAAATTAAACAGCAGGTAAATGAGACCGGGATCACAGCGGGATGCGTCATTACAGTAAACCAGCGCGTGCGGAGGAGGCTAGTTTATAAACTCACAGGTGCTAATTGTTATGTAATTGTAAATATATGCAGCTGTGCGTGGCCAGAAATACGGCAGACCAAACGAAACGCACGTGTAACGTCATCAAATTAATTTCACAACTATGAACAAGCTATTTAAAACAAACATGAATATCAGATCAAACGTGTCAATCTACCTGTTGAGTTTGTGTCCCGCGCCGAAGACACACCGAAGACAGTGACTCGGTATTTCCGGGTGTTGGCTCTGATTTACCTGCCGGCCGGTCGACTGCGCGAAATAGGGGGCGTGAATGTTTTGGGGTTGATCCAGACAAACCGGCCTTCAGACCAGTCAGGTGAGAGAGCCGTGGCCCAGCTGCATAGGTTTGGTTTCACCGTCGGCTGGGACACGTGTGTGTGTGTGTGTGTGTGTGTGTGTGTGTGTGTGTTTCCACATTCTGGTGAATCTATCTGCATCAATTAATAGTGGAAATGCCTTAAAGTATGTAAATGAACACCCATAATTCATGGCGACAGGTGACAACTCAAAATATAAAAATATGATAGAATATATGACTTTAAATTTCAAATACATTATTCCCCCGTGGATCAACATTTCTCATCATGCCTACATGTGATGACTGCTAAGTCATAGTCATGATTTACCCATGTCCTGTTTGTGTCTTTAACCTCTTTAAATGTGCATGTGGCACTTGCTCAAAGGTGCATTTATTCATTTTAATTCATTTATAAAAAAAAAAAACAGATTTAATAGCTCGTGTGTTTTTTCACCAAGACTTCTGCTCGTGTTTGAAAACTTTCTGCACATTGAAAACATGTTGGGTTTAATGCAAACAAGCTGGGACAAGTACAGGATGGGACAGTTCCGTCCTCCCAGGACATTAGTAGAGACATGTCCCCACCGGTCCATAACCAGCGCCCTTTGCATGTTCAGTCAGTTTATGAACAATGTTAATTATTTATACTAATTGTCCACACATTAGATATTGTACACTTAACTGTTCATTGAGCCGGAGCAGTTTGCCTGAGGCGACGCGTGAACACTCAACCCAACAACCGGTTTTATCGGTTGATCTGCTTCCACTTTTTACCCGGATCGTTCCGACGGTTCTGGTTCTCGGTCACGAGCTTGTATTTCTGCCCATATGTGGGCACGTGTTACTGTATGACAGTCTTAATTGCACTAAAAGACACAAATTGTCATGGAGCAAGGTGGGACGTGATGGTGTGTTCTTTCACATAGCGTCACAGTGCACTGGAAATGAATGACACATTTAACCGAAATGAAGAGGACAACTCTAATACCCCATCTGTTCGGCTTTTGACAGCAATATTTAGTTGTGTTATAGTGCTTTTCATAAATGACTGCATAAAAAATGTGCTCATGGTTTTATCTGAACTGACCCTGAAACATGTTATGCGAGTGTGACAACCAAACAACGTAGTGTATGTAGTAGAGGGGCAACGGATTCGGATCACAGTCACGGATCAGCACAAAAGAAAGGAGGGAGCAAATATAACAGATCCCTGATCACGTTTTTATGCGGCTGACACCAATTGCTAATCATTGATGATCCATATTGGCAGATATATCCATTTTTGTTTGGTTATAGCAGCTGGTCTACAACACATTTCAACCACTCTGAAGTCTGTAAAATACTTTGTTAGTCATTTAAAGTAGTTTCTTCATAAAACAATTCAGATTAGATAATAAAAGATTGTATTTTTATGGGTTAAAACAAATCTTGTCATTAGTAGTTTTAATGACTTATAAGAGCTAATGTAAACAGCTCATAATTCATCAATATCCATTTATATTAGTGTGAAAACATCTCCTTCAACCAACTACCAAACCGCGAGAGGGGGGGGGGGTCCGTACCGATTGACAGTGGTCCGTTCCACCACTAGTATGCAGCCACGGTGGGTACGCGCGCCTCATTAAACCAAACCTGAAAAAAACCTCAGCATTGATACAAAAACTTTATTCTCACAATATCAAAATTGACAGACCTACAGTGATTTGTAGATTAAAAGGAATTAAGAGAGAAAACGATGATGAGTATAGTGACTCCTGTCGGCCAGGCGCTGAGCAGCAGCAGCGCTGCGTGTGTTAAATAGTGACGCACATAACTGTTAAACAGAAACATAAGAGCAAAAGAAGTGGGGGAATAACATCATCTTGCATTTAATCCTGGCAGCAACAATTATACAAAAATCGAAAAAAGCAAAGAAAATGTATGCATTGAAGGAATTCCTCGAGGGACACTTTGCCGATTTTCAACCGGCTGTGTGTGTGATCACAGTTCCGGGTCGCCGTTCTGCCTCCCTCCCACCCACACACACACACACACACACATACACACTGACTGGTGGAAAATCAGCAAACATTTCCCTTTAAATGATTGTTTAACTTCCTACATCTGCAAATATTTAAAAATGAAGAGGAAAAAAAAAAAAAAACTCTTTCCAGATACTTCTAAAAACTAAATGACGAAAAAAAACAACACTACCAGAGTGGTGAAGCTCAGGTCGGTCGAGGGGGGTCGTATCTAAAGCGGGAGGAAGGAGAAATGGAAGAGGAGGCCGAGGGGAGAAAGGAAACGATGGAGAAGTGACAACAGTCGTGAGGCCCAGCGTCCACCCTTCACAGTGACTGCTCCGTCAGCCTCCGGGCAGCGCGGCAGAAACCCAGCTCTCCCAAAGCTGAAGCCACATGCGGCTTCGCAAGAGGGGGAGGGGGAGGGGTTGTTTGGCAGTTTTTTGTTGTTTTTGTCAAACTGTTCAGTCTGACAGGATGATGGAGGAGGGCGGCTGGTGTGAAATGGTACCGGAGGGGCTGTTTTTTTCCCGACACATCGTGGCTGTCCGCTCGGAGAGACTTCACAGGAAATAGTCTGCTACAGGCTTCTTGGAGGGGATGCCTCTGGTCTCCTGCGGCGCTGCCTCGAATATGATGAACTCCCGCTGTAGATGCTCGTCCAGCTCCAAGATGGCCGCCACGTTGCCGCACCTGATTGTGTAGAGGTAGGGGAAGAAAGAAAGTGGGTTAGGACACTCGCATAATTTGCAAATGACAAAAAACGAGGCTGTCTTCTAGACCACACTGAAGAATCTCTCGGCTGTGATGAACTCGGCACCTGCACACACACAGTACTGGTGGGTCGCGAGGTGCATTGACGATGAGCCGAAGCGGCTTTTGGCTGTCAATCCGAGGACAGTTACAGAGCTTGTAGCTGGTTGTGTGGTGGAGGAGACGCTACCAAAGGCCCAATCCCAATGTCCACCCTAAACCCTCAAACCCTGAACCCTCAAGGACTTACTGACGTCACCTGGTGAGTGTGAGAGACTGAGGGCTTGAAATGGTGCGACTATGAATGGACAGCACTTTGCTGCCACGTATCACGTTACCATGAAAACGACAAAAAATGTGATGTATAATTGTGGGTATTTATTTTATACTTTGTACTCCCTGATTTAAACATCTTCCAGGCTCTTTCCTCACAAGATGAGAGGTAATTCATATAATCTATTTACTTGTTTTTGTTAAAACAGCTTCAATGACAAAATCAAATATTTGATGAATAAATAAATATCTTCTGATTTCATGTTTTTTTTTGTTCCATCTTTAATCCTTAATGTTTGAGTAACTGTAATATTCCAGGCTGAACACATGTGAGTTGTCCTCTTTGTTTACGTCTCCATGCGTCCACTGGTTACCCCGTGTTTAACGTAACATTGCAATGATTTGTGGGCAATGCTCTTTGGCAAATCAGCATCCTATGCTGACTTACGGAAAGGGTTCATAAAGGGCTCAAAATGTCTGCGAGAGAGTCCTCAAACACTCGATTTGACAGAGGGACAGCCCTAAACCCTCACGGACTTCGCGGGAGCGCGCCTCAAAGTCCGTAAAGGGGGAGATTGGGATTGGGCCAATATCAACACCACCAAATCCTCAGGAATAGCTCCTCAGCCATAACCCTTACCTGCTTACATCTGGTCTCTTTTGAATGGTAAGAAGCTAAAGAATACGAGTACATTGTAAGTAAACTAAACTGTATTACCATTCAGGGAAAAATGCAGAAGCAATGGTGAAAAATAAATAATTTGACTCCTCGCCTAGTATAAAAATCTGAAGTTCAAAAGGCAACATCGCCGTTAAAGTCAAGATCCCACAGACAATGAAGCAACTGAACGTCTTCTCTGACTCTCTGAAGTCAGCTGGAACTATACATCAGAAGAAAATACACTGAAATACAACATTAATGATACAATAAAGATATACTCAGGTGGTACTCACCTGAGATATACTCACTGATGTTTACTGTTAACTGAGAGTTTTACTTCAAAACACTATTCATTTTCATATAACAATGTGACATACAGCACATCTCCCAAAAACATTGAAATAGCAATAAACACAAAGAATGATCAATAGTCAATAATGAAGAGCTCCATGTGGACATTCTGTCAGTTCAAACAGGGACCATGTGAGTTTCGCTGCGTCGACATACCTGTAGCAGTAGTTGGGCGCCGACCACACGGTGAGCACCGTCTCGTTGAAGTGCCACTTGTAGCCCTCCATGACCAGCTGGTGTGCTCGACAGATCATGTGAATGTCGTTGGCGGCGTTGAACTGCGCCACCACGTCGCTGCCGAACAGGTAGCCGGCGCCTCTGGGACTCACCCCCCACCCTGTGGTGTCTGAGTGGGAGAGAAGAGCAGTCAGGTGAAGATCGGCTTCTAAGGACGCGGTTACACGCTCGTCTTTTCAGCGGGACTTCTGTCGCCCGATCGCGTCGGCACGCATTAAATGTCATGAACTTTACTTTGAAAAATGTTTCGGAAATTAAGAAGCATTTATCCACCAATTTACAGCCGCACCTTTGATCTCAAAATATATATAATCACTGACCAATCAGACAGGTCGCATTGAAGTGTGGACACAAATGCTCCAATCTGCCGCATCCCATGACAAACATCACATTGTAAAGACAAGTGCAACCACGGCCTAACATGGCATCAGGGAAAGGATTGCTGTACATCCCACTACATGTCCGCCACCGATCCAAGTTTTCCTTTCATCATGTTTCCATGAGCAATCACAAACATACGAGTTATTAATTCAGCGTTTAAACGGCTTGACAGGATGCCTGCATACCTTCAGGGTCTGACCACAGGAGGTCACACATGGGCCCATCATGGGGAACTTCCTGTTTTCTGTCAATGGTCCGGATCTGGTCCAGTGTCTGAATGGATGGAGACAGGCCGCCGTGCACACAGAAGATCTGAGGGACAAAGGGGGGGGGGGAGAGTGTGTCAACTCAACGGACGGAGCTCATATGAACCGAGAAGTTACTCAACCAGCTATCAGAGTAGTAACACCACCACGGAATCATTTCCTGCATCCAAGTTCAAAAGGAAATGTTCTCTCACCTTGCCGTCGATGATGGCGGAGAGGGACAGGTAGTCGAATATCTCCGTGCAGTACCTCCAGACCGTGACCGAGCCGTACTTGCGGAGGCACTCGTCGTAGAAGCCGTAGACCTGGGTGATTTGCCGGGACTCGTGGTTCCCCCGGATCAAGGTTATCCTGTCCGGGTAGCGCACCTGTGGAGCAAAGGGACGAGCATGAGGGTGATTCCATTTCTCAAAACTTCAAGAAATCTCTTCTTCAAAAACACATTTGTGAGAAACAAAATGTATATCAAGTGTACCTTAAGAGCTAGGAGAAGCAGGAACGTCTCCACACTGTAGAAGCCTCTGTCCACAAAGTCGCCCATGAAGAGGTAATTTGTCTCTGGGACGTCGCCACCCACCTATCACGTGAAAGGAATCCAGACCAAGTGGTTAAACAGTGTTTATGTACATTTACAGTGGGACCTGACCTGTATCAAGCTTGACCTGGCACCAGTTTGTCAGGAGTGCTGCTCAACAATACAGAGAAGGAGCCCAACAACAGACTCCATCAAACTACTAGAGCATGTTTGAGACCCACCATGCTACAAGACTTATCTACACCTCACTTCAGAATCAGACGTGGGCATTCTCATGACAAATCACATTAACAAAAACAAAACCTCCCTTTTCCACTTAGTGCAATATGATTTGGATGCAGCAGATATTTCAGCATCAAACAGGCAGAACAATGCCACTGAAGTACTTAATGGGCTGTCATAATTAACTGCAGCTGTAAATATTATCAGACTGAATTTGAACCCCCGGAACCCCAAAACCCTCCGGCAGGATGGAAAGCATGTTTTCTTTAAACAATCGCCAGAATTACACATTTGATCACAGTCAGAAGCTGTAAAAACTGTCATTATCATCAAATCTTCATCTTTCTGACAGTCTTTGAACACATCATGTGTGACAAACACTTCAGAAACTAAGCTTAAAAATGTGATATTTCAACAACATAAAAATGTATTCTACATGTCTCGTTTGAAATTTCACCCCAATTAAACAGTTTACACTAACCAGTTCCTGTAAAAAAAAACATTACATTCTACGCTCCTCAGCGCACCTTGGAAGCCATGATTGACTCGGCTGAAACTAACAGTCACGTGACAACAATTCCAGGAAACTTCGACTGAACTGTAGTCTGCTGAACACAGAGCATTGAGGAGAGGACAGCAGAGGTTGTAAAAATGCGAATAGCTCAATATATAAAGCACGTGAAACTGCTTGCAGTTCAGAGGGTTAAAGAGCGTTTGCATGTTTTTTAGGACATTGCTGATGGTGCACTGGTGTTATCACCATCTGCAGTGAAGTAAAGGATGACATTTCAAACACAATTATCAGGTTGCGATCATCATAATAGTATCATGACGAGCAAGCAGCTAATCGTTCTTTATGATGGCCGTTCAGTATTGTATATTCAGCGTGTTGCACTTGAATAATGTTAACGTGTTGAAATACAAATAAAAATGTGACAACCAAAGACCTTTACAAATCTGCGACATTAATCCCATCATTCGTGGAATTAATTTGCACGTCACTATATTTTTTTCAAGCTGCTGTGTTTCTCATGAATAATTTCACACAAAACCTGAATATTACGTTTGGGAAAAGTGACGAAATATTTTTTCAGAGCGAGGACAATTTTTCTGAGCTTTCGCACTGATAATAAAGGCATCAAGCAATCACGTTGTGAGGAAAGTACAGATTAAAACCTATACTGTACAACAACTGGGAGGCTCCTTATTACAAACCAAGACAGAAAAATGTATTACTCCTTTCAACCTTGACAAAGGCAGTGCAGACCAATTCCACTCCTTCCCTAGACATATAGACCACGTAACTGTTTGTCAGAGGGAACTTAAATTCACCAAGAGCGTTTTGCTAAAAGGAAACGATAATAAAGTTTCCGTCTCAGATAGACTGCTCTACGCTGTTCTGGGTCAATAGGTCAATTTTTCCCCCCAAGCCCACATAGTGTAAAGGCCTCAAGTCTGCAGTGACTAGTGTGTAAAAAGAAACGGAAACTTACTCTAAACAGCTCCTTCAAGTCATAGAACTGACCATGTATATCACCACACACCTATGAGGGAGAAAAAACAAACGGGAGAAACATTAACATTAATCAACTTTAAGTTCAATCCTAAGCAAACAAGAGCCAAAAGAAAAAGTGACTTACCGTGACAGGAGAGTCTACTCTCTGAACATTGCTTTCTTCCACCAAAATCTCTCTGAAAACACACATAGAAATAGGATGTCAACTTCCTGTTTGTAACTTATTTCACAGGGGGGGAGATACATCCCAGAAAAAGAAGAGCTCCAGCTGCTCCCGGATGTCATACTACCCACTCACTCCAAGCCGAAGTGGGTTCTGAAGAAAATTAAAAACGTGGGTATTGTCTTGTTTTTGTTTAATTGGTACATCATGGGGCATTCAAGAGTCAGTTTTATTGACATCGCATTTAGCATGCATTGTATCCCCCCTCAACATTAGTATGTGGTAAATACTGTATACAATATGTAGTAGAAGGACACAGCTTAATACATTGCTTTAAACTGCATCTTTGTGTGATGCATGGATTCATCTAGCAAGAGTCGAAAACGTCGGATGAAAGACTAACTTATTACCTGGCTTTGGCACACAGTGCTTTGACTTCGTTTTCTTTAATGAGCTCACAGCGTCTGAGCTGCTCTATCTGTCGGTCCAGGTCGCTGATGTCCCCCATTGTGACACACATAGGGAGAACTGCTCACACACACACACGCCGGGGTCAGTCCAAGAACTGGACAGCCACAACACACTCCTTCCTCGGAAATAGTCAGGGCCCTTTAACACCCGCACGTCCGCCTCTGGCTGGGAGGTTCAGAATAAGAAACTGAAATGGGGGAGAGAAAAAAGGCGTAACAATTCAACAACGAATTTGAATAACAGGCTAAACAATGCAACTTCATTGACATTAGCGGAGAAGCAGTTTTAGCTAACGTTTGCTAACCTAACTACTTGTTAACTTGAACTTGAGTTGCTAACTAAACGATAAGGTTATTTTATTCATAATAATGGGAAATTGACGTTGCGTTATTCGTTTATTGAACGTCACAGTGAATCCAGCTGAACAATGCACCAGAGGAAACTGACGTTATTCGTCCAGGAATGTGAGGCCTATGGGCGTAGCGAGCTAACCGTTAGCACGCTAGCTTACATCACTGCTAACGACGTCAACGAACAACTGATCTTTTGATAACTTAGACAACTATTTTGATTGGGAACTTGTCCCAATGGTTAACGCCAATGTCTACCAACTTCGTCCCGGAAAAACTGCACACGTTTAGCGTGTTAGTGAAATTAATTGACGTATTCAGCTTAGCTGCCGAAATGCTGTACGTTAGCTCGCTAACGACGGCTGTCGGGGCATCAGACGGCGTCAACACTGGCTAGCGCTTCTTGGCTAATGTGGCGAGCTCGCTAGCTAACGCTAGCAACACAGATCACAACGGATCACACAACGCCGCCAATTCGACGAAACCTGAGTAGGCGTACATACGGTTACATGAATGATATCAGAACGGCGGCAATCAAAACATATATATGTTTCATTCCAGGGAATTGATCCACCGGCTCCTCTTCGTCCCCCCCGGTAACTATCGTCTTTGCCGGTTCACTCCTGTCGTGCTCATGAACACGAACGACTTGACCGTAACTTCCGGTGTAGGGAACGCGCACTGCTCCGCGCAGCCTGGGTTGAGTGCGTGGAGAGGACAGTTGAATGAAATGAAGCG
This sequence comes from Anarrhichthys ocellatus, assembly GCF_004355925.1. Taxonomy (NCBI): domain Eukaryota; kingdom Metazoa; phylum Chordata; class Actinopteri; order Perciformes; family Anarhichadidae; genus Anarrhichthys; species Anarrhichthys ocellatus. The sequence continues at coordinate 363,025 of NW_022280086.1, read as the reverse complement.
TGAATGAAGACGTAAGGAATCTAACGGTGAATTAAAGTCCCCCTCCAGTCAAAAATGTATTTTACAATCGTTACTTCACTGAAGTGGTTGGCCTTTACTTTGTGAATGCTGTAGCAGATCAGATCACAACCAGCAGGAAACCTGTGACGTAAAAGCTGAAGCCTCCAGTGCACTGAGAAGGGATTTCTCAGTGAAGTAGGAGATTATATATGAAAAGCAATATTTGTAATTTTATTTAAAGGAAATTTACCTTTCGTTGTGGAAAAAAACACCAGACAGAAATTATTATTCAAAGCAGAGTATTTATTTTTTTAAATAAGCATTTCTAAAGCAGATCTTTAAAGGTTATGTTTTGCTGCACAACCACATAATTCCCAAAATGAAGCTCAACTATTAGTATAATTATGTGAAAGCTTGAGCTGGAGAGATCAATAAAGAGAAAATTGTCAGAAATTTTGATAATTGATTAATCGCTTATGTCATTTCTCAAGAAAAAATACCCAAATTCCCCTGGTTTCAGCCTCTTGCTTGTGATAATCTGCTGCTTTTCTCTGTGATAAAAAACTGAATATTTGGGGGTTTTGGACGGTTGTTTGGACATAATGAGCAATATGAAGTCACATTGGGCTTTACGGAATTATAATGGACGTTTTTTCACTATTTCCTGACCAACAATGAGTTGATTAATCAAGAAAATAATGAGCAGGTTCTTTGTTAATGACAATAGTCGTTAGTTGCAGTCCTAATGGCTTTGAATGAAAGCTTTGATATAATAATCCAAAGGTAGGGGGCAGATGTGTGTGTTTGAGAGACTTGCTAACAGACGGTCCAACTTTATCATCATCACGTTGTGTCATTTCAAATGACCAGCAGCAACAATCACAGTATCCTGCTGGCTAACTGAATAATGAGAAAAACACATTCTGGAATTGCACTTGCAAATTTATTTACATTTTGTATTTTACATGATAATTAACCATTTTCTGTCAAATTTTTAAGCCTTTGATTCACACTTAAAATATTTAAAAAAATGAAATTTAAAAAAAGCACAGGCTTAAAAACCCAATCAGTAAGTTGCAACTAAGTTCAACAGTAGCAGCGTAATACAACATGAAGGTTGTAGGTACAATTTCAGTAGGAATGTGCACGTTTAAGAGAAAACAGGCTGTGTGTATATGGACAAAGTACATGATTATAATAATTACTAACTGTATAGTAATATTGAGATTTTTGGAACAAAACATGTTCTTGGGATATTAAGCTCATGGAGTCACGTGAAAAAAAACAAAAAAAACAGAACCTATGTTCCTAGTTTACCATGTGTTTTACTTCTAAATCATGATGCAGGAAGTGTTGCTAAGAAATCTCATTAGACTTCTACTTTTAGGTCTGACAGCTGCCAAAAACGTGGGAGTATGAAGGTGGAAGCCCCCCCCAGTGGATCCTTTCATTATTAGACATCAAAGGGAAATACAGTCAACACCTTCTACAACACACTGGCGTAATATAGGTTTAGTTGTATAACCCAGACTGTGATATAGCATCCGTGACTATATACAAATATGTAAACTATTACCAAGATATGGTCTACATTGTTTTGACATTTGCAACTGATTATTATTTGTATTTATTTTCCTTTTTATACTGGTATATATAAATATATTTCAATATTCCATTTTTCTTCTTTTTTTTTGTTGGTGTGTTGGGTTGTCTTATGGGCTGGAGGAAGGGAGGCGGGGTTATTCTAAAGACTGGAGGGGAACATAAGAGCCCTTTGTCGGGCAGTCGATGAATATAATAATATACGAGTGCTTATGATCCATGTGCAGTATTACAGATGGATGTTAATGCTATCCTCAGTCTAACCACCAGTATGGAAAATTTTAAATTGCATCACAAAAAATAAACCATGTTGACAGGCATACCCTGAAATATGTCCCTATTGTCGATTGTTGCGACACCCTTTCACTGACTTCATTTAAAATAATAAGCATTGATGTCTGTTATCTCCGGTACACCGTTCTAGTAAAAGGCAAACAGTTCCAGTCACTGAGAAGCTAAACAACATAACAAACACATGTCAGTCAGCAATAACCCGATTGAAGAATACACAAGGCACTATGAAACTATTTCATCTTCTAACCTCTGGATCTCCTCGTTCAAAGAGGAAACTCTGTTACCATGACGCCAAAAATGAATGTCATGGGGCTGTCAACAGTCAGTACTTTTTGGTGGTGTTCAACATCAAAATGTAATAACGGCGTAACAGAGATTAAATATGAAACGTCTCATCATCGTCACACAAGTGTTGTTGTGTTGTTAAGTGGCACTAGGTCATGTTGTGCAAAGGCAGTGAGAGGTAAACACTTAACATCATCATAAATAATAAGTAAAGGTCAGTAAAATGACTGTTATCTTACAGGAATATATTGAAGTATTCTCTTCAAACTATGTGATAAAAATACGTTAGGTGGTATTTAAAAAAAACTAAATGTTGCAAATATTCGGATGATTAAATAAACGCTTGGTTGCTCTGAGATGTGTGTTATAATCGTTCCGCATTTCTTCATCTTGTGGACCCAAACCGGACGTTGACCTATTATTTCTGCACAATCAGTTTTATAGTCTCTTAGTGCAGTTTGTGCAAACGAGCAAACTCCAAACACATGGATTGGTTAAGGACACTTTTACCGTGCCTTCCTGTTGAAAACCGCTCGTCATATTTTCATGTAGGAGTAAAGTCTCTCTTTGTAAATAGAACACACCCACGTCCTGCTTGTTCACCCTGCTGGTCGGTGTGTGGGCTGAGGTCAGAGGGAGCAGAAGTATCTGTGGACGGGGAATGCGGTGATTCCGGCCAAAGCTATGCCCAGACTGTCTCCTACGCTGGCGGCGGCCATGGCGAACTCCCTGTGTCTGTCTCCGGTCTGTGGGGGACAAAAGACAGACGTCAGGACGGACACACACCGAGACCTTTAACGCAGAATGATGAAGGCATGGCTGCAGGAGGAGGGCGATGAACCGGAGAGCGTCTGTCTCCACGGTGAATCATCTGTTGAGGATAAAAGATACAACACCGCCGCTCTCTCTTCCTCTCGTCTTTAAAAAAAAAAAAAAAGAGTCAAGAAGCCGACAGCAAAGCCTAACTTTACTTTTAATGTTATCAAATTAAGAGAAATGCTCTGCACTTCCTTGTTTTATGAACAAAGTGGTACATAAGTTGAAGCAGCAGTGCTGTGTGTGTGTGTCCAATCAGCGGTGGTTATCCCTGCAAACCCCACCCTGAAAGTTGCACCCTCAGACTCAACCAGGGACTTTTTGTGGCTTAAAATGTCCCCGGAAGCTACTTTTGACTCTGGACAGTGAGTTCCTTAAAAGGTTCCTGGTCCCTGAGGACAGTTCCTGTGATCAAAAATTATTGTTGACTTACAATAATTCCCCGGAGACTTACCCTGATCATAACCATTACTTGCCTAATTCCAACCCTAACCCTAACTTTAACTTAAACCTAAACCTAAACCGTACCTTAAACCAAGTCTTAACACCAAAAAATAAAGCCTTACATTTTGAGGACTTACATTTTGTCACCAAAAGAAAGGTGAGGCCCCACAATGTGACTGTGTAAACAGATGTATGTCCCCACAACGTGAGTAATACACATACACACACACACACACACACACACACACACACACACACACACACACACACACACACACACACACACTTTTTTGGATTGCACCTTTCATACATAAAATGCCGCTTAAATTGATTTACAGTTTGGCATTAAAAACAAAAATATGCAAAAAATAAGTTCATAAAAATAGAAAAAAAGATCCAATAAAAAGGAGAAATAAAAGCAGTAAAAATGGTAGTAGAAAAAGACAAAAACATAGTACATAAACTAGACGCCTGCTGACATAAGTAGGTCCTCAGTTGATTTTTTAGAAATGTCAACAGAGCTCTCGCTGGACCGGGTGTTCCAGAGTCACGGAGCGTCGCAGGTGAAAGCACTTTGCCCACTCGTTTTGTGTGCTACTTTAGGAACAGATAATCAGAGGGCTCTTGTTGGCTGATAAGGAGTTAAAACGTCCAGAATGTAAGAAGATTCTGTATCATTAAGAGCTTCATGTGTGAGTAAGAAGGCCTTGAAAGAAAAGGGGAGCCAGTGCAGTATTAATGTGCTCTCTCTTTTCCTTTCCTTAAACGTGTGGCAGCAGAGTATTCGAACCAGCTGAAGTTTTCATCTCAACTTTTTGTTTTGCCACTGAAAAAGCATTACAAAAGTCCGATCTGCTGCTAATTTCTCAGCATTCCAGATGACTGTACATTCAGCGGCTATCACCTGTACATTCAGCGGTGATCCCTTTCACTGTGCCGTATCTTTTGAATGCCGTGAAGCTCACATCAGTGATTCAACACCTCCTGCAGATGTTTCTCTCAGTGTGAAACATGTGCAGGAAGTATTGACCTTCATTACACTAACTTGAAACGATAAACGTAATGTAGAAGCAGTAGAGGGGGGAAAAAGAGGCAAGTTACGCCTGGAAGTGTTACGTTTGCATTAACAGCTGCTTTCATCGACACATGGATACCCTGAGACAGAAAGTGGACCTGACCTCCTTGCTGATGAAGTAGAAGGTGTTGACATACGCAGCTCCGCCCAGCAGGCCCTCGTAGAGGACGATAACGAACACCAGCCAGAAGCTGGGCAGGAACTGGAAACGCACTGCGAACAGGAGCAGCACCGCGTTCACCACCTGCGGGGGGACGGGAGAGAACGGAGCCTGGTGATCAATGCTTCGTTACAAAACGTGGGTCAGCGGTCACAAGTTGAACCTTTAGAAGTGATGTTGCACCTTATGGCGAGCTATCTAAAATAACCATGCTAATGTAAGCTAATGCTTGTGATGGCGATTTGGCTATTTTCCACTCACTGTTGATCTGATACCGGGGGCGTGTTTGAGACCATGACTGTACAGAGGAGCGCCATTGAGGCATTTTTTAGAAAAACAAGATGGCGGCAGGTGATTTGTTCTATTGAACAAACTGGACGGAATATTTGCACTAAAAGAAGAACAATCAGATGCACTCAAATGCACAATATGTCATTTTCACTCTCTCAAAGCTCTGTTGGATCATGTGACAGATCATGTGACACCACGAGTGCACACAGGTGGACTTAACTTCTTATGTGATTCTGAAGGTAATCGGGAGCACCAGATCGTATTTAGGGGCTTCATAACCTATTTTGACTATTCTGTGTAGGCCTGTTACATTAAATCCAAATTTTGTCATTTTAATTCCAGGTTGTAGTGCAACAAAACAGGAAAAACACCAAGGGGGGTGAGCCCCTTTTGCAAGGATCTGTATTAAAGTGAAAAGGTTTTTACAGAGGGAATTTTGATCCATAATCCAGGCGAGTCTTGTGTTTCATCAAAACATCTCTTTGTACTTTATTTCTCACCTGAAGCACAGAGAGAGCCCACAGATTCTTGATCTTCACACAGCACAGCGACGACCGAGACACCAACACGCCAACTTGGTACAGCGTCTGGTACCTGAGCGCACACACGATCAATAAGTCAGTTTGAACTGCACGTCCTGAGACAACTTAAATAAAGTCGTTCCTTCAGAGTAATGTTCTAGTGAGGAGAACTGACCAGCGGTACTGCTCTGCATGGGACAGGAAGAATTTGGGGAAATACAGGAGCTCCATCTGGGAGAGGAAACGTCGACATTGTTGTGAGCTCAATATTATCACAAAATCGTCTGTATTTCTAACAACATGCAGTGAGATGAATGGGAGGCCGAGGGGGGGCACCGGAGGACTCACCAGGCCCTGGTTGATGAAGTACTCAGCGAAGTAGACCAGTCCCAGGGGGAACATGAACCTCAGCAGGCCCTGCTCACAGGAATCAAGTGAAGTAAAAGTACAACCAGGCAAATACCAGACGAATAGAGAATACTTTTTAAACTTACTTTGATGACATGAAGTTTCTCTGTGAAGGCGAGCGGTCCGGCGGTCCTGTCCTCTGCTGTATTGAAGGGGAGGAGAACAGGTAAGCTGTACTTACAATACACTCGCATCACCACAGGTTCTCTGTGTCATAGGTCAGATCATGAGGAGTGAAGGGATGATCGACGGTTGTTTTTTCCTGTAACGATATTGAGGCGATTTTAACCGACTTCAGCTTCATTTACACTGGAAGCCGGCGTGAGGCGCACATGTGTGTGTGTGGTCCGGTCCGCAAGTGGTCTCTGCGCTTGGTCGTGCACCTCTGAACTTTTTGTGACTTGGCGTGCGATCACGTGACTGTCACAAATAGTTCACTGATAAAAACACTATCTACATGTCTAAGGATTCTACAAAGAAAGACAATTAGTTTTTAGATGCTTTAGAAACAGGTGGTAAAAATCTTCTTTTGAGTAAATATTTTGCAGCCGAATCAAATAGTTTACAGGATATTCAGCCTTTGTGTCTTTGTAATGCATTAAAAACTTGACTTTTTACAGGGCTTGTCTAAAGGCAATAAAGTAGTCCGTGAATATGAGCTTTGATTGAGTTTTTTTTTCTTTTCAAATAAAACTTCCAATGTATGTCGTCAGATTTGATGTCATGACACCACACACGTGGTGTCATGTGCTAAATGTGCTAAATGTAATTCATGGTGCTGTTAGATTGCTGTAGACCGCCCCGCTAACACAGGCGTGTGTCTTGCTGCTGAAAGAGTTTTACAAAGACTTAATGCAACAAATATGGATTGAAGCAGAGTATTCCTGTGAGATCAAAACAATGTGAATTTTGGAAATTAATACATCCATCGTTTTGTAATAAATGTTGACATTTTGAACTGAGAGCTGCGTCACTCGCATTGTGTGTGTTTGAGAGAGAGAGAGAGTTTCTGTAAGTTATTAATAATAATAACAATATGAATGTCAACGTTATGAATAAAGCTTTGATCTTTTGGGTACAGGTTATGGACTGATTTGGATTGAAACATATTAAAGATAAAACATTGTTGAACGGAACGCGGCGCTGTGACATTGTGGCATGAAGAGCAGACACGTTGAGCTGTTTGAATAGAAGACACATTGTTATTAATGTTTTTAATGTTCAGATAAATAATATGTTCACACTCTTTTAGAAATGTTTATTGGCATAACTTTAACTGTGTTTAAAGGTTTAGAGGAATAGTCCAAAGAACGTGCATGCCGTCAGACTAAGTAGCCACGCTGAGCACATAGAATGGAAACTGCTGACCTAGCAGTATCAGAGCTATCTGTATTAATTACACACTGAGTTTAAAGTGTAAATATCGGTTTTGGAGTTCAGTTTTCACCGCTGCACAGAGCGGATAACATCTGTTTCTCCACACAAACCCCCCACACAGATTCCTGTGCGTGTCCAAACAAACCCAGAGAAAACTATTGGGGCCTTTGATGTATCAGACCTCACATCTTACCACCTTTTCACTGATGATTAAAAAAAGTCCACGTGTCTGATAGAATGACTGATTTAAAGTTTGAAGAGCACATGTCTTCATTGCTATCTGATTGCAGCAATGCGCTGCGACTAGGCCTTCCAACGTGTTGCTCAACTGCAGCTAACGCAACACAACATATGTCGATGTGCTTCTGAACTCTTTTTAATTCTTCCTGGATTCGTTCACTGTGTTTTCTTTATGTCAAATGACTATTGATCGCACTGTGTTTCTGTCGTTGGCCTCGATGTACCTGGTGTTGACTTCTCCTGCTCCTCTTCCTCCGACTCATCCATCAGCGCCCGTCTGTCCTCTGAGCCCACAGCCGTGTACTCCGTCTCCCTGACCCTCCACTGAGGCAATGAAGGCGGGAGAACCAGCAAGAGGAAATAGCTGGTGGTGGTGGTGTTGGGATAAGCACAAAATAACATAAATACAAAAATAACAGCCGGGTTTAAGAAAGCCAGGACTGAAAGCAGGGTTGAATTGATTGGCCAAAATGATGGTCTACAAAGTAAAATAGTAAACAATAACAAAGTTTATAAAGAGTAGTCTCTCTCTTTGGATTTCTTTCATATTTACTGTTAATTAAAAAAAAATCCTAATTACATCCACTGTGATTCAAAAGCATAAACCAAAACGTGAAGAAGTGCAGCAGCTATTGTAACTGTGCAGCTCCGGCTGTCCATAGAGTGAAATATGTGCCATGCATGAGCACAAGAATCTGTCCATCTATACTGTGTCTGTACACACGCATGTCAGAACGTAAACTAAGATGAAATGGGACCATATTTGGTCTCATATCGTAGATGCTCATCAGCTCTCTTATCTTTGCACCTCCGCACACTCACCTAAGCAACATAGCGACCGGCACCACCAGCATGAGGAGAAGCGTGACCTGGGGAGACAGGCCGGCTTGAGTGAGGATCGAGTAGAGGAAGGCTCCGGCCACTCCGGCGCCGCCGGTGCCTGAGCCCCAATATCCCAGCATGTCCCTGAAGCGACAGGGGGGGGGGTTGTGGATAGTTAGGAAGTGTATTTAATAAGGCCGATACGTTACAAAAGGTAGGCTGTTTCAGTGGAGAGACCGTTTCAAAAGCCTCTTCCTTCAAGGTTCCTCTGACATCAGGGATTTCACACTCAAGTGTCAAAAATAACCCAAATTCATTCACACAATTCTGAAATCAAGAACGTCAGATTTTCCTTTAAGGTCTCTAGAAAAAAAACAACTTTTAAAACAGAAAGAAAAGGGTTCAAAGGTTAGAAATATTACAAATTCAAACACCCATGGCAAGTAAAAAGTATAGGAATTTAAGTCATTTACATTTGCTGTAAATTAAATAACGTGTTTAAAAGCATACTGCCTGTCTCTAACATGTTCTCAGTTATTACAGGTTTTTTGAATTATTATCGTCATAATAGAATGCAGTCCTGTATAAAGTCATGTTGTTCGAGCCAGGTTCCATCAACAGACTAATAAACCTTGCACTTGAGGTACTTCTGTTGCTGGGAGAAGGTTGTGTGAGCCCAAGGATGGATCAAGTGCTTACCTGCTGAAGTAGACGGTGAGAGAGAGGAAGGACAGTTCTCCCAGTCCAGCGCCGATACTGGCGAAGATCACACCTAGGAAACACAGCGGCAGAGCGGGAAGGACAGACGCTGGTGAGTGATCACAGAAGGCTCATCGCTTCGTCCGACAAGAGAAGAAGAAGCACATTTAGACTCTAGTGTTTCAACCTGTGGCTCACTTTCATGGCTGAAATGGACCTTCATAATATTAGATCCACTAATTCCACAAAAACAAAACTGTCCATGGAAGGTGGTAACGCTCACACACTTAACATTTGCTCAGCTGACTCAGCGGTTTACAAATCACTCATTTATTTCTACCTGTATGTAGTTAGTGGAATTGTTTGCTCGATCGCAAATTGAGATTTCGGACATTTCCACAATCATCATCATATTTGCGCAAATGGTGCACAGAGAGTCGGAGCAACAGGGGTTGTAAATAGGGGCCCTTGGGGGCCTCCTGTACTCCTTTTTACACAAAGGCAGTTCCATTTTTTAAACAAAACCAGAGATTCCGCGTGGACGAGAAATCACAGCAGCGTGTTGCTACTTTGCATTGTGGTCCTCGACAGGAGTCCAGCATAAACTCGAGGGAGCTTTGCTCCTTTTCATGTATCGAATGCGTGTTTGTGATTCAAGCAGATCACGAGTCTCACAAACTATAGTAGTATATATATATATATATATATATATATACACACACGTATACACACATTAGCGGTGCCTGAAAGGTTATTTATACCAGTAATTTACCAGTTTTAGATTTGTTTGCTACAGACTAAGAGTATGTAAATACATAAACATGACCTCAAACATCAGCTCACTGATCAGTCCTAGCATGGGGATGAAAAACTTCTAGCAGCAGGTCACGATAAGACTAACATGGTATCATAATCATAATTCTGCGGAATAAACCGCAGCTGCAACCAACCGTTCAGATAAGAGGACAGGAAATGAAAGTGAGCAGATATTAAGATGCATCTAATCCGTCATCAGAATGCTTCACAGTTCCACCACCAAGAAGAGATAAATATATTAAGAGCTCTGAGAAAAAAAAAGAAGCGTTTACCTAGAATGCTCATCCACACGGCTGAGGAGAAGGACACGAGGAGGAAACTGGTTGCTGCCATGATGGTGCAGAACAACACTCGGAAACTGGAGAAACAAGAATTAAAGAAGTATATTCACAACACAGTACAATACTCATGTAGTACACAAACATAACAGGGCCGTGCTTTTATTTGGAAGGTCTTTCAGCTCTATTCACTCTCCAATGACTTAGAGACGGCCCTGTATACAAGTGTATATAAAGAAAGAGATGAAAGACCACCAGGTAAGACACACAAACACCTGAGGTACAAGTACCAAGGACGTGTTTCAGGTTTTAAAAAGGAGAATTAGTTTTTCATGCACTGGTCGATTTTAAGATTCTGGTCTATTTGGTTTCCATATCACGTCTTCTTACAAACGAGTGGAAAGAAAACATCCAAAATACATATTTAGGTCTTTATTTTACTACTTTGTCTGTTTGCGTCTGTAGATTTCTCTTAAATTCACCAGAAGTTAGCATTAGATAATGACCCATTTGAATATTTAAACATGACATTTCAAAAGACTTGTAATACAATAACTAATTGTCTTAACGTAAGTAATGAACTGGGGAAGTTTCATGGTGATATCTATTAGTTATGTTTTTTAGCCTACTCACCTGTAGTGTCTTCAACATGTCGGTCATTTTACTAAACATCTCTTTAAAGGACGTTTTCTCTAAATGAGTTTTTTCTCAGACTGACCAATAAATCTCTTCAGCAGCTCTTACATACACCAAACTTTACACTTTCATTCCTCTCTATATGCAGAAGGTTTTTACAGAGGGGTTTGTTCATTTATCATTCATAACCTTATTTATACAATATTCTATTCCTAAAGATGTGTTGTTTTTTTATTACTGCTGACAGTATTCTCTAATTTATGGAGCGATACTAAGAGATATCCAAAATCCCCTCGGTAAAATCCTTTCACTCTAATTTGCCTACTACATGAAACAAGAACCTGGCTTCATCCAATGTTCACATTTATCTTCTGGAGATGGATGCAAATTAGCACATATTGCATTTTTCATCAAACATTTTCAGAAAGCTTGTCATACAAAAAATGATTTGTCTTAATGTAAGTAAACAGCTGGGGAAGTTTCATGCCGAACTCCATCTCTAATCTTGTTCTATTTCTATTTACTTCTATATTACTTATTTTAAAGTAATCAAAAAACAGGAAACAATGTCTTTGAGACTTTGACCGTACGGTGCTCAGTGCTGTGTCCCTGATTTAGAACATAATGTTTTTATTCTACTGACCAATCATGGCGATTAAGAGCTAAATAAAAGCCTAAATAGTTTCTGTCACATGTGTGGATGATTGCATAGAATAAGATAATAGTGTGCTTGTTTTTGCTCAGTTTTGGCACAAGGTGGTGATTACTGTATGCACTTTGATCCTGGCTCATTTCACATTAAAAACACAATTGTTATGCACTATTTACTATTTCTTAATTAAGAGTGCCCCCAAAATGTGTAAATGCCCCAACAGGTAAAGACAACAGGTAAACATGGAAGAAGAATTTACATCGACCAGGGGAGCATTTTTCTCCACTATATTCCAAATGGGCCTTCATTTGGCTACCATTTAAAAATTGACTGTAACAAAAAGTAAGACGAGACACTAAAAGTGACCACCACATTAAAACTAAATGTTTCTGTGTAACACTAAATGATGGGACGACTGTTGGATGTGTCAAATATGGAATATTCTTGATTTTCTCATTAACCAGTGAGACCTATTTCCTTACCCATAATGCAGTTTGTGGATCACAAAGGGAGCAGACAACTTGATGGCGAGCGTTGGGAGGATGTCAGCTAACAGCACAGCCTGAGGAGAGAAGCATCGGAGCCGTCACTCAGACCAAAGGTCCTCTTTGAAAGCATCAGTGTTCATATGTCAAACACATATTAAGAAATGCTGAGGGGAAAATAACATTTATGTTATAGTACAATCCCTTACTTTCTGTGTTCACGCCTCACCGTGTCATTTAGCCTCATAACACCGTGGCATTCTGCCGTACTGGCAGCTGAATAGACTTTCCATTCCGGTACTTTCATTTCTAGTTTGTCATATTAGTTTCAGTACCCGTTTACTCATCTTAGTTTTTGCTCGCTTCAGAAAAGAGCGGATTTAAAGAGGAACTAATCCCCAGAGTTTTGGCTAAAGCACCTCTACCCTGGAAATTCAAAGAACGTGAACTAACCATCAACAATGGCGGTGCTGGGGGAGGGCTTGAGACACGCCCAGTCACGTCTAATGCTTCTGTGATTGGCTAGAACTCGTTGCCGTTGTCTTTGGCTCATTTTCCTCAACCGAGGTAGCATTACAATCCAGTGACACCTTCACTCATGTAGCTGCTGGCTAGCTTGTCAATTCCACCATGCTGTAATGCTACAGTTACAGAACATACACAGCCCCACATGAACCGCCCAGCTTGGTCTACATTATTTTGACATTTGGCCGGACTTAACTGTTTTAAAATGACCGCTCATGATAACCGTTACCCTTTCAATTTGTTTATGCTAATTGCTAGCATGCTAATATTGTTATGGTTATGGTTAGGTAAGAGTGCTGCAGAGGGACTGTTATGGTGGCAAAATACAGTATAAACATTTTAATTTATACATCATCATTCAAGTGCAAGATCCGGGTTTCAACCAGTAGCATATTATAACACAATGTGTAGAATTCAAATACTTTGCACTAAAATGGACCTGAACAACACGACTAAATAGCGTTGCTTTAAAGTGAGAGAAAGTAGTTCCGGGGTTTAGCTAAAGGACAGTCTCTCCACTGCTAAAGGACGGCTGAGGAAATGTTGCCAAAATACAGCAAACATCTCTTTTGTGAGAAGCTAATAAATCCCTGTCAACATACAGACTGGTGAGGGTTATTCCCTGTTGTGTAGTGAATATCCATTTACCGCAGTGGAGACAGGATTGCAGTCATAGCGGCTACTGTTGCTACTGTTTCCCCCTTGGAATTCCACGGCCGATGTGGCTGAAGTCTATATATACATATAGGGAAAGAAAAAAAGGTAAAAAAGTGAATAACTTTCTTCTCGCGTGAAGTCTTTTCTTATATTATAGCTTCAAGCCATACAAGGGTTGCTGCAAGAGACAAAATATAAATACAAATGTGCCTTCTTACAGGTAACGTGCCGTTTTGGGACTCTTGTTTTTGGAGGATGTCGTGGGCAGCGCTCAGCATGACCACATACGCAAAGTTGTTGCACAATCCAAGGAGCCTGGGGGGGGGGGGGGGGTAATCAGAAGAGCAGGTGAGATAAGTCAGGGTCAGCAGCAGATTAAGACGCATCAATAACTAAGCCTGTGAGTTTCTCTGTGAGTAAGAAGTCAATAGTACACGCCAAACCTCTTAATGCATCAGTGATTAATGTGGTCTTTACAAGATGTTTTCCTACATAGAAAAGTAATTCAGATTTGACGAATAAATTACAAATATACATGCACGCATAGCTTAGACTTCAATGTCAACATTTGACAATGGACTGTTTTACTGATTCATTGGAATATGATACCCTGCTCTAATATTGATTTAGAAAGGTACACTTATTACTTAAGCGTAATGTGAATTGGTACCTTTTGCTACAATCAGCACTAACTAGACATTCAACAGATTGCAAAAAGTATTTGTAAATAATAAACAAAACAGCATTTCTTTCCTCCTCGTGTTGTCGTATATTTCAAGTCAACAATGATCTGAAATAGTTTGTGACTTATGTATTTAAGTTATCAGGAGCCTTTCATTTCTTCACATCAAATAGAAAGCTTCCTTTTGCTTGAATGGGAACGTGTGGATGTAACGTTACTAATGCTAACAGGAAGCTGTGGGCTTCATTGGTACTTTAGCGCTTAGCTAACTCGTTTCATTTAGATTTAGTTAATCCTCGTTTACATTTGTCACCTTGTACAATGCAACACATTCAGCATAAAAAGATGGCGGCATCAGTTTAATAGTGTTTGTCTCAATAAACTTCGGTGTTTTTTCCACCGTGGTTCTTAAAAACAGTTTAAGCTTATTTAAAACAAATAGGACACTCACCAAAATCCACTCCGGTTGCGCCATTGTGTGCAAGTACCTACAACCAACAGATAAACAACACCTTTAGCGACTCTCACAACAAGTATAATGTACTTTGATATTTATCAGTCGAGGGAAACGAACTGCTGACTCACCGTTAGTGTCAGGGCGTTGAACGGGCTCTGCGTTGACGCTGGCCGTCTGCTCCATGTTTACACAACAGCGCACGAGACAACGAACCGAACTACGTCACCGTTACCGGGCTAACGTTGGTACCGGGCTAACGTTGGTACCGGGCTAACAGTTAAAACTACTTAAAATACATCGTAGAGTCAACCAGCTCCCGCGGTAGATTCACCACTGTGTTTTCTACGCTCCAGCCAGACTGTACAGAAGTAGCTGACATCTTTAACTCAATTTTAACGTCGTACGTCGCACCAAAACGCGGTGTTTCATAAAAATAAGTTCTCGCTGAAACAAAACCCACCCCCAAACGTTCCCACTCGGTGATGCTATTTAGGATACACATTTAGCTGGTTAATTTCACGTTTATTAGCACGTTACAGTATTTTGTAATATCAAAAAGACATTACTTTAAAATAATGTTTTAGTTATTACTTATTTGTGGCTTTTAAGGCAGCACTTATTATATGTAATGATGAAATTATGACTTGAAATTATATTAAAACCTGCTTGTGAATGAATCATTTGACAGTTAATGAATGCTTTATAACACGGTGAGGATTTATTCATGAGTGCTATCATACAGATATTATACTGAATTATCAAGTTTTCATTATTTATGGACCCTCATGGATGCTTCACATGCTTTGTATGAGTTGTAATTGTTGATATATATATTTTTAATTAACAGTAGAAATGTATTTAACAAAATGAATCAGAACTTTCAAATGTCCCCATATTTATATTTATATATTTCAACTACATTCTAGCACATTGAGTGTTTGTACGCTGCTCATAAATGTTCAATTGGGAGGTTCAAATAAAGTGTTACGCAACAACCTAAAGGACTGAATTAAGAAAAATAGTCTGAGCATCAGGTAGACAAAATATGAATATGAATACAATGATAATGATATTCTTGTATCATCATTAGGGTCAGGACAGATGGGCAATACATACAGTACTCGGCTATGTTCATACATCATACTTTACATTAATATACTTTGCATTAAACTAAGCATTAATGCATCAAAAGCATCCAAACTGTTC
The DNA here is from genome assembly GCF_004355925.1 of Anarrhichthys ocellatus. Taxonomy (NCBI): domain Eukaryota; kingdom Metazoa; phylum Chordata; class Actinopteri; order Perciformes; family Anarhichadidae; genus Anarrhichthys; species Anarrhichthys ocellatus. The sequence continues at coordinate 347,597 of NW_022280086.1, read as the reverse complement.
ACTGCTTACTCAACCTTATCAACTTATAAATCTCTGAGATGCATTTTAAGTTAAAAGTAATATATCTCTCTGAAATGAGGTGAGGCAAAAATACAGAGCCTTTAGTGGAAATACTCAAGCAAGCTATCGGTATCTTACTTCACAGTACTTGAGTAAAAGTACTTTTCCACATGTGGTCCGAGATGAAAAGGTTGGCTGATAGTGCTGATAAGAATTTGATAAAGCTGCAGCCTGCAGAGACACCGCTTCACTCCATCGGCAGCCATGGCCTTCGGTGCACTTCTTGCTGTGCTGGTACTGATCCACAACACTGGAGGTGAGAAAGACTAACATGAGAATATCATTCTGTGGTGATTTATCTGAACTCAATTAGTGGAGGTTGGGGAGTAAGACGAGGCATAGAAAGTGTGCGTTAGCCTGGCTCTGTCCATTTAAAACATGAACTCACAGAGAGCATCTGTCGTTTGGAGTTTTATTGCAAATTCACATTTGAAAATGCAGATGTCCTTAAACACACCGTGGTTTGTCCTCTCGGGAATTAACAGTCGAAGGCTTAACTTCCCGTCTTTGTTTCTGAAAACATTGGCTTAAACATATGACATAATCATAAGCTAATAGTTTTAACCTGCCTATTAATTATGCGTTAGATCTCGTTTGTGTAATCCATATTGACGGATCCGTAAAAAGTAACACATTGTAAAAGCAAGGTTGCCTGGCAATCTCATGGAGGAAACAAGATTACTTCTCAGTGCCAAGAAGAAGTCTGTTACATAACCCCCGTAAAAGTACAAGAGGTCACTTTTACTCTTCCGTTTTTTTGGAGGGATTAAATAATAATAATAATAATTAGTGGGATGGTGGATTTTGTTACCCTCTAACCGAACCAGGCTGTTTTATGTTTTAAGTCATCATGCTAAGCTACGCTAACTGGGTGCTGACTGTAGATTTATATTTACTGTACAGATATGAGAGTGATATATCAATCTTCTCATCTAAGTCTAAGCAAGAAAGCAAATAAGCCTATTTCCTAAAACTCAATTTAACCAGAGATGATATTTGAATTTTTCAAATACACATCTTGGTGAAATATCTGTAGATCAGTGGAATAGTGTGAAACCAATTGACTGGACCGTGTCTCACATGTTCTTTACGTTAACTCTCACGTTACGTGATTTACATGGTTTCATTATTGTTTTTTTTTAGGTTTCCTTGGGGCCGAGGTGAGGAGCTCCATCATCGGGGGGCAGGATGCTCAGGAGAACGACTGGCCGTGGATGGCCCACCTGAACATATCTAATGGTGACAAGAGGTGGCGCTGCGGCGGCACCATCGTCGCCCCTAAGTGGGTGCTGACTGCTGCAAGCTGCTTGGACACGTAAGTATGTGTGTCGGTTGTAATGAAATAACTGTGCATATGTAATTATTGAAATGTAATAAAAGCTCATAATGTAATTATCAGCACATAATGTAAGAAAACCATGAGCGCATAAGGTAATAACAGTTTTGTGGTCTAATGAAAACATTTTGACACTTTAAACTAAGCAAAGAAATTGTTCAGGCATAGCGTGTTACTTTGCGATTTAAAAAAAGGCATTTCCTTTTTCTTTTTTGTAGTATGGTAACCCTTCTAACATTGTATTAAATACAGGTTTCCAAAGGCATATTTACTCTTAAGCCAATGTTTATTTTGTAACGTGTTCGACAAGATTTTACAACCAGAAACAACAATTTTTTTTGCAAGGATCATGTTGGTTTATAATTCCCATAGTTGCAGTATTATAAATATGTTATTATAAGTTCCTATTATTATAATGGTCACTGTTTGCTTTTAGTAAAGTGGAAAAACAACATTAAATCTATTCAAGAACAACACAAAACATTGCGTACTTGACTTTACTTAAAGACAACAATGACCACTTAGAGTATTATATAATCATATTATAATGCATTATAAAAGAAGATTATAATGTATTATAACAATGGGAACTATAATACACGATAATACATTAAACTACTTGACCGTATAAATCAATGTAAGTTGCTTTATAGTGCGTCATGATTATAGTTATTAAGCATTATGAATATCTATGAGCGCTTATAACAGTGCTATAAGTAGATTACACATTACAAGTATGTTTATAAAGCATTATAGACACGGGCGTCATAGAAAGTGCTACCCAATAGTTTCCCCATGTAGCATGTACACAATCCATGCCCTCATCCATCTTAACCCAAAAAAGCTGCTTCACACAGAAGGCGAGGCCACTGACTGGTCTGAAAGAGCTTTGGGGTTGTCCAATGACATAATGTTGTACATACTGTGAATTTGTTTTTGTTTTTTTTCTTCATATCCTCTCTAGTTACAATCCTGTAACCTAGAATGTTAGCATTCTAGGTTTAAAACCTTTTTTTCCCACTTGTCAT
>NW_022280086.1:315882-344773 GCF_004355925.1 Anarrhichthys ocellatus | reverse complement strand
TATATATATATATATATATAATATAAATATTACATATATATAATATAAATATTACACTATGAGCTGAATTTATTACATTATTCAAAAAAATCTTTTTGCCTAGTTTATGATGTAATCATTTTCTCTTAATGTATTAACTTATTGTATTACACGCAAAACTGATATTACATTATGTGCTTGTGCTGATTATGAGCATTTATTACATTATGAGTTGCTACGCTCATAATACACTCATGCTGCATCCTTCAACATCTTCTGTAGTAGTGAGCACGTTACAGGCACCTCGGTGTATCAAGACCACTACATTTTAATTCATTTATTCAAATCTACTCATTCTCAATTTGGACATTTTAATACAATTCATGACAAACAAACTCATAAAAAGTACTGTTGTCTAATCTATAAATAAATCTTTGAACGTTAGAATATTATGTAAAATATAATAAAAGGACTTGTAACCATGTTGATATCTTGTAGGGAATATATAGATTCTGAAAATAAACAACAACAAAAAAGTTCCACCCTTGATCTGAAATGAATTGCAGCATCCACATTACAGCGCAACACCTCATCACTCTCGTCTGTTAATAATATGAAGCAAAAGCAGGCAATGTTTGTATGTCCCCGAACCGACCCGCATGTTAGAATACTGTGTTTTTTACCGGTAATAAGAGGGGGGGATCCATAAATGTGTGTGTTTGTGTTGGCAGAAATCCGAAGCCTAACCGGGAGAGATCAATGATTTGGGTGGGCTCACACAAACTGCGAGAGCCGTCCGCTGATTACATGGGCGTGAAGAGATTCATCATCCACCCCGACTACCGGTCCTTCAGCGGTGGCTACGTGAACGACCTCGCTATGATACAGCTGAAGAACCCGGTGACAATGTCAAACAAGGTCAAGGCAGTGAGTCTGCCCCGCACTGACGCCACCTTCTCTTCATCGTCCCAGTGTTGGATCACCGGCTGGGGGGAGATTAAGAGAGATAGTGAGTTTTGCACATGAAGCAGCATATAAGGTGGACACACTGTATGAGGACCAATGAATACTAACACACCAATGAATTGTAGATTCATGGATGGCTTCGTGTGTGTGACCCTGCAGATCAGTGTGACACAAATGGGCTTCTAAACAGGATTTAGAAATACTGAGCTCATGAGTTGAAAAAAATAATATTTTTTTAATTTAAATGTTCTTTCAAGGAGACATCTCCGGTAATCAACAACTGCTCATAAACACAACGGCACAAAGCATTATGCCTAAGAGCAGCAAGTTGCGGTTTGATGGTCGTGACTACTTCCTGAAGTCCTCAGATAGTTTTGACCTTTTTTTTTCGTTTTTGTCCAAATAAATCATCTTCTTCTCATCCCCTACAAGACATAAATATATATTCTGCTTTGAATAATAATGTGTCCGATATGATTCTTCTTTTAAAAAGTTGTTTTAAATTCTGGCGTACCAGTTTCTCAAAATGAGAGTACTACTTAGCCAAGGGGTACCTTGGAGTACTGCAGGGTGTACAAAATGTTGTAAAAAATATCGGTCATACTAATTCCTGAATTAAATAATTGTACTATAAGTTCTATAAAAAAAATGTTAATGCAAGTTCGATAAAAAAAACACTTGACGCGTTATTGAGCTTTAGAGGCACAGACTGAGCTTCATAATAACTATTTAAATAAAGTATTTGTATTATTATTAATATTAAGATTATAGTTATATCCCTCACTCTCCTATAAGTTTTGCCACAATTTTAGTAGTTAACACGACCATCCTAATAAAAACCCTAATAATCAAATGTATGAAAACACTGTGCGGGTGTGCAGGGCCTTTATGGCGAAATACCTTGTTAATATATGATATATATAAATAGAGCTAATATATGATTTATTTTTCTTTAAATGTGTCGTAACACAAAATGGTATGCTCTCTTCTCTCAAGGCTCAGTTAACCAACAGGATGATCTTGGTTCTTTCAATTCCTTCAGCAGGAATACATCCAGCCGTAAATGTCGGCCTTACTTCGGTCGCTAATCGATCATAAACCATCGCCTCCTGCTCCACACTTATTCTCACTGTGTGTGTGTGTGTGTGTGTGTGTGTGTGTGTGTGTGTGTGTATATATATCTATGCAGCTCCACTGCCGATTCCAGAAACCCTTCAGCAGCTGAAGATTTCCATCAGTGAATGTAAGGCCAAGAGACCTGAGCTGACTGATGGCATGCTGTGTGCAGGGGGCGTGGATGGAAAGGACGCCTGCAAAGTGAGTTCTACTATTAATTAAAGTCAGTTGAAATATTCAACTGTGTGAAGGGGGGTTTGAGCCCTAACGGTTGGGAAGACGGCACTATTAGTTACCAGTGGTGTACAGTAACGAAGTAGAAATACTTCGTTACTGTACTTGAGTCGTTTTTTTGGATATCTGTACTTTACTACTTATATTTCTGTTGACTTTTACTTTTACTTCACTACATTTTGCAAAGAAAACTGATACTTTTACTCCGATAGATTTCCCCTGAAACCTTCGTTACTCGCTACAAAATCAAATCTATCTTTAGAAAAAAATGAATCATGAGATCAGTGTCGGGGACTGTGGTGGAACAGAGACTGCAAGCAAGCAGGTTTGGTCAATCAGTGGTCCTAGCTTGCAAGTTAAATCGTTGGTTAATCACGTTAATGCGCAAAACAAGTGCTCTCAAAGCCGCGGTGTTTTGATTCCCAGTGATGCCCAGGATGCTATAGCTAGCAAGCGACTACATTAATATAATTCCACTCTACGATGACTGATTTCATGACGGAAGCACCTGCTACTCCCGCAACAAACGACGGTGGTGACGAAGACCAACACCCGTGGATCGCTAGCGAGTTAGTGAGCTGAGGAAGTGTTGACAGTTGTGAGATTTTGTTGATTTGAGTCATCTTAGCTATAATCATTGCAGCACTAGTTGGCTAACGTTAGCTAACTTAACGTTAGCTAGCCACCACACCATAGGGTTGACAGGAGCCGCGAGCATTAGGGGAATCCTTCCCAGCTGTGCGCAAACTGTGTGTGAAGCTGAACACACCTCTACCTGCCTCAGCGGCCTGTGAAAGGCTGGTTAGCATCGCAGGACTAGTCTTCAGCCCAAGAAGAGCGAGGCTGAATTCTCGCAATTTTGAAAACCAACTTCTTTTGAAGATGAACAGGACATTTTTCAGTTTCCAGTAATGACTGGGTTGTTACTTTCGGTGCTGCTTTAGTATTGATCATGTTTTGATATTTGAGTCATTTTGTGGATGATCAGATGGAGTTATGATGGTAGCAGTCGCCCAATTGCAGATTCAGCTTGAGCAAAACCTTTGCCTATTGTGTTCAAATCAGGCCCACAGGAGTTTACAAGGCAGGTGTCCTTTCTCACAACACTGACCTGATGCATCAAGTGGATATGTTTTGCTGAACACAATATGATGCATTTGCCCTCTACATCCTCTAGTCGGAATGAGCATACTTATCAACGCACTGTTACAACTCCTTCATAGTGTCATATTGCTTTTCGGAGAATTATAAGTTCATAGTAGATGCAAAAGTATACTTATGTACAATATATTATGTTGAACATTGTTGCTCCTGGATGGATCACAGCCAACACAATTATGTTCAACACAACTCCATGTCCTTGGTCCTGGTGCCACAGCACTTAAAATAATAAACTTCATAATTCTGACCCTTTGCTTTTTTATTAACAGCATTTACTTGTACTTTTACTTTCAATACTTAAGTACATTTAATATCAGAAAATTACTTTTGATACTCAAGTACAGTAAATATCAGATACTTTAAGACTTTTACTCAAGTAGTATTCTAATAGGTGACTTTTACTGGAGTAGTTTTCCAGTAAGGTATCTTTACTTTTACTCAAGTATGGCTTTTGGGTACTTTATACACCACTGTTAGTTACTAGTTAAAAGAAGCTCCACCGCAACAGTAAAATGATACTTATGCATTGATGAATCAGTAATCACAATCTAATAATGCATACATAATATGTATGTGCTGTACGTGTAATGTGCTGTTGGCATAATTTCACACCCTGGCTCTCCTCCAAGCCAAAGTTTTTTCACATTCTTGAGGCATATTTTGGATTTCCAGGGTATGAGCGCTTCAGCAAAAACTCTGGGGTTTAGTTACTCTCCTATCCCAGTAGTTCTTCCACCACTGAAAATGATTAAAATGTCTCATGTCCCAACTACTGACCATTTCCTCCAAAACGACCACATGTATCTGCTGTGCGTCAACTCAACAAGTTCAAATAAGGAAAGAACAATGCAAAGTGGAACCACTTACACAATGTGTTATTCTTTGTGCTTCCAAAGGGGGACTATGGCGGCCCGCTGGTGTGTCTTGCAGGCAGCGACTACGTGCAGGTGGGCATCATGAGTCACGGCGATTGTGGTCTCCGAGGCCACCCTGGCGTCTACACCCAAGTGTCCAAGTTTGTGAGCTACATCGACCACCACATCAAGTATGGCGGGGAAGCCTCCGACTGAGATGTAAACTTCCAAGAAGCTGAAGACCCGCTTTACTCTTTTATCGCTTCTCCCCTGAGTTGTACTCTGTCCCCATTGTACCTTTATTACAGTTAACATGCACTCTGGTTTCTTTATCTTTGCATTAAAGCTTTAAAGCATCAATTATAGTGTCACGACTGAGAATTATTTTTGATGAAACCCATGTGAGGTGAATTCTCACTGCATTTCATCCTGACTTTAGACAAGAGTTAAACCCAAACCAACACACTTCATGAGACAGATGATCTGTGATAAAATATAGGTTCCTCTGCCTCCTTTTAGTTCTCCTAATGGCATTTGCAAGATTCCACTGGGCCTGAAGAAAATCAGCCAATCAGAGCAGAGGAGCCGCTAACACAGCTAGCAATCACTGCTCGTGAAATCTGATCAAACTGTCAAACAATTGAAAAGGCCGCTCTGTTGAAACACGCCCACCAACCACGTCATTTTGTTAGAGTATCTTTGGTATTTGTGAGGAGTATTTATTACCTTTTCAATTAACCTGTGAATCGCCTATGCTAATCGCACGCATGCACTTAGCTAGTGCTAACCGCTAGCATTCACAAATCCTACCCTTGCATGTAAACTCAAATTCATGTTTGATCAGCGCTGCCAAGTTTTGACAGTTTGATTGGTGTCTAAGAGCTGCACGAGCTGTGATTGACAGCTGCCCTAAAGACTCCTCGCCTCCGATTGGTTGTTTTCCTTACAGCCTGGTGGAATCCATTAGGAGCACTAAAAAATAGAAATCAGTGGAACATATTTTTTTTTTTTTTCCACAGATTGTCTCCTGTAATACTGTCAGGATATAGTGACAGTTTGAGCAAATATGAAAAAAGTGATCTTAATAAAGGTTAGCAACTGCAGTTTTAAAGGCTCTGAAAACAGTTGCTTCCTGTTTTTTCTGTTTTCGTCTGTGCCTCTTTCGCTGGTTTAACGAAGGCGGGTCTAAACTGACAAACCGTGATGTCACCAACATCTGTGCACCAATCAGGATTATCAACATAAAATCACACCCGCACTTGTCCTGATGAAGCAGATCAGCTGAGTTTCAGAGTTTAGTTAATAATACCTAAAGATGATTTTGTCACCAACTTTGTGACATTAAATATTCAAAACAAAATAGTCAGAGAAACACTTCTAGTTTTCCGGGTGCTTTAAGTGAGGTGAGAGGCTAGCTTAGCACAAAGACTAGAATCACAATAGAACAGCTATCCTCCATTAAAGCAAAGAAAATATCTTGTTAGCAAGTAAGCTAGTCAACACATCTCTTTTGATAGAGCTAGGCTAGCTTCTAGTATTTGTGCTAAGCTAGGCTAAACACAGAAATCATTTTGATATACAGGGGAGAAAAAAACCCAGTGCATGCACGATTACCCAGGTAGCACCTTTAAATAGACCGTGAAATCACCACCTTGATCTCTCCACTTTTTCAAGTTCATCTCTGGATAGGCAGCGGTACTTCTCATCTAAAAAGGCACATACACGTCAATGCACTGCAGACAAACTTTACTTCACCTCAGTAACAAATTTGGCTAAATGATGTTGGAACTCTTCGTAAAATCTTTGTCTTAAAAATAAAAGATGCCAGAATGAGTTGAGAAAGTCTTCCAGACTGTCCCATCAGGAAAAAAGGAAAAAAAAAAATCCCAAACGAATCCACATCACATAAAAAAAAGTTTTTGTTTCTTTATGGTTTTGGTCTGCTGATCAGTGTCCATCAGAGTCTCTTCCATGCCGAGGTTGCTTAGCAGCTGTTCAAAATGTTTAAAATGAACTTGTGGTCAGAGAAATGACCTGAAAACGGCTTAGGCTCACCCAGGTGGGACTCTTTGACATGCGACAGCCGAGTGCTGTATTAACAGGAGTGTTGTTTGTGCATGTAGAGACGGCCTTAGTCCCGCTCATAGTGGGAGCTGTGTCTCGGACTGCACCTGCAGCTCTGTACTTGGATCTGAGGGGGGCTGAGGAGAGCTGCTGCTTCTCTCCATCTCTGTCGCACAGCCCTCCTTCCTCTCGTCCTCCTTTCTCCCGTCCTCCTTCCTCCCGTCCTCCTTCCTCCCGTCCTCCTCAGCTTTCTGTTTCTCTGCCCTGGTTTTGAACCTCAACCCGTGGCCTGTCAAACGAAGGTTGGATTATTTCTATTGAACAAAGCTAAATACATCTTTAGTTTTTGCACTGGTCTGGACCACAGACTGTAAATAAAGATGGATGACATGTAAGCTCGATGAATACAGAAAGAAAACTGAAGACAGCGTTGCAGGAGGGGCCCTGTTCATTCCTATGAACGTTGACTTCAGAGTATAAAATTCAGTTGAAATCATCCGTTGTCATTCATATTAACGAAGGACGGAAAATAACTCTTTGGATTTAGCTATTACTGCATTTAACAACTTTAAGGACCTAATGATTTAAATGGGGGCTTTTCAAGTGTTCGTACTGTGAAGTTGATTTAGATTTAAAATAAAATTAAAAAAATGTTCACAGTGACAGTGTTCACTGCATGTACTGACTTGGGCAGTCGGCCACCTCCCTGAAGGCCTTCTTCTTACAGCAGCCTCGACACAGGTTGAAGACACATTTGTTTCCCTGCGGACCAAAATAAACCGCATTAGCTGCTGGAGATCAAACCAACGCTCTGGAAATGTCCTCCTGATTCTTCGGTTAAGCTGAACAAAGCTGAAGGCAACATGCACAGAATGTCACGCAGAGATCACAACGTCTTCGATGCGAACACACACTGACCTTTGGGTTCCCACACTGCTCACACTTGATGTACTTGGCTGTGGGGGGAGAGAAGAGGGACACTGTTTTTAAGCATTCTACTCGTTTCAAAGAGGAACTGGGCAGTCTGAGGGGAACGCGACGGTTCGGACTCACGCTTGTGCTCGGGACAGAAATTCTTGTGGGGGTTTCGGGATCTCTTCTTCTGCTTGTTTTTGGAGAGCGTGTCGGCCGTCGCGTCCGAGTCCTCCAGCGCCCTCTTCTGACACACCGCCTTCTTCACCTCTGGGCCCTGGCTGTTGCCGTTGGTGACTGGCTCCTTTGGCCTGTATAGAACAGCCAGTAAGATTAGAGAACTTTTGACTGGTGCTCACGATTCTTCTTCACTTTTTTATTTTTTTCTGCCAGCAGTGAGACTGCAGCTCACTGCTCACTGTATGAAAGTGAAAAGATCATATAGAGCAAAAATCAAAAACAACAAAAGATGGTGACTCACGCTGGTCTGACATACGGCTGGCAGATCCAGTGGGGGAACGGCAGGCCGCCCTTCTTCTCCTCCGCGTCCTTTCCTCTGGCAATCTCCTCCTGCACAGACACACATACGGTACAGCTGCAACAATTCTCCATCACCCTGGAACTATGTATATTTTGTCCATCAGCAATACATCCATGCCTGGTTGTCCCAGTAACACTCATTAAAAGGCTCTATGTCACTCTGATAAGCTAGATCGTTGATGCTCATTTAGTTCCCATTGGCCGTTGCAGGTGCATGCTCGTCTCTTCAGATGGTTAAAGACGGATTCAACAGCGGAATATTCTTTAGAAAAAGTGGCTAAAGGAAGAGTCTAACAATGTCAAGCGTTTTCAGAAAAATGTTGCTAACAGATTAGCCTTCCGCTAACCGCAGCTAGCTAGCTCACGAGTACAGTGAGCAAAAAAGCTAAACGATTAGCAACATTTTCTCTCCGTCTCTCTAAAAGTTTAGCCTTGTGCCTGAACTCGTGGTACTACGGGCTGCTGTAGAAACATGGCGGAGCAAGATGGCGCACTCTGAAGAGGACCCGCTCCCTATGTAGATATGAAGGGCCCAACAATTCCTAGTTTCAAGTGATTATACACGAATGAAAACATTGTTATGCCGTCCTGGTATTTCATCATTTTAGTGGCGAGGCCACTTGGCCTTTGGTGTTGACAATTTATTTTTTTGAGGACACAAATGGCCAAAAGCAGACCGAGAGGGCATCAAATCAAACGACGACGACGGAAATAATGAATCTAACTGAAAGCTAGGGTTGGTAACCTGGAGAAGCTAGCAAGATGATACAATTGTAAAACTGAGGCCATTGTTGCCAACTCCATTTCCAATGAGAGCAGCTAGCAGCACTATAATTGAAAATGGCTAATTCTAGCGAAAAGCCAGCCACACTGACAGCTGGGCCCTTTAGGCCTCCCCCCGAGGCCACTCCCCAAAATGTATCATCATGATGTAATAACGAACATAATGAACGAATAACGAGCATGGCTATTGTTAGCACTGACAGCTGTCAAGATAGAAGCTTGTGGAATACTTTGGTGACGAGCAATGAGTGCGGAGAGAATATGCACAAAGAGACAGGTAGCCCGTCGGATCGTTACATTTGGGCCGAATGAAATGATTGGACAGGCTTCTTACAGTCCTGCGACGGCCACAGATACAGGATTGTTTCCTACTTGAAAGACTACAGAGGAGATTTGAAGAATTCAGAATCACACACTGGTGTCTAAAAACCGCATTGGCAGGAAAGAGGCAGAGGAGAAAACATCAAAATCAGCTGAAGCAGTGTGGGCAGTAATTATGAGTATTATATTCAATCCCAGCTATTAGATTCCCCTAAATCCTACACACTGGACCTTTAACCTTAATGTATTTTATAAATGTGTTATAAAAGTTTCTTTCGATGTTACTAGAGGCGTTATTTATGTCAGATGAGGCAGACAATACAGGACTCCTCTTATTGTTCGAGCATTGCGTTATTGTGGTACTGCTGTCCGTCCACCACAGAGTACAGACCAATATCTGGGTTTTATAAAACAAAAAAAAAGCCATATGCAATAGGGATTATTTGGAGCAGCTCAAAGTCTACCTCTTCCTCCTCTTTCTCCCTCCGCTGTTGCTGAGAATTTAGCTACGGAACTACAGAATTCACCGTCTCCGCTTCCTCAGTGGATCGTTTTTTAACTGCTGTGTCAGTTACCTGGCAGCGCAGCCTCAGCTGTTTGCTGACACCGGCCAAACCCTCGATGGTCTTCACCTTGGCCAGCTCCTCTCTCAGGTCCTGGTGGATCTGTAGCCTGCACACACACACAAGGTAACAAATCTCTCAATTCAAATTCATCAGAAATGTTAGATGTGTTCCCAAAATACAGTCCATACACTACATCAGTGATTTTCAACCGCTGTGCCGCGGCACACCAGTGTGCCATGAGAGATCATCAGGTGTGCCGTGGGAAAATGTCCAATTTCACTTAATGAGTCCAAAAATGTATTATTTAGTTGTTGCGCGTCTGAGCTGCAATATAGTGGCTGGCTAAGTAATAAATACTCTTCCATGCCAGTGGGTGGCAGTAGGTAGCGCAGTAATGACCGTGTTCATGTAGGACAGTAGAATGAAATGACGCGCGGGAGAGGTTGCGGTGACGAGACGAACAGCGATGGAGAAATATTTGAAAAGGAAAAATGCAGACTCTGAACTGGGCCCTGGACAAAATAACCCAGATGAAAAGCCTCATAAGGATCAACACATTGAGAGACTTGTCATTAAATTGTCAGCATATATCTGGCACTACATGGCCAAAAGTCTGTGAACACCCATAGTAGTTAAAGAGTGCTGCAGGAATGAGTCCATAAAACGGGAAAATGAGTCCGCATTATTGCATTTGCAAAGGTTGCCTCCTTTAGATGCCTTAAATAAGGTTAACACAAGCTTAAGAGATATTAAGATACATAACATATATACAGTTGTGTGAAAAAGTGTTTGCCCCCTTCCTGATTTCTTTGCATGTTTGTCACACTTAAATGTTTCAGATCATCAAACAAATTTAAATATTAGACAAAGATAACACAAGTAAACACAAAATGCAGTTTTTAAATGAAGGTTTTTATTATTAAGGGGAAAAAAAAATCCAAACCTACATGGCCCTGTGTGAAAAAGTGATTGCTGCCCCCCCCCCGTTAAAACATAAATTAACTGTGGTTTATCACATCTTTGGAAAGCTGAGTTCAATTTCTCTAGCCACACCCAGGCCTGATTACTGCCACACCTGTTCTCAATCAAGAAATCACTTAAATAGGACCTGCCTGACAAAGTGAGGTAGACCAAAAGATCCTCAAAAGCTAGACATCATGCTGCGATCCAAAGAAATTCAGGAACAAATGAGAAAAAAAGTAATTGAGATCTATCAGTCTGGAAAAGGTTACAAAGCCATTTCTAAAGCTTTGGGACTCCAGCGAACCACAGTGAGAGCCATTATCCACAAATGGCGAAAACATGGAACAGTGGTGAACCTTCCCAGGAGTGGCCGGCCGACCAACATTACCCCAAGAGCGCAGCGACGACTCATCCAAGAGGTTACAAAAGACCCCAGAACTACATCCAAAGAACTGCAGGCCTCACTTGCCTCAATTAAGGTCAGTGTTCATGACTCTACCATAAGAAAGAGACTGGGCAAAAATGGCCTGCATGGCAGAGTTCCAAGACGAAAACCACTGCTGAGCAAAAAGAACATAAAGGCTCGTCTCAGTTTTGCCAGAAAACATCTTGATGATCCCCAAGACTTTTGGGAAAATACTCTGTGGACTGACGAGACAAAAGTTGAACTTTTTGGAAGGTGTATGTCCCATTACATCTGCCGTAAAAGTAACACGGCATTTCAGAAAAGGAACATCATACCAACAGTAAAATATGGTGGTGGTAGTGTGATGGTCTGGGGCGGTTTTGCTGCTTCAGGACCTGGAAGACTTGCTGTGGTAAATGGAACCATGAATTCTGCTGTCTACCAACAAATCCTGAAGGAGAATGTCCGGCCATCTGTTCGTGACCTCAAGCTGAAGCGCACTCGGGTTCTGCAGCAGGACAATGATCCAAAACACACCAGCAAGTCCACCTCTGAATGGCTTAAGAAAAACAAAATGCAGACTTTGGAGTGGCCTAGTCAAAGTCCCGACCTGAATCCGATTGAGATGCTGTGGCATGACCTTAAAAAGGCGGTTCATGCTCGAATACCCTCCAGTGTGGCTGAATTACAACAATTCTGCAAAGATGAGTGGGCCAAAATTCCTCTCCAGCGCTGTAAAAGACTCATTGCCAGTTATCGCAAACGCTTGATTGCAGTTGTTGCTGCTAAGGGTGGCAAACACTTTTTCACACAACTGTATGTATATATACACACACACACACGTGAAACTCCCAACAGAACAGCACCACGGTTGTATTTCATTGTCAAAACAGAGCGGCTAATATTGGTAGCGAGCTCGACCAGTTAGCGGAACGCCGCCTCTCTGCAGCATTCCTCTCTCCGCACAGCACAGTAAGTGAAACGCAGACATCAGAGGAGAGAGAAACAAGCGCAACAGTAAATGTCAGCGAAATGCAGTCAAGACTCACACAGAGCTGAAATGAAACCAAACTCCTGATGGATGCAGAATAGTTCAGGTCTTAGGACAAAAGATATTTCCACGCCTCTCATGCTAACCATAGACTGTATATAAGATGTGGACATAGTCATCGTGATGTCACCCATTGGTTTGTGGACTGATGTTATGAAGCCTTGAATTCGGTGATTTTGCCGTCGCCATCTTAGCTTTTTTGCAGCCGATGAGCGGAAGTGATTATATTTGGAATGAGGAGTGACAGAGACGCCGTATACATCTCTGATAGCGGCAATGACCCAGGGGCGGGCTGGCCATAGGGGATACCGGGGATTCCCCGGTAGGCCGACGGGGTTTTGGGCCGGTCCAAACGGGGTGGTCCAATACCGGCCTACCTCCATTACTAACCGGCCCTCGCTCTGAGATCGCCGACCCCGACTATATTCTATGCTTCACAGAACACGTTAAATTTACTCTAACACTTAAAGTCAATAATCGCTGACTGAGATTTATACTACTCCTCGCGATCTGTATTCACACTCATGGTTTCCATCTGTGAGCCGGCAGCGCGCGCGCGCACGCACGCACGCACGCACGCACGCGCAATCTGCCCCAAAGAGGCGGGTCTATGAAGCAGTTTAGCCAATGATGCTTTAATGCTGATTAAAGATATAAATGAGTGACATACAATTTAGCCAATCATGTGCGTTATTTACTGCTTTTTTTCATGTTAGAATAAACATTAAATATTTAACTGCAAAGTAGTAATACGCATTTCATACCTTAATTGTTTTGCATTAAATCATACTGGGATGTTTGCTGAAATTGATTGGATGTGGCAACGACCTGTCAATCACAGCAAGCCCGCCCTATAGCATACTCATCTTTATGGTCTATTTGACTCTAAATGGATCATAATTTACCAAAATAAACATCATGCTGTATTGAAGAAGACTTAAAACTAGAGATTAAGACCATAAACTCATGTTTACTGAGGGAATAAATCAAGTGAGAAGTAGAGTAATTTTCTCATAGACTTCTATACAACCAGACTTCTTTTTGCAAACAGAGGAGTCACCCCCTGCTGGTCAGTAGAGAGAATACAAGTTTTAAGACACTTCTGCATTGGCTTCACCAATGCAGAACCGGAGATTTCCGCCTGATGCTAACCGGACATTTCCTACTGCTGATAATTCCCGTTCAAAGCACTCAACTGGTGAGGCAGCCACAGGGACACGGTGTATGTTTCACTGTGAACAGATGAACTGGTTGCTCTTCTGCTGTAGCTGCTCAAGGAGTGTTTGCAGTAGTACTGGAGCGCACTTGCTGTTGCCACAGAAACCGCAAGGGAGGGAGGGAGGGTTGTTGCCAAATCAACCAGGGCTGAAATCTAAGGATTCTGACTTTAATGGGTAATTCATGTTTCAAACCTCCCCGTTGTGCCACGGACAAAGCTGACAAGCATGGGAGAATGCTTGTGGAATCGGCTTTAAACTTGGGTATTGAAATATTTGGTATATACACTTATTTATCCTATTTCAACCACTTTAATTGCAAGGTTCGTATTGTATGCGAAGCACCTTGAGATTTTGTTTTGTGTATTTGAAACACTGCGTGTGCTGTTTAAATGAAATGTGTTATTAGTATAATATAAGGATGAGTGCTATGTTATCTATCTTGGACTAATAGCATGGAGAACATAGTTTTCTATTCAAGGTGTTACGGTACAGGTATCGGCATATGCACACACACACATCCATACATACATACAGAGAGAGATACATACGTGTGGTGCCACAGCTTGAAGAGGTGTGCTCGTACATAGGACAGAGTGCAGGGGGGGTGCTGCTTCACTACCTCCAGATATTCCTCCGCCATCTCCCACACGGGAGGGCTGCTTCCTTCAAACAGCGCCGGGTTGTGGAGGTTCCCCTCTAAAGAAAATAATAATACATAAGTTTCAAAACAGTGTATATCCTGAGCACGAATGTACATTAGGTATCATCCATTAACACCCCTGAACTAAAACAGTGTGTAATGAGACGTTGTAGACCTGCACTCATGACTCCCTCCACTCCCGTCTCCTGAATGCAGCGCTCCACATCGCTCAGGTGCTGAATGTTGCCGTTTGCAAACACTGGAATATTTACTGCCTTCCTGCAGCAAAAAAAAAAAAAACACACCAAACAGTTCATGAAAAGATTATTCCAGGATGAGGCAGACATTAAAAGGGACAGTTCACATATTTTTACATCTTACCTGTAGTGCTACTTATGAATCTAGATTGTTTTGGAGCGAGTTGCCTGGTTTTGGACAATGACTGCCTTCTCTCAATTAGAACGGCACTATACGGCACTCGGCTTACAATACATTTGAAAAACTCAACAGCGATGTCTCTTTCCAGAAATCATGACTGTTACTCAAGATAATCCACCAGACCTTGTTGTGAGCAGTTTCACAGAGGAATTATTTCCTTTCAACCATACATAACTCCAACACTCGGCAACTCGCACCAAAACAATCTAGATTGATGACCAGCGCTACAGGCAAGAGGAGAAAAAAATATGTGTTTTTGATTTAGGGGCGAATGTCCCTTTAAGCACTGTGAGCCGACTAAATCATTAGTTTGATACCATCGGGAGGGCTGGTCAAATGTTGGTCAAATGTTGACGTTCCAGATTAGTGAAACAGGGTGATGGCAGCTCACCGTACTGCCATGATGTGCTCCCAGTTAGCGATGCCCGTCACGGTCCCTTTCTGGTCTTTGGTTCGGCCGTGCACCGTCAGCAGCTGGGAAGAGATTTGACAAAGACAAAATTCAGGACTAGTTTGACACCTTTCTAATGCTTCCTGAAACTGGCAGATTTTACAGATAAATATGAACAAGCTCCATATTTTACATTTCTAAAAAGGACAGTTCATCAACCACTGTTTGCGCATTGATCACACCTGACACCCAGCTTTCTCCAGCATCTGGGCGTAGCGGACCGTCCTCTCCAGCTCCTTGAACACACGGATCTTGCATGTGATGGGCACCGAGAGCTTTTCGTGTGCCAACCTGACTGTGACATAAAGAGGGGGGATGTTAGCCGACAAGCGGCACTACGCTGGTACATTCTGACACAGCTCATCCCAGAGTCCTACAATCAATTAAAGGCACACTTACCCATTTTCTCTAACAGCTCCCACTCGTCTTGTAGGAAAACTCCGTAGTGCCCTGAGAAAGGAGCATCAAGACAGGTTTAGTTTTCGTTTCGCTCGGTCTGCATGTAGGTCAGTGTCTTCTCTGACACAACCACCAGGAGTCGCCTATGTCCGTATTCGGGGGGGTTCATTTCGGTGTGAACTGTGCGTACCTCTCTTAGCGATCATCTGCGGACAGCCCAGGTTGAGGTCGATGGCATCGCAGTAGTTCTGAGCCAGCAGAGCGGCCTGAAGGAACACCTCCGGATCGTTGGCACAGAACTGACACACAGGGAGAGCAACACTGAGACTTACTGGTATTACATGAGGAGCCATGTCAACGGGTAACTCCGGGATTTTTAAATCTTTTTTTTTTTGCCAATGTTTTTGTGTCTAAGTGACTAACGGGGACAACAGTTTTTGAATTGGTCCAGTATTGAGAGAAAACGCAGCAGCCGATCAACAAGCTGCGATGTAATCGCTCGGGCCACCGACAGGCTCAGATTATTAGAATGGTATATGGTTGAGCTTGTATGGTGTTTTTTTAGTCTTCCGACCACTCAAAGTGCTTTAATCATGTCATCATTCACCCATTCACACACCGATTAATCCGAAGGTAATCCCGCCCTAAAGCATACCCTGCTTTATGGTTTATTTGACTCTAAATGGACCATAATTTACTAAATGAACATCATGCTGTATTGAAGAAACTGTGAAACTAGAGATTGAGACCATGAACTCATGTTTACTGATGTCATTTTCTCATAGACTTCCATACACTCCGACTTCTTTTTTGAGTCGCCCCCTGCTGGCCATTACATAGAATGCAAGTTTAAGGCCTCGCTTTACAGAACCAGAGGTTGCCACCTGGTAGAAACATGAGTGACAGTTGGAGAGAGGAGTGCCGGTGTTGTCAGAGTTTGTTGTGTCGGGATGCAGAAAGCGGTATCTTCGTGTTTTCTAAAAGATTTTCAATGTCATGGCTGGATATTTATTCCACAATGTGGATGCGACGCAATATATCAGAACGAGACTTCTCAGAGCGAGACTTAGTTAGATACCAGAACAAACAGGCCAGATCAAGCGAAACGTAAAGAAAAACATTTTATTTCCCTGTAGGGTTCTTTCCATAATGTAGTCAGACACTTATAATAACAATATCAGTCTGTCAGTGGCAAAAACGAACACTTTTAGTGGACGAACATTGACGGTAAGGAGTTGCCTCGATTGATTACATTAAAGCCTGTTTAGCAGCAGCAGATGTTAGACAATTTACTTGGGAAAATAGGGCCCAAGTTGAAAAATACCAAAGTTACTCCTTTAAAAGTAGTATGTTGACCTTGCCCGTGTGGATGCTCACCTGTGTGATGAGAGGTCTGTCCTCCTCACACACCTCATTGTAGAGGTTTTCCCTCCTGTAGTTGGCGTCGCGTACGAACACCTGGGCATGCAGCATGGGGGTGTAGCAGAGCTGGGCGCCGTGCCGGCGGCTCAGCAGGCGCCAGGCCAGCTCGCTCTGGTCCACCATGGGTGCCACCACAAAGCGGGCCTCCTTCAGGGTCTTCCTCCAGAACTCGAAGCCCTGAAGCTTGGCCATCACAGTCGACTTTGCCAGACCAGGAGGGGAAAAAAAGATCATTAAAGACATAATGGACAGACAAAGGAGATAAATAAAATAAGTGAATAAAGTACACTTCCGGACTTTGTTGTGGCACCCAGTAGTTCCACCCCAGCTTGCTGTGAAAGTTTTGAAGGTGAACTAATAACTGTGTTGAATTTCAAAACATAAAAGCTGATGATAAAAATAAGGGATTGCGCATTTAAATGTGCAACCTTTTACTACCTCAGAAATTTTTGGGTCTGTGGATTTTCCCTCTGGCACTTGAACGTCTCTTTCCAACACCAGCATTAGCATTCTATCTACTCTACTGATTCCCTCTATGTTTTGATAAGGTGTGGTTAGCTTACTTAGCATTCCTTTAAAAAAATACATTTCTTGGTTTTTAAGTTAGTTTACAGGTTTCAACCAACACATGGACTTCCCCCCATGTGTCTAAAGTTACTGCCACTGAATTATAATCTTGCATTGAGCATGGTTTAGCGAACGTTACTTGTTCGTGTACTTACGTAAAGCAGAATTCCTAAATGCAACGTTAGCTAGCGACACACGTAGAATATTGTAGCTCAACTAGCGAGGTTGTATTGTCAGCCTCGCCAAATGTGTACTTGTCTCCCGACGTTAGCATGAGAGAAGTTGACAGCTCAACATTTTGTTGAATGTTTCTGCCTTTGACTTACCGCCTGCCTCCATAGTTAAGAGCATATAGTTATTCGTACTACAAACAACATTAATATTGTTGTAAACGTGTTTCTTGATGTTAAGGCTGCCAACTTCACACCTGACCAGGGACTACAGACGAGAACTAACCTCCTGCCTCATTCTACCATATTTACAGTCATGTTTATTTAAAAAGGACGGCCCCGGAGAAGTACACTGAATAAAGAAAAATAATGAAAAAGCTGTGCCTGTACTGCTCTTTAGCTAGCAGAGCTAACTGCAGTCAGTTGACATGTAGCACATGATGCACCACCGCGGTACAGAACTAGAACATGTAGCACGGTTCTGTTTCTCAGGCAGCTTCCCCCGCTGCTTTGGTCACGTTCTCACTGTAACGTTACGTCTCCGTATAGCGTTATATTTTCATATGTTGTTTCACCTGTAATATTGTGGGGTTATTGGAGTATTCCTTGCGCAGCACTTTCCAAATGTGTGCAACGGTGAAATAGGACCGGTGGGAAACTTTACCTGGGGCGTTCTTCTTCTTTTTACAAATAGTAGTTGGTATCCACCTAATTTGCTGTGTTGTCGCCCCCTTATGGCGTGGTGTACAGAACCAAGATGGTGGGTGGAAAAGACAAATCCTAATGATTAAACTGTATTATCAGCTAAATGTGCTTTAAGTATCAGAGGTATACAAACTTGTTCCGTGTGTACCAGTATAGGTGGTGGTATTCATGTTTTGTACAGTAAATAAAATCTGAATTTATTTTTTGCGTTACTCCAAACATCTTTATTTACAACCATCTCCCGCTTGACTGCTATACAAATAAACAAATTCATGATTTCATTGCTGAATCAGCAACTGTGTTGGGATTTGAAATTTCAACAGAAACACAGACGAAATATCACATATTTATTAATAGCCAAATGAACAAGACCAGCCCGTGTCATGAAGGGCTTGCTAATAGTGCTCAGAAGAGACACACAGGAAGGAGACTTGACTTATGATAACATTCTTTTACACTCAGGACAATTACACAATTGGGTTAACCTGGATGTTTATCAGAATATGTATTTGTTTTCACAAAAAAATATGTAGTCTGTTTCGACTGACATCAGTGACATTCAGTAGGAATTTGCACATACCCTGAATATACAGTATGTACCAGGATCAGATGTGAGGTTTGCTGTCAGACAGAGACAGATGTATCACAAGTAGATGCACATATACTGCACATTTATATCACAGTGAGTCACATTTTTATAAGACACAACTAAATAAATCTAAGAGAGCACATGATATTCAGCTATCTTACATTAGAATAAAAATAATCTATGACATCTGAAAATAAATACAATATTTTATTTAATGACCAGTCATATAGAAGCATTAAAAAAATTCAAAAAAAATTTTCCACAATATATTGCAGGTGCATTGTCAAAGAAACACACCATTGTTTTGGTAACTTGTCCAGCCGACCAGCCTCACCATTGAAAGACTTTATGGCCTAAGCTGAGTGACACTTCACACAAAGTCCCACATGCTGGTCTGCACTGGAAAAAAATCATCCATCACCATGGATACTGATAGATGCATCACTCACACAGCTGTTGAGTTGAACAGTGAGTGTGCTATGAAATAGATACCAGACTGCCTGTACTAAGAGAGCAATGTTTTTCTCCTTTCATGTTAACTTCACTACACGTGAGGGCAGTGTTGGAGGAAACCCTGTTAAAATGTGTTAATGCGCCCTTTTCTATGGAACCGAAAAACAAGCAAAGTTGTAAATAAACTACATTTTTCCTTTCAATATCCTGCGTCACTGAAACACACACAACCAGCGCATATCATACGAGCATGTGGGCAACATGAGTTCAAAGGAAAAGTAGTAATTAAAGCAGTAATTGTGTATCGAATTTAGCGATGCTTCCTCAAAGTCTGTTTTTGGCCCCACTGGGTCTGTCGACCTGAATCTCGACAGCTTATCTCTCTGTTCTCCTGTGAAACTCTTTGCCCACAACCTTAGCTTTTTGGGGACAAATTGTCAGCATGCTAAGCTCGATATCAGCAAACCACAGTCACATGCATGCGTCTTTTCCCCCCTTACCGTATCACAAACTCTTCAGTTTAGATGTCACTTCTCATCTAAGAGAGACATGGTGATGAAGACCACAACAAAGATGTGGAGAATATTCGGGCCCTGCTTAGAACCCGAGCAGGATTCACAAAGCTACTATACGAGACCAACAACAAGCATGAAGCAACCATTAGCAACTATTTAGTACCGATACGACAGAAACCACTTCTCAGTTAAAACATCAAATCCGCCTTAACTGTGAAATCACAGACCACAGTAGAATATAATTTGATGATACCAGGAAGTGAGGGGAGCCTTTCACCTCAAACATTTACCCTTTTAAGCATAAATAGAAAGCTGTTCCTACTTACACAACTAAGCTGTCCTGACTCTGTATTACACATTCTAAGCATAAAAGCAGTCTTTCATTTTTAAAGGGTTAGGATGATAGATCTCTCGTTTTTTTAAATTGTCAACAAATCCAATGAAAACACCAAAACCAACTGCATGTTAGACTGAGGCATTTGCTAATCGATAGTTAGCAAGAACGCAAACTAGCTCACACGTGACTGTGACTGACCAGTGCTAGCATGTTCCTGGCTGAGTTAGTGGTTAGCCCGCTAGTCACGCTATGCCACTAGCGGTTTAGCGCAACTTTTTAAACTGTACTTTTTAATTTGACGTCAAGAGAACCGTTTTCGTAAGAGTTCCAAAAGAGTTGTTCCTGAAGGGCTGATTCATTCTGGAGAACCCTTTTTGGTGTTTTTTCAAGAGTTCTTTGTGAGACTAAGGGTTTCATTAAGAACCCTTTTCATCCAAAGAACCCCTTTTGGAAGAAAGAGGTCTTCAATGGTTGTTGAGAGCGTTTCTGTTAAAAGATCCTCCCATCCAACACCCCCCCCAAAAGCTGTGACTGTGAACCGTGATTGTTGTGGATTGCGCTGCAACAACATCAGCCCTGACCCTTTAAGAGGTCTCATGAGGAACCCTAGGCGATTCCTAGATCAATCCAATGGAATATAAAATGGTTTCGGAAGTACCAGCTATGTGGGTTCTGGACAGAACTTTCAGAGAAGATTCTTGGTGGAACCAATAAACCAGATACACATTCTCTCTAGAACCTCTTATAGGAGGATTTGGGTGGCACCTTTCACAGATGTTTCTAGGTATAACCTTTTACATTTGGAACTAGGTAGAACCCTTTGAAAGAGATTAAGATTGAACATTTATAAATGGTTCTACCAAAAAACAAAAAGTTTCTTTGTTTTGTCCAATCGGGAAAAAACAAAGAACAATACATAGTTCTAGTTAGCACCTTTATTTCTAAGAGTGTAGGATAAATTGATTGTTATTTTATTTTTAATGTTTTTATATTTTACAGGGACAATGCACAAAATATTTATTTCACCACCTACAGGTAAAACCTCTATAGTTAAATTATGTGATTTTCATGGGATTTACTGACACGAACATAGAACATCGTCAAAATCACCCCTTGACATTATTTGCTGGTGGCGACATCAAAATAAAACGATTGACATAAACAAGGCAGTGCTAAAACTGTGTTATTCTATGAAATATCTAGTGATAAAATATTGCTGACGTAACATTTACTATTTCATAAGGCAGTAACACCAATCAGCCCCCCGCCAGACACTGATTTCGAGGAATGCACAACTATCCAATAGTGTCATTATAACACTTCAAAGTTCACTTCATCCTGTTGTTGTTTTTCAATAAAAGGCATGAACATAGACTATAATCTCATCTCTAATCACATGGATGTTTCAGGACTAGTGGCCATGTCGCCATTTTGTTGTGGCTCTTTTAAGAACCTTTCCACTTCCTGTGAGTCCACTGTTACACTCTTTGGCCTGACCTCCTCTACTGTCTCTTTGTCTGTCTCCTCCTCCTCCTCCTTTATCACCTCCTCCTTTGTCTCCTTCTCTTGCTCTCTTGCTCCCTTCTCCTCTTCCTCATCCATCTCCGCAGGCTTGCCACAAACCTCTGTCTTGGCATCGTCCCTCACTGTGATGCACTCAAGCTTGTCCGCCGAAGCTGAGGACTTGTTTCTGATGAACAGGAAGTTACAAGTGGCCAGAACCAGGGCTGAGAGGACCACCTCGCTTCCTGCCAGCAGGAAGACCCACATGTAGTCCTTGGTGGCATCAAGAAGGCGGCCTGGCGGAGAAACAGGGAAACAGATGAGAGGATGTAATAGAAAAAGATGCTAGTTTACATACTCCTTCTGTATAAACATCATACAACCCGCAGTACTTACAGTGGATTTGTCACACCAAGTCTGTCCAAGTATAGCAGAAATGCACTATCTGTATCTAATAATAACAGGAGAGAGGAACAAGGAACATATGGCTATTGACTAGATTTTTGGTTTGGTGTGAGTATATGTTTGAACAATCCAATACTGTAGATACAGACAGAGCTTTTGGGTGAACGTATAAAGCGGCAACCTCCAGGTCTGAAAAATGAAGCCAACATGGAAGTGCCAAAAACTGCAGTTCCTCAAATGGCCACATGAGGCTGGCTCCAAAAGTTAATCAATCCCATAGATAGACGTATAGATATAAGATATAAGACATGGACATAGTAATTGTGACGTCAACCATTGGTTTGTGGACTGCCGTTTTAAAGCCTTGAGTTTGTCTGTCGCCATCTTGGATTACGGCCATCACCATGTTGTTTTTTTTGCAACCAATGAATGGAAGTTACCATAATTGGAATGGCAGAGACCTGTCAATCACAATGTAGCCCCGCCCTAAAGCATACCCTGCTTTATGGTCTATTTTACTCTAAAGGAGACCATAATTTACGAAATCAACATTACGCTGTATTGAAGAAGACTTGAAACTGGAGATTGAGACCATAAACTCAAGTTTACAATGTTTACTGATGTAATAAATCAAATGAGAAGTAGGGCCATTCTATAAAATCTGACTTGTTTTGCCCCCTGCTGGTCAGTAGTGTAGGAAATTTGGGTTTAGAACTGTGCTTTAAGAAATTATAATCGAAGTGTTTAATAATTCATAATTAAGAAATCATAATTAGAAGTGTTTTGGAATACATAATTAGAAGATTCATAATTGTAGAAGTGTTTTAGAATTTGTAGTTAGAAGTGTATCTTAGTAGAATTTGTAGCACCTTAGATCTATGCTTGTGAAACTTGTGAGGTTTTGCCAAAAGTTGCAAATCCTTATCTTTATATAGAATCCAATGTTTATCATAGAAGTGTTAAACCATAAAAGACAGTCATTGAATGTATTAAACTGTAAAGAATAGCCATGGGAAAGTCAGACTTATAGACAGACATTTGCAGGTTGTACCCGACGCGAGGGTATTCGGCAGCCTGAAGCCAGGAGGAGGCTGTCGAAATTAGCCGATAGGAATTAAGATGGACAAAAGAGGAGGGGATTTCAAACTGTAAGCGGGAGTGCTGGAAAGGAATTCACTCTCTTCTCTCTCTGGTCTCAAGGTGGAAACAGCTGTGTTTTCAGGCTGAGACGCGAGTGATTGCTTTTCCGCGCGGATCATATTATCATATATTCTGTTAATAGTGTACTTCACATTGTAATTGTAATAGTTTCAATAGGATTAAATACTTTTGATTGTAAACCAGTTTATGGTAGATTTATTAGGAAGCAACTCTACTGTTGAACAGCAGTGGAGCCTGTATCCGCGGCCTTCTCTCTGTGGGGAAGAATTCAGCCTCCACAGTAGAGAGAATAGAAGTTTTAAGACACCCACATCAGTTTCACTTGTCAGAACCGGAGGTTGCCGCTTGGTCAATTCACATAGACCCCTATGTTGAAATGCCCAACTTAACAGCAGAAAGACACATTTACAGCCAAAAAACAGTTGTGGTCTCTATAGCTAATTTCACCGCTCATGACAAAATGTACATGGTGTACATTTTTATATACTAAGGCTTAAAGTATTGCATAACTAAGGGCGTGGTCGCTTTGCGTGATATGGTTGTCGCTACCACGGCATTGCTATCATAGCATCATTTAGTGTTCGGTTTGTTCAAAAAGACACTCCAAACAGTCGGCTGCTCATCTTTTTCCAGTGTGCACATTTTGTGTTTAGCTTTTTTTTCACAAGAAAAAATTAGCACCCATTTATATCACAGTTAAAGTAACTAACAGATGCACCTTGTTAGCCAAGCTAACTAGGTAGCGTTAGCTGTTACCTCGCTCATCCCTCTTAAATATGTTGACTTCTGGTTCCAAAAAACAAGATGGCGTGGGTCAAAATGCCAAATTTGAGGCTTCAAAACTGAAGTGCACAAACCAACGGGGTGACGTAACGTTGACTAAATCCACTTTTATATACAGTCTGTGGGTTAACCTAACTACAGGAAATATAACCACCTTTGGTTCTTATGGTTCTAGTTAGCACCATTATTTCTAATAAGAGTGGAACCTACTATCAGCAAAAACCTTTAAAATGAATTATGTCTTTGTGCTGACTGACCTGCACCAGGCGGCCCCACCAGCACAGCAATGGCCTCCATGAGCAGGACCAGGCCGATGGCACTGGAGAACTTCTCAGTGCCAACTATTGTCATGAGAACCTCAAACTGCAGGGCACCCACCATACCGTATGAGATGCCGAAGAAGATGCAGAAGACCACCAGCGATGCGTAGTCCTTGGCCTGGTAACACATGTGAAATGCATTGTGAAGGAAGAGCAACCCGTTTGTGGACTTTCCAGATCCATAACGAGCAAGCGATCACTCACCTGTGATCCGACCAGGTCAGTGATTCCATTGAAGAGCATAGCGAAGCTGAGGAGGTAGACGCAATGAGGCCGTACCCATTTCAGTCCGGCAATTACGCCGCACGTGGGCCGTGCAAAAATGTCAATGAAGCCCAGGATGGTGAGTAGCAGAGCCGATTTGGTGTCCTCATTCCCCAGCTCCTTGGCATAGCTCACGACGAACACCGGAGGCACAAACAACCCCAGAACCATGATGGACGCAGCCACAGTGTAGATAAGAAATCCGGTGTCTTTGAACACAGAGAAGTCCAGCAGCTTGGCGTTTGGCTTCTTCTTCTTCTCTGTTCCTTCCTCGTTGTCTTGTTCCTGGTCCTTGGACTTGAGCGCCTTGGGGGCGACCAGAGGCCTCATTAGGGCCCCACACACGCAACAGTTGAGTAGAATGCCACCCAATATGAGGAAGCCCCCCCTCCATCCGTACTGGTCCTGGAGGACCTGGCCCAGTGGCGAGAGGCAGCACAGGGCCACAGGGCTTCCTGCCGCCGATAGCCCATTGGCCAGAGGACGCTTCTCACTGAAGTAGCGGTTGAGCATAATGAGAGATGGTTGGAAGTTCAGGGCTAACCCCAAACCTGCAGCAAAAGAAGGAAAGCTTCTTATATTCTTTGACTTTCCTTATTCAAACATACATTTAACCTTCTAACACCCCCAGATCCATTGTTTTGGTGCCAAAACTGGGATTTGTAAGTTCAAGAGGGTCTGCTTCTAATGGATTTATATACGGCAGTGTGATATGCCTTGATTGCTATTTTTAAAGGAAAACAACACCCTCAAATTCTTATGAGAGGCTTTAAAAGAATGTATCCACATATATTTGTCACATACCAAAATACTGTACACGCTTGCAAGGACTAAGGTTTGTTCATTCATCTTGGTTAGGGGAAGTCAGAGTTTACGACACAAACTTTCGGTAGACAGTCAGACCTGTGATGACCCCAGTAGAGAGGTAGATGTGGATGATGCTGGTGGAAAAGGAGGCCAGGATCATTCCCAGCGAGGCAAAGAGGCCGCCCACCATCATCACTGGACGACAGCCGAAGCGGTTGACCAGGACACTGCACAGAGGACCTGGATAAAGTGGAATGCAATCAGACGAGCTGTGTGTGTCTGTGTTGTCTGGTTCTTCTATAAGTGTGTGATACAGCAGGAAAATAAGACAGATTTGGAGATTTAAAAAAGCTGTGAAAATTGATCTTTTCATCTGACTCTGGGAGAAACGGTAAACATGCATATTTACCAAAGAAATTCGACTGTGCCTTTAAAGGATCTATATTGTAGAAAGTGAGATTTCCATGTCTCTTTTGATTATAAAGCAGGTTCTAGGTGCTGTATGAATACTGGGTATCAAGACGCTCAATCCACGAAGAAATGCACACAGCCCGTATTCGGAAACTGTGCCTTTTAAAAAGCTTTTTTTCAGGAGAGAGATTTAAAGAGACGGACACTAAAATTGAGCGTTTCAGACAGAGGATGAATACTGGTGAATTTAGGCAGACCGTATGTGATAAATAAAGTGCTTTTTGAACATTAAAGCATGTAAACATGTTCTAGTAGAAACCCTAAATACAAGGACGAACCTGGAAACGAGCATGATAGGTCTCCTTTAAGTGCAATTTCTATGAGAACAGAGTCAGAAAAAGGGGAAACGTAATGTACAGTACATACAAGTGAGAGGACAGTCCCTGCAAGGACAAAATTCACATTTAACTTTTAAGTTTCGGCTATACCCACTTAAGTTACAGAGCTACTGGACACGTATTTAGATTTTGTTTTCTAGTTTGTTTCTGACAATTTGGGGCAATAAAGCTGAAAATATTTGGGCTTCGTAAAAAAAAGAAAAGGAAGAGAAAACAAGAACGATTTTTACAGTTAATAGTATTTAGTTTAATCATATACAAAAATAATAAAATACTATTAATCAGTATATAGGAGTACAAAAATCTTGATACACAAGTGGAATGACAGTCGAAAAGATCTATAACACTCTCATATCTGTATGGTTAATATGTAGTATTTCCAAAAATGTCTTGCTATACCTTTACTATCAACAGAAATGTTACATTTCACAAAGTCTCAGCTTTGTCTGAAACTGTATTTTGATTTTCTGTCAGAGCAAAGCAAAGCAAGCGGCAGCTCACCTGTGCCGTAGAGCATGGCCAGCAGTATGGAGGAGATCCAGGCCGTGTCGCTGTATCCCACCCCAAACTCCCTGATCAGCTCTTTGAAAAACACACTGACCGCTTTTGGGAAAGCGTAGGAGAAACCTGTGATGACAAAACAGCCGGACAGCACCGCCCAGCCCCACCCGCCGTCTGGGGCCTTCCCCCCCTCTGCACCCACGTCTGCCGCCACGCCTCCCATGGTGCTCTAGGGCTGTGTTTTAATGGAAACAGACAGAGAAGCTAGAAGAAACAAATGAAAATGAAGACAAACAGTTGGATTGAGTTTATCTTTAAAGGTTCTTTGTACAGTATTCAGAGTGTTAATATAGCAACAAGCAACTCGTTGCTATGTAAAGATGTAGTGGAATAATGTGCACTGTAATCATGTGCTTTGTTTCCATAGCTATCGGCTAGCTAATGGCCGCCGCTCCACACTGCACCCACACGGCGGTTACCACTAACAACTTTGTCCCAACCGACGGTGCGGTGTTAGGATCCCTGTCTGCTCCTAGTGTGTGCTCCTCTGTTTTTTTCCCGTCTGTTTTGTTATTGTGGGCCATGTGCTTATGGTTTGTTTTTGTGTCAGCCTACAGTTTCCACCCCCGTGTTCCGCCCACTACCACGCCTCTCTCCTTAGGCTCAGCTGTGGCTCATGCCGGTGATCGCCGCCAGCTGGCTTAAATACCTCGGCGTTTCCCCGGCGCGTCGTCAGTCCGTCCAGTTACCAGTCTGGTCTCAGTCCACGTGAGTCTGAACACCGATTCAGTGAAGATCGTAACCTGTTTGTCTTCTGCTCCATTGCCGCTCAGCGTCGATTCCCTGGAAGATCACCTGTGCCTTTTGTTTTGCTGTGTCGGACCTCGGGCCTCCACACAGTCGCGCCGTCCTGTCCCTCCAGACCTTTTCCAGGTGAGAGTACGGTCGAGTTTCCCTCCCGTCTCCGGAGGCTACCTGTCCCGGTCATCATCGGTTGAGCTTCCCTCCCGACTCCGGTGGAGAAAAGGGAGTGACTTTTATCCGCTGGACAGTTGCCTTTGTTTTTGTTTATTCTTTGTCTCCTCCTGCATAATTAAAATAAAGTCTTTGGCTGGAGTAAACCTGCTGTGTCAGTGTGCGTTTGGGTCCACCGACTACACTACCTCATAATATGCGGAAGTGTAGCGCCCACCCCCCGTTTCCCCCCAAGGCAAACACTGTTAGCACTGTTGCAGTTTGCACTGTTCGTGCTGTTCGCACTGTTGGCCACTAGCCAGCGGCTCAGCCATCACCGTGTTGAGAGCCGTGTGGAAGCAATCCCCCTGATTTGCTTTGAATTCCGTTTAGAGCTCCTTTAAGTGCATCTAATTCAATTCTGCACTATGAATACTGGCCATTGGCAATTAGACTGCTCCCAGACTGAAGATATTTAGCCAAAGTGGCCATGTTTTCAACATTTCGATTTACCATTAACAGCTTGTGAATGAATTGTGATAAAATGTATCATTGACTGGAATTGCAAGAAACCCTCAAAAGATATTGATTGATATGATTGAAGGATTGCCTCCACACAGCTCTCAACATGGCGACGGCTGAGCCAGTGGCTAGAAGCTGTGCTAACAGCACAAAACGGTGCAAACAGCAACTGTGCCAATAGAGCAGAACAGTGTTTACTTAGGGAGGTGTTATTAGGGGTAACCATTACGATAAGCATTAAGAATGAATAGATAGAAATGGACAATCTTCTCGCTGATGGTCTAGTTTACTTATGTAGGTTATATAGAGGCATCCGTTTTGAACTTGGACTGTTTTACAACCAGTTACAAGGTCCTCATAGTAACTTTAAGCTCAGACTATGTATAAAAAGGGCTACAAGTGCTACACTGTTCATGTGATGCAACTGGAAACACCCTAAAGCAAAGCTGACGGTCAGCAAATCAAATGAGCATTGTCCTAATACTCATGAACTCATTCTAACATTTTCCCTCATCGCCTCCAGTATTTACAAGCCAGCAGTAACCAGAAGAGCAAGTGAGAATTACTGCTCCCTATTAATCTTCGTGATGGGTCAGCACTGGGTGATTCATAGTCCCACTGGGTCTCCGGAGCCAGATGAGGCTTTTACCACAACCACAACTCGGCCGAGACAACCTCAATAAGCAGGTTCATGTATAATACATGTATGTCAGTGTGTATGTGTATATGAGTCCAAATCATGAATGCTGACGGTCAGGATGTTTTTGTAGCACATTTGTTAACATCTTAAATGTCCCAGGGGGCACTTCTCTCTCTGGATTTCTATAAATAAAGCAGCACGGACACTCGGCTGCTGTTTGGACAGTGAAGTAAACAGCCGGTGAATTTACAACCTCTCAGAGAGCCCAAGGAGCGGGTTATGTGCACAAAACACAGGCTGGGCTCAGGCCAAAACAGCCAGCAATCCAGTGTCTCCGGGTAACATTAACATTTCAGGCCTCGCTGACGGGAATGTGATGTGACACCAGCCAGTCACCCCC
>NW_022280086.1:304505-315782 GCF_004355925.1 Anarrhichthys ocellatus | reverse complement strand
CCCCCCCCCCCCCCCCCCCCCCCCCCTGGGGGCAATATGCTGCATTATTACAGTCGCACGACTTTATTGTTGGGGGTATTGTTTTTTTTTTTTATTATCTACTTTCATAAAAATCGTCCTCTGAGTCTCCTTGGATATCAGACCCAGTGCCAAAAATCTAACTGATGGATGCTGTTCAGCAAACTACTCAGGTACACTGTCTGAATTTGTAAAAGCAGACCCCAAAGTCCTGAATTTTAAAACATCACCAGTGTGCTGGCAATATGGGGACAGTATTGAGTGCACCTGTAGAGGATGAGGGGCTTGTGGCCCACCGATATGTATAGCATTATATATCTGCTGGTCATTAAGCAAAGCTCTTTTATGAGCAGCATTCTTGGCCCCTCATCGGCCCCAATGAACAGAAGTTACCATATTTGGAATATGGAGGAGTGACGTAGAGACGCTGTTTACATCTATGGCAGCGGCAGCGACTGTTTGCTGAGGGAATAAATCAAGAGAGAAGTAGTTATTTTCTCATAGACTTTTATACAATCAGACTTCTTTTTACAACCGGAGGAGTCACCCCTGCTGGCCAGTAGAGAGAATGCAGGTTTGCCCACTTACGCATTGGCTTCAGTCCGCAGAACCGGAGGTTGCCACATTGTTAAATTGGAGAATATGTGATTTCAAAATAAAAGGTTTTTAAATGTTGAACTAACGTCATTTCATACAGCATCCCTGTACCGTAGAGAGCCCTCTGCACTCTTTATGTCACAACTATTGTCACGACCTGTACAGCCGGCTATCACTGCGAAAAAAAAACGTAAATCAAAAGAAATCACGCGATGTGACGGACATAACGGGACCCGTTATACAAATACGGCATGCGGTCGTGATGTCAGAATGCACGCAGTGACAAACTGTTCTTACCTCCTCCTGCTTCCTGCCTCTGTCTCTTATCGGGTGATGATGCTGCGCTCTCCTCTCTCCGCACGTCTGCCCGCAGACCATCAGCAGGGCAGCTAGGAGCAGCGCTGCTGCTGCTGGGTCCTAGCGCCTCCCAATTCAGCGTCCTCACGCAGCAGTGACCAATGAGAGCACCGCCCTCGCTGCTATTTCTGGTCTTTTGTTTTATTTACGGAGTACGGGAGTACGGACCGGTTGGCACACATCAATTATGTCTTGGGAGAAGAGTTTTTAACAAGATTGATGTCAAGGTCAATAGATTAGTATAATTTGAAAAGTAATTTGATAAGTGTGTGAGTGAAAAGGCAGGTTGACCCTTTATTTATCATTATCAAACAAAACAAAACAAAAACATGAAACGAAAACTCGAAACACAAAATTCAAAACTGCGGTAAATAATTATAGATATCCATTTCTGCACTTTGATGGAAAAAGAAAAGTAATTAAATTGAGAAACTATCTTAAAGCAATGAGTTCGCATCTCAAAATAACGACCTTGTATTTCTTAATACTGACTTAGTATGCTATCAAAGAAAGACTTAGTATCTAAAAAAATGATTTAGTATCATCAAAGACATTATTCTGAGACGATAAACCAAAATTCTGAGAACAATTTATTATTTTGAGATACTTAGTAATTATTTTGAGACGCTAACTCATTACTGATGGTTTCTCATTATGACTTACAGGCTTCCACACCACAGCCGTATGTTCTCATCTACACACCGTATAAAGTGCATTTGAGCTGTATTTGCATTGATCAGAAGCTGAGCTGCTCCTGGAGGTGTGTTGCTGTGCTGTGGCTCTTTCCTTTAATGCTCTGACTGACCGAGTGTTAATAATCAGCGAATAAATAAAACTACTGTGCTGGAAGAGACTGCTGTTTGACGTCAACACCCCTCCTTTACCCATGGACAGGGAGCATGTGTGTTTATTCTCTCATGCACGCCCTCGACACCCCAGCACCCTCTAACACAGACCCCCCCCCCCTGGAATAATACTCCAGATGCTCACATTTCATTATATAAAATACATAAATATATAATAAAAATACACCCAGAAATGTTCTTGACGTCAACTCTACTTTTTTTCCCCACGTTGCTTTGTATCCTTTCCCTTGTTTTGTGAGTTTTCACTGTGGACGTTATTCTCATCTCTTCACGTGATGCTGAGCAGCCTAACAATGTTGTGTAACCGTCCTTTCTGCGCAGCAAGGCAGGTGTTCAGGTCGCCCAACAGCACCACCCAGTGGTCAGATCATGTCACTGCAGCGAGGACCTATATTAATATAGAACAGGACACCCGGAAGCTTTATTGTAATGGTTTGGCATTAGATATTAAAGCTGCACTGGGCAAGAACTCAATGTGGAAAAAAGAGAAACATAAACGATAGTTTAGTGTTTTAAGTGTCGTTTTCAACAGTAGAGACTTTATGAAGCTCCGTCCTACAACTCATCTACAGCTTCATTCAAATATTTTTTGGAGTTATTTTTTTTAAATTAATAAATATTAAATTAGGTCTGTTACATTAGATTTTCACTACACAATTATAAGATTCTCTTTTAAGTGCAAATTAATTAAACACAAAATACGTGAGGTATACTATACTGTGTATGAAATGATTTAAGAGGTGATGAATTACGCAACATCATTAACATGGTATCAATATTTCATTTTTTTTTTTTTTTTATATAGTGGTTATTATCGGTAAATCACAACACACTGGGGACCATGGATATTCAGTCTGCAGAACCCGGAGGACGCCTTCTAACGATTTGAAGGATCAGTTCACCCACATCACAAATGAAAAAAATATGCAATCCCATCCACAATAAAACTCATTTTCTCTGCTTTTCATGTCAGCCAGCCCAACCAATAAGAAGCAACATGTACAAGTACTTATTAATTTATTTACACTTTTAAAATACACAAATACAGTGGCATTACAAATGAGGAGCAAAAGTCTTAAGGTGTGGAGTGGAAAAAAAAGATTTCCCATCAGTCCACGGTGAGAGATGCATTGTGGGACATGAGCATCCCACATCCCCCCTGCACGGTTAAAAGCAAAAATTAGACAGGAAGTGACAAAAGTAGAAAGAACTGAGAGAAGCAGACACGACAGACTGAAAAAACAATCTATTATCCCTTGTTAAGTGTACTTGCATCTATCATAGCCATCATCAGTGAGACAAACAAGTTCACCCATCGCCTTTTTTGTTTGTTTTTCAAGCCCACAGGTGAGGTATATTTTTATTAAAAAAAAACAAATGGAGTGAGGCATTCCCATCCCCTCCAAACGCCGCCATCCGGAGCCGTACAGCGGCTCATGTGGACGCGGTAGACGGAGTGTAAGCACATCCTATACACAACAACAGAACCAACATGTACAAAACACCACAACCCCCCCACCCCCCCCAAACCCTCCAACTACAGAAAACAGCCGATGACACCCTGCAAGCGGTCTACCACATCGAGGACTTTCTACTCCAAAAGCTGCAGGATTCATCGGCAAAAAACGCTCGGGCGGAAGGAGACACGGGGTCAGCGAATAAAATAAAGAGCCGCGTGAGGCTCCGGTGCCGCTGGGACCTCCTCCCTTCTTAAGACAAACACTGAGCACCATAGCTCTCCAGAAGCACCCTCACTCACATCCACTCAGCCTGATATTAAAGGGACAGTTCACCCCAAAAGTCAAACATGTTTTTCCTCTTAGCTGTAGTGCTCTTCATCAACCTAGATGGGTTTGGTGCGAGTTGCCTCATATTGGAGACATCGGCCGCAGAGATGTCCGTCTTCTCTCCAATGAAATGGGACTATATGGCACGCCTGTATTTTTGATTTGGTGAACTGGCCCTTTAAAAGTTCATCGGCCCATTTTCTATCTCGGACTCTCGCAGCGCTCGAAAAATTGAGGATATGAGCTCCAAAAACCCTTCGTCCTATATTTCCCATAATGCAACGAGATAGTCTTTTCTACAGAAGGCATTCTACTAGTACTCTCCATGAACAACGGACAGGTCTGGATGTTAACAAAGATGGTGGAGCGTGCCTTTAATTTTGTCATACGTCATCTCATCTGAATTTACTGGCTACTGGTTTTGGATTGGGATAAAACTAGAAGTAACGGATCAGGACGTTGGCCGATTTTGGACCAAACTCATGAAGTTTGATGACGTCTTGGCGGTAGATTTAAGTACTTAAATCCACGGCCAAGACAGTTTTCTGTAGAGTCTACTGGGCTAATATGGAGAGAGATTTTGTTCCCCGTCTGTCAATAAAGACGGACAGTGAGCGTCTGACGAGGTCGAGGTAGGAAATGCCCAGATGGGCAATGGAGGGGGGTGGGGGGGGGGGGGACAAAGCAAACAATGGAGGCAGAGGATGAGGTGGTCTAGAGTGAGCTTAGGAGTGAAAACCCTAAAAGAAAATACCCCCCCTCAACATGTTCACCCCCCACCCCTTTGAGCTTGTATAAACCCCCCCGAGACAGAACCGCACAAACAAACAGACAGACACACACACACACACACCACAACAACCACCACGTCACTATGCACCGGGTTAAAAACAACGTCTCGTCCGCTCGGTGCGGACGGACCTTTTCCCATTCACAGCTTTCCCAAAGCAGCGCAACCGCAGTCACGACCTGAAGACAGAAAAATGTGCTGCGTGTTTTTGGATTTACTACCACGTCCTGGTTCCAACGCACCTGAGGAGGAGGAAAACAAAAACAACAAAACAAAAAGTCGTACTGTGGGATCACCATTGGAACATTAAAAGAGCCTTTCTCACATTTTAAAAACAAGGGAGTTGTCCTACCTTTACACCTCAAACACCTAAAGCAAAAAAAAAGAAAAGTCTTCCAGGACACAAAACAGAGTTTGGGCACCGTCCTTTAATGCTGCCGTGACGGATCAAATGTCTTTGTGATCAAAAATGTCCCACACACTACTTTCAAACAAACACTCGTCCTTTTCAAACCCTTGTGAAGAGACGCTTTAAAAATTAGTAAAATCAACGTTTTAAAAAGATGCCAGAGGAAAGTGACTCCATGGCATCATCGACAGTAAGGAGGAGGGAGGCCACGGCTGCTACCGAACTATACTCCACCCATCTCTCACTCACACACACACACACACACACACACACACACTCCTGGTTGTGCGCCTCATCCTCTGTCAGGTGTACAGGAGGGCAGCCAGTTGGTAGTCCTCTGTGTCATTGAAGAGTCGTGTGTGTGTGTGTGTGTGTGTGTGTCTGTGTGTGTGTGTGTGTTGCAGGCGGTGCGTGTTGAGGCCTCCGTGGTGCACAGGTGGATGGGGAGGGTTTTTCACCGCGGCGCTGCAGACTGGAGGCCGCTGGGCGTGACCCGGGACAGGGCCTGCAGAGGGCACATGGAAATTACTTATTTTTTCCATCAGATATAAAACACAAATCTCTTTAAAAACATATTATATAAGGTAATCATAAATCATAAGCTCCAACTACATAAATAAAGGATCAATAAAAAAAAAAGATCAACCCATTGTGAGTTCATGCTTTAAGTCTTTCCGAAAGACAAGCAAGCAGCTTTTAAAAACGCTTGTTTTCTGAATGGAGTTTGGTTTGATCAGGGCTCGGCTTTGCCAACATTGTAGCCGTTCCATCGCCACTCAAAATAACGTCATCTAACATAAACACGGCGGCGGCGTAATTGTTTGTACTACAGACTGAAAGCTCGCTATGCGTTTGGTGTGGACACAACATTCCCTTTCAGACAGAAAGGGAATGTTGTGTTTTTAGGATGATCCCTTTAACATCATCTTATGATAAATAGACCAAACACCAGAAACACGGCTCATTTCTAAAGCACTTAAAAAGGGCTTGGATTCCAACACAGAAAATCCTGCAGTCGCATACATTGATATTTTTGTAACAATGCAACAATAACATTGCACTAGTTATTATCAAGGGCCTCATAATATAAATATATAAAAGAAAACATCCCCCATTACACTCTGTGACCTCCTGGGGGAGCACTCGGTCTACAGAGAACTAAAGGAAATGATGAAGCGCTGCTGTTCAGATCCACACTACCA
Organism: Anarrhichthys ocellatus; assembly: GCF_004355925.1. Lineage (NCBI taxonomy): Eukaryota > Metazoa > Chordata > Actinopteri > Perciformes > Anarhichadidae > Anarrhichthys > Anarrhichthys ocellatus. The sequence continues at coordinate 309,756 of NW_022280086.1, read as the reverse complement.
GCTGGATGAACTACTGCAGCTATTTGGTTGCTTCCCCTCAGTGAATGTAAAAAAAGGGGAACAAACTAACATTTGGTATCATTGAAAAAGGGAAGTGTATAGATGCCGATACACAGTGTGTTCTCTTGTAATCTGCTTGTTCCGTTTTTGTCAGTCTTTGTTAGGTAATAGTAGATTTCACAATATGTACTGTTGGGCAGTGCAAAGTCCTCCCTTTGTTCTTTTTAATTCTCATTTCTTGTACCCAACAAAACCTTTCCTGCTCTACTGTGAAAAACAAAGCTTGGTACGTCAGACCTGTCACTACAGCGTTGGGATGCTTACTGTTGAATTGTAACAAGTTACAGATTACTAGTTAGTCTTTTAAAAATGTAAGACGTAATTACATTTGATTACTTTTATAACAAGTGTTTTAAACTGGGCAGTAAAGCTGAAAAGCCCTAAAACCTCACAACAAAGAAAAAAATCAAGATGGCAACGGACAAAATTAAAAGATGCCGACAGCCATAATTTCAAAACTTTGCTTCACAACGGTACTCAAGACCAACTGTCAAACTTTTAATAAATTCTACAATATACCTTGAATTAAGATTGGAACAGAGCAACATAATGAATGTTATATTCTGCATATAAACTTTTTACTCAAAAACAATATACTCGGATGTAACCCCTTAGTAAACACCAACATTTTTAATAGTAACTGTAATTAAATGACCTATTGTTCACAGTAACTTCAGCTGTTCAATTACATTTACTCGTTAATTGTATTACGTAACTCCCCGACACCGAGCTTTGTGATTATTTGAGCTGACCGCTGTCATTTTGCATAGTCGTTACAAACAGCAAGTGAATTAGGTGCGTTTCCATCAGCTGGGTGAGTAAAGTGTTCCAACGTCAGGAGAGAGAACACCATGCAAACAAAGCTGTTGGACCGGTTCTCCGATTAGCTAACCACAAGTGCTGCTTTGAGAGGCCATAAATCTCTTGATGTACAGCGGCTGCCGCAGCAGCATGTTTGACGGTGCTAAGGATAGTGTCGCTAGGAGTTGCTTCCATCCAGCTTTACTGATTAGACAGTTCACATAAATGCAGTCTCGTCTTGCGTCTTCTTAGACAGTTTAGCGAGAGGTGAAACGCCATAAAATGAATCGCAATTATCCGTATGACAACGAATCTTCAACTAAACCTCATGATGCGACAGCCCGAGTCAGACCTTGTGGATTTCATACATTACATAACTAAGCGACGTGTCTTTGTGCACGTGTGTTACCTGTGAGGACATGCGCGATGCGTCCTGGCGTCCCGTGAGATCCGAAGAGGAGATGTTGACAGGCGCCCCGCGATGAAGACGCATGCTCACCTTCCTCTCCTTCTCCAAACCTGTAAAGGGCACAAGAGGTCAAATGATGGAAAAGCCCCGACTGTTATGTTCAAACTGCACATTAAATTACAACAGCTGGGTTATGTCAGTCAGCTGATTTCAGCTTCTTTTTCTACTGTTAAGGGTGTGTGTGTGTGTGTGTGTGTGTGTGTGTGTGCGCGCGCTGACCTGTGGCGGGGTTGAGTGGTGAGGGAGCCGCGACCTCCTGAGTTGCCCTGGCTCTTCCTGAGGCCGAGGCCAGGCCCCTGGCTGCGGGGTTCCTGCTGTGCCTCAGCCTCTCCTCCCGCTCCCGACGCTCCCTCTCTGCGTCCTCCACGGCCCTGTTGGCTCCCTAAAACAAACACACACACGGTTAACTCTGTGCAAACTCTCCGAACTTCCGTTTAGTTCAGCTTTCTAGCTACAACAGATGTCATTTGTAATTTGTCACTGGCTAAATCACCATGGCCTCGGCATTCAACTTTGTTGAAGTTAGAACTTTATCTTTGGTTTGAATGAAATCCTGGAGTGGTCCAGGCCGGCCCTCTGGTCTGCCTCTCTCCAAAATACAAGTGGTTTAAAACCCAGAAGAGAGGCTTAAAATAAGACCATGAAAGTGTTTGTATGTAGTCAACAAGATGTTTAAACTAAACACAAAGTCAGTTTGTTTAAAAAGGTGCAATCGGGCCAGAAATTTAGTTTCAAAACATTAAAAAAAATGAACTGACATTTACAAGCGGTGTGACTTGTAAAACCGCTCATATCTCCAGAGTCATTAGTGAGTCACTGTAGCGTCCTCAGAGCTGCACTGAGGGCTTACCAATAATACATCCATCCGTGTACGTTTTATAGTTTATAGAAGAGTGAGAACAACTTTTTTTCTTTTTCTTTTTTTTTAACTTTCAGCAGTTTGGGTGAATTCTACATATTCTTGCCCTGCTGTAAGTTAGTTGTGAGGATTCTTTTTAATATAACTGATGACTCTAAATTTAGATCGTATGGACCCAGTAACAGGTGAAATGTTGACTCCTATTTCTTTGGCCAGGTACTACACGTTGCACCTTTCTGGCTAAATATCAAGAAACCCGGACTCAGTAATAATGCAACCAAATACTTACAAACTTGAGCATGTTCCAGTCGAAGACGTAGTCGTAGGAGAAGCCCTGCCTGTGGAAGAGGTTCCTGAAGAGCTGGCGGAGGTACGAGTAGTCGGGCTTGTCATCGAAGCGCAGGGAGCGGCAGAAGTTCAGGTAGGTGGCAAACTCCGCTGTAGGGGGAGGGGGGGGGGATCGGGACACATGAGCAGTGAGGGTTTGGTTTGGATCAACGTTAATACTTATGGAACTAACAAAGAGCGGAGAGACTTACATGGGTAGCCTTTGCAGAGAACCTCAATGGGCGTGGACATTTTCTTCTCGCTGATGCGCTCGTACTTCTGCCTCTTGGTGGCGGCTTTCAGGCCTTGCCAGGGAAGAGAGCCCAGGTTGAAGTACATGAGGACGTAGCCCAGCGACTCCAAGTCGTCCCGTCTGGACTGCTCTGTGGACGCAAGAGGACAAAGTCAGATTGGCAGCGTGGACGGGGTTCCATCCATTCATTGGAGGATTTTGTGGACGCCGGTCTTACCGATGCCCAGGTGCGTGTTGATGGAGGCGTAGCGCGCCGTGCCGGTCAGGTTCTTGTTCTCGCGGTAGGGGATGTGCTGGTGTGTGCGCGCGTCGCGGTACTTCTTGGCCAGGCCGAAGTCGATGATGTAGACCAGGTTGCCCTTCTTGCCCAGCCCCATCAGGAAGTTGTCCGGCTTCACGTCTCGGTGGATGAAGTTCTTGGAGTGGATGTACTCGATGCGGCTGATCTAGAGGAGAGAAGCGGGAGAGGGTGCGATTATCGTTAGCGCACAAACACGGATGACACGCGTTCCGATTCGACGTCCGATGAGCGGGCGCTACGCGGAGACCATCGGGACTCACCATCTGATCGGCCAGCAGCAGGACCGTCTTGAGGCTGAACTTCCGAGAGCAGAAGTTGAACAGGTCCTCCAGGCTGGGCCCCAGCAGCTCCATCACCATCACGTTGTAGTCTCCCTCGGCCCCGCACCACTTTATCGTAGGAATGCCCACTGGAGGAGAGAAGGAAAGAGGGAGGAAGGAGAAATATTTAGTCCTTATTGAAGGAGTATTTTGATACAAAAAGCTGTTTACGTTACCAAAAGATGGGTGTTTTCTCCACAGGTACCTTGAATATCTTCAAAATTCTGAGTAAATATACTGAATATTATAGTTTCTTGTACTCTATGGTGGCTCAAGGCTAAATGTGATACAAGTCTTAAATCACAATATTTTAATAGTCTGGTGCAGGCCGATGTAATGTTACTATTGACAATAAAATGTTGATGGGGACAAACTGTCCACCCACACCTGAGCATCTGCGGGCACACGCACACACACGCGCACATACACAGGAGCAGTGTGAAGGCAGAGGCCAGCTGGTTTAGCAGTAGCTGGTAATTGGCTGATGTTGCCAAGGCAAAGAGGCCATCTGGCATTCCCTTCTATCGGCAGATGGCAACAAAATGATGTTGCGTGCGTGCGCACACTCACTCACTCACTCACACACTCACTCACTCACACACTCACACACACACACTCTCTCACACACACACACACACACACACACACACACACACACACACACACACCTATTTATATACGTACAAACGCAAATACAGCCCTTGGTCTGGGTCAGCCAGCGTGCCCCGATACATCCTAGCGTGCTGGGACACAAATACAAACGCATGCGTGTGCACATTTGTAACAAAGTTGTACACGCAGTCAAGCAGACTGTTATATTATTGCTGATGTAATAAATTCATTTGAAAAAAAAGGTGCTAAACTAAAAATTTTGAGCATTTGTATAACCGCAAACACTGACTTGCTCTGTAAAGATATAGTAAGGTCAGCGCTGTTGCTTGCACCGTTAGCTGCTAGCCGCCGGCTCAGCGGCCGCCATGTTGAGAGCCGTATGGCAGCAAATCCCTCAATCACATATATGCTCTGAATGTGGAACTTAGCACCTTTTTAAAAATGCGCTACTTTGACTCTGATGCAGCCGCCTCTCTCGGTCTGTTTCGTCACTCAAAAGCCTCCAATCTGTTTGGTTACACGTCATGAGTAACAGCCCACTGACTGTCACTGACGGGCAACATTGGTCTAGACTTCTGTCCATTCTTGAGACTCTCTGGGGAGGAGTGCGATGAGTGGATGTCGGTGTCAGTTTTCTTTAACCGAGGAGGCAGAATACTTACAGACACACTTTTACATCAACATGTTCTCCCACCTCACCAGAAAGGTTCAGTTTCCAAACACGGTTTTGTGATCAGGGAGGGAATTAGGCTACAAAATAAGATCCCTGCTACAATATAATATAATATAATATACAGCTTATGACAATATAGGAGGCCTGTATTGACGTGGAGAACATAGTTCATTAAAATACAAACAAAACTTTACAGAGTGACAGGATGCGTGTGCACGTGTACCGTACCTCCGCCCTGCATCATCTTGTAGATCTTGCTCTCGATGTGGAGCTGTGGGTGTTTGGTCTTCACGCATTCCAACTTGATGGCAACCTCCTCTCCGACAGAGATGTCCGTACCTAGACGGGACAGACAGAATGCAGGACGTTAATCGGAGTACGCAGACGTTCACTGCGGCTATTGATTTGTCTCGTGTAACAGTATCTCATCTGCAGCAGAGCGTGGGCAAGTCGAAGATGTACTGCCATCGGGTCAAAGTCCAGCGTAATCACGTTTATCCAAGTCCTATAATTCAATGAAGCTAACTTGACATGAAGATAATAATTTCACTTTCCCAAAAGTTTCATAGTGACACA
>NW_022280086.1:254697-274505 GCF_004355925.1 Anarrhichthys ocellatus | reverse complement strand
GTGTGGTAAATATTTTAATTTATTATTTTGATAAATTGGTAAATGGTATTCCTACGTTCTAAGACAGTCCAAAAATATTAGTAAACATGAACAACTCTATCCCAAATCCCCAAAACTAGAGTGTTAAAAGCTCAAATTTGTGATGTTAGCGTGAACCTGAATTGGGAGAGATGTTATGGAAAAAGACAGAGAACCTGTAAAGCAGGAGGCTGCTGGGTAAACGTTATCATAACTGAACTTTATTTGACGTTAATTAGGTTTTCAGTTTGTGACCCAGAAGCCTCCATGGTATGGTTACATTGCCTGTATCATTTTGAAAAACATGACATAATGAAATGAAGTTTGTATTTCCATAAGTCTGTTCAATTTCATTGTGAGTTAGAGAAAAAAAAAGTGTGAAAATATATATACGTGTATAGAGATGGTGTCCATAAATACTACTTCCACTCCATGAATAATACTTAAATAATATTTAAATAATATATAATTACAAAAATTATTTAACTGACCTCGCTGGAAAATATCAGCCATACAGCACTACTCCCCGAAGCGGTGAAGTATTATTTACGACCGCCATCTTTGCCGTCCTCAGTCTCCTCACTCATTGCCTGGTGTTGTTGTTCGTGTTTGGTTGCTTACTAGGGGCTCATCTCTTCCAAGTAAAGAGTCTGGTCCTGCACAACAACAAAAGAGTGGTTCCTTTGTCCAGCTGGCCTGAGTCCATCCTCTATAGACAACAAACTACACGGAGTCCTCCAACATAAACTCTGTACACCTCTATGTTTTTGCACTTCTGCGGTAAAGCATGGTTAAAAAAACTTCATCTCGCAGCGTCTTTAAAGGGGAACACAATACCTAACGGTTTTGAAAGTTATAATTTCATTATTGTAGTACGGCATTTTATATAAAGTAACAATGTATCAGCTGTGCTGCTTTAGTTTTTATTTTTCTTGTCATTTTAATTTATGGAAATTACGCTTTTATTCTGAAGGATTGGGGGTCGGAAGTGTTTCGCTCTTGGTGCTCGCAGGAAACACCTCTCTGTTTCCTCTTTCACGATTGAGTTTGTTCCCTCAAAGGTTTGTCAACTGATCTAAAGTCAGTGAAATGGCTTTGACCGGGGATGGAAACCAGCTTTCCCTGCGAGGAGAGGATCCTAACGTCGGAGGGAAGACGGACACAAGTGACTCCAGCCGGTAACTTCCTGTACTCTGATACTTATTTCGTCAGTATGTTTACCATTTACAAGAGCTGGATGGCAATTAAACACTTGACATTTTACACTTGAATTGTAATTCCCGTTCATTTTTTTTACCATGTTGCTGGAGTGCAATTTATCATTTTGATGACAAACAACAATCATAAATTGACTGATTGATCTATGTATTTATTTGTTACATTTTGTTTTACAATGTTAGTGAAGCATTGTTTTATAAGTCAGGGCCTGATGTCGCCATACACAGCGAGGCATACCGCTTATTAATTAAACACTGATCGGTACTCGGTATCGGCAGATTCCCAAAAGCCGTGGTATCGCTATCGGGACTGAAAAAGTTGAATTGATGCGTCTCTAGTCAATAAAAGGCGACAACCTCCGGTTCTGCCGAGTGAAGGGAAGTGTTTTAAAATTTACGCAATCTCTACTGACCAGCAGGGGGCGACTCCCTCATGTTGAAAAAAGAAGTCTGGTTGTATAGAAGTCTATGAGAAAATGACTACTTCTCTCTTGATTTATTACCTCAGTGAACATTGTAAACATGAGTTTATGGTCTCAATCTCTAGTTTCAAGTCTTCTTCAATACAGCATGATGTTCATTTAGTAAATTATGGTCCATTTAGAGTCAAATAGACCATAAAGCAGGGTATGCTTTAGGGCGGGCTTACTGCGATTGACAGGTCGCTGCCGCTACCAGAGACATATATGGCGTCTCTGTCACTCCTCCGCATTCCAAATATGGTAACTTCTGTTCATCGGTTGCAAAAAAAACCCATCATGGCGACATCCGTAAAACGATGGCGACTGCAAAAAGGCTTCATAACAGCAGTCCACAAACCAATGGGTGACGTCACGATGACTACGTCCACTTCTTATATACAGTCTATGGTCAATGCACAGCCCTGAAATTCAAGTCTAGTGGACATTTAAAGGGTACATTTGTCATTGCAGACTAATGAATAGTTGAAAGTAAATGTTGCATGGTGTTCCTCTATCATAGTAGAACCAGTTAAGTTACTAATGTGATTTAATGTTCAACCAAATGCACCAGTCTCACCTTGCCACCTTGTACTTCCACCAGGTTGGAGTCTTGTTTGGATCAACCAATGGATTTGAGTGGTGTCCATGAAGTCATCAATTATTTGCCCTCCCCCCTGCCAGGTGAGGTGTCTTTGTTACAAGCAGCAGTAGAAAAAGAATCTTAGCTGCAGTCGATGACTTGATGACCACACTTTATATGCATCATGTCCTCTCCCTCTCAGCCAAACATTACGACGCCGACACCACCGAACCGATCAGCTGTGGCCTTCAATCTTTGGAGGAGCTGTTGTCATGGAAACGAAGCGAGGCGAACCCCTTCAATGTGGCGGCAGTCCCCCTGGCACCTCGGGAGCCTCCTCTTGCCAGAAGTCTCCGTCGCACCTTGGTGTCTCACGACATGATGGGAGGCTACCTGGATGACAGGTATGGAGGCATATTTAGTGCTGAATAAAAAAAAAAAAAAAATCTGGTTTTTAAGACTTTTGCTTCTAAAAGTTATACTCCCAGATCTTGTAGTGTCATCCCAAAATCTACAAATGACCTTCCAGCTCCTTACTTATAGACAGTAGTACAATAGTAGTAGTACAGTATATGAGAGAATATTACAGCCTAGAGTAGGTGATGTGACGCTTTCAAGTGGCATTCCTCAGGTCTGAAAAGTGAAGCCAATGTAAAAGTGCCTAAAACTTTCATTCTCTCTAATGGCCAGCAGGGGGCGACTCCTCTGGTAGCAAAAAGAGGTCTATGAGAAAATGACTCTACTTCTCTCTTGATTTATTACCTCAGTAAACATTGTAAACATGAGTTTATGGTCTCAATCTCTAGTTTCAAGTCTTCTTCAATACAGCATGATGTTCATTTAGTAAATTATGATCCATTTAGAGTCAAACAGACCATAAAGCAGGGTATGCTTTAGGGCGGGGCTACCTCTTGATTGACAGTTTGCTACCACAGCGTTGTCTGGTCTGGGATTTGTCCGGGATTTTGGTCTTACAACTTTAACCCTTTCACATTGTGTTTTCACATCATGAAAGTGATGATGATAAGGATGGTTTTTGGTAAATGGAGTGTTAATTTTATATTCTGATGAAGGCATTATACGACAGGTCTGGACCACTCGAGAAGTTTGTTCGTTCATTCTGCTGTAAGATATGTAAACCCTTTTCACATAATGCTTTGTCATGCTCTCTTTTCTGTGGTCAAGGTTTGCTCAGGGGACAAGTGCAGAGGCCCCGTATGCCTTCTACCACTGGCAATACATTGATATTTTCAACTACTTCACACACAACATGGTGACTATTCCTCCTGCTGTGTGGACCAATGCAGCGCATAAACATGGAGTCGTTGTCCTCGGTGAGTCAAAAGGCCAAACATAAACCGAACCAGGTCCAGTTCAGGAATCCTGAATTTGTGTTTTATATCTTCGATATCGGGTATCATATTTTGAATTTAAAACCTGTCTTCATCTGTAAAATCATAATTGGTCTGCTTTTTCAGGGTCGTTCATCACAGAGTGGACCGACGGAGCCGCAGCGTGCGAGGCCTTCCTGAAAGAGGAGGAGTCGTACCGGGCGGTGGCTGACAAACTAGTCCAGATCAGCCACTGTTACGGCTTCGATGGCTGGCTCATCAACATAGAGAACTCCCTCAGTGTGAGTAAGACTTTTATCCTGGCAGTCAACACAATACTCTACATGAAACCTTTGGAATATAAAAGGGTTCTAAGTAGAACCGTGTGGGTGGGCTCTTGTTAGCACCCTTAGAAGGTCTGGATTGAACCTTGAGAGAGGTTTCTGGGTGGAACCATTACACCATAGAAGGGTTCTCTGTAGAGCCTCTAATACGGGGTTCTGGGTGGAACCTTTCACATATGGTTCTTCTAAGTGTAACCCTTGGGTTGAAGGAAGAACCCTCTGAAAGAGTTCCAGGGGGAACCTTTATCCTAAGGTCAAGGTCAATTCACAAAAGCAATGCCCATCCAGAGTGACCTGGAATTTGTTCTTCTTTGTACAAATATTCTTGGTCCCCCGAGGATGAAAGATACAGAATTTTGTGATTCCTCGACTTTTCCTCCAGCGCCACCAGCAGGTCGATTAATGTCACTTATCCTGTGAAATAGCTTAACTTCTGCAAGATGGTTTGGCAGAAGATTTTGTACATAGATGGTTCCAAGAGGATGAATTCTACTGAATTTGGGGATGCGGATTCTTGAAATGAATGAATGAACTGCCATGAAATGAGATAGGATTAATTGTAATAACTTTAGTGATCCTCTGACTTTTCATCTAGCGCCATCATCAGGTCAACAATATAACTCATCCAACACTTTAGTTCATGACCAAACACCTACAGAACTAATGACGTTACCATCTGCCTCTGCTGTTCTTTATGCTTACTGATGATTATCAAATGTTAGCATGCTAACACGCTAAACTTAGACGGTGAGTACACATTTTGTAGTGGCCTGTCTCTTCAAGACCTCGGCCTGAAAAGCATGTAAAGTCCCCGTGTGTGCCGCCATCTGTCTGCAGGAGGTTGCGGTGAAGAACGCGCTTTTGTTCCTGCACTATCTGACGGACCAGTTGCACGAGCGGGTGCCTGGCAGCCTGGTGCTCTGGTACGACAGCGTGATTGAGAACGGAAAGCTGACGTGGCAAAATGAGCTCAACCAGTCAAACAGGTAGATCAATTTGAAATTAGTAGCAGAACTCGATATAAACAACCAGAGATGATTACAACAATTTGGCAGTTCATTGATAACTGTCCAACACTTTATCTCAATCTCTTCATAACAGGATGTTTTTCGACGCTTGTGATGGTTTCTTCACCAACTACAACTGGACAGAGCAGAACCTGGAGTGGATGAGGGACTACAGCGGGATCCAAGGCCGCCAGGCTGACGTCTACATCGGGGTGGACGTGTTCGCCCGAGGCAAGGTGGTGGGAGGAATGCTGGAAACTAATAAGGTACACACTGTGGAACACGTCTGCTTCTGAAGAAAGCGTTGATCGTTACCATCATTGACGGTATGCACCCTCTTGTTTCGGTCGCCCGCAGGCGCTGGAAATCATTCGGAAGCACGGCTTCTCCACGGCCATCTTTGCCCCAGGCTGGGTGTACGAGACCCTCAACGACAAGACCAAGTTCCGCAAGAATCAGGACAAGTGAGATCAACACAATACTGACAGTGACGGGAATGCACACATTCAACTTTAACTTTGAAAGCAGAAGAAAGAAAGCGGCGATGTTCTTATTTAACCGTGACCCGTCCTGCTTGCAGGTTCTGGGCTCTTCTGTCAGACTACCTGTACATCCATCGGCCAGCCTCGCCACTCCCCTTCATCTCCTCCTTCTGCCAGGGTTTTGGGAAGGCTATCTACTGGAGAGGACAGGTACTGAAGGAGGTGGATCTGCAACCAAAGGCAGATGGTGTGGGGCTTTTAAACAGTTGTACATAGTGCCCATCACCATAACAAAATTCCTTGGATGATCTATCGTCCCAGAAATAATTGCGATAAACAATATTCGTTTGTCATTTTATGACCATTTTAAGCCACTGCCACTTTGTGAGAATATTCAGACATTGGAATTGGAATGTGAAAAAAAAAAAAAGAAAAGTACACTCGGGGCTCTGTGAACAAAAATGTGCATAGCCTATGTCCAAGTCTTATAATGGAAGGAAAAACCCAGCTCTTTATTCTGGAATCATGTTGGCCAAATTCGAACGATATTGAGGTCAGTAAAATATGTCATACGACATAAGCAGTAACGTTATATGATCGAGATCAAGTCCATATTTTGTACAATAAGTCAACAACGTAAATATGATCGAGGACATATAATGTAGTAGATAACCTGGACATCGTCCTGAAGTACATTTGTTAGATCTAAGCCAACTTATTGATTTTGTTTTAACTCCAGGAAGGAAGAGCAACATTGATCCCCATTGCACTAGTCCTCACATCTCTGCAGTCCATTTTAGAGTCGATTGTAACATTTTATTTCGTGTGTGTGTGTGTGTGTGTGTGTGTGTGTGTGCAGCGCGAGGCCAACAGGAGCTGGTTCAACCTGAGCGCCCAGGAGATCCAACCCTTGTACTACTGCACAGAGCTGGAGGGCCAGGGCTGGCTGAGCAGCCGCGGCTGCCCAGAGGACGCCTGGAATGGGGGCTGCTCACTGCTGCTGGACGGACTCATCCCCGCCACGCACACGTCTCCAGTTTGTGCCAAGTGTGTGTTTCTCGTTCCCCCTTGCTTTAGTTTCCACACAAGTCTCACAGTACGTCCACAGTACTCCGTTTTGAATCTCTTTCAGGATCTTGTCCCTCCACGTACCCCTGGCATCCAAGACTCTGGTGACCCTCATTTACAAGCCATCCACCGGGATCAAAGTGTCCCTGGAGATGAAGACAACAGACGCCCGTCTTTGCACGCACATGGACGTCCGGGATGTCAAACGTGAGTTCCTTACAGTCCATACCCGTGATGCCCAAGGTACTTTTGGAATATCCAACCCCCGCCCCAATGCTTGCTGTTGCAAAGGTTTTCTTCGGATTTGTATCTTCCTGGGTTCCATATTGCCAAGCACTGATTGTATGTTTCCGCAGCTAGCAGCGGGTCTCCTGTGGTACAGGATGAGGGGCTCCAGTTGGTGAGCCAGTTCACTCAGCTGTGCGGCAACTCGAGTCCAGATGGCTGGACTGTCGGGTAAGGCACTCCTAACAGCCGAGTTAACAGCTAAGTTAAAGGGTTTATCGTTTTAAAGTCTGTTTCCGTCGTGTCACTGCGGGCAGGTGTTCCCAGCTGGAGCTTCGTGGCTGTGCTCTCAGAGAAGTTTGTCTCAGCATCCAGCGGGACGGACCGCCGCAGGACACGCCATTCAGCTGCAGGGTGGGGGAAATCATGGTGAGCCAGTTGTGTTCAATGTCCTCAGCTGTTTTAACACCATAACTATGTTCATTCAATGGAACTGGCACTAGTAAAATACAGGATTTCCACTTCAACTCCCTCTCGCAGCTGCCAAATCCGACACACTGGCCCTTTAAATAAAAGTATATGAGAATTCCTCCCTGTTAAATGGTTCATGTGCCCCCCCCCCCTCTCTCTCTCTTTAAGCTTTTGGATGTAGGTCTGCAGGTTCCCACTGAGCTGGTTCAGGGCTTGTGCATCTACGACGTGGTGTGGCTGCGCGGTGCCGGCACCTCACCAGAGTCCCCCTCTCCCTGCCTGCACTTAAACGCCACCCTGCGCTGGAAGTACCTGACGGAGCTCGCGCGCCACTTCCGGGTGTACTGGCGACGGCTGAGAGGACCCGATCCCAGGATCCCCCCGGGTGAGCTCGTTTTGGTGGGCCGGGCGTACTCTAATCTTTTCAGAGTGACGGAGCTGGTGGTGCCCGAACCGCCCGGCCTTCTGGAGCTGGTGGTGGAGCCGGTGAGCAGGAAGGGCCTCCTTGTCCCAGAGAGCCACTGGGGAAGAAGAAGCCTCAGCTACACAGAGGCATTAACGCAATGACCTAACATAAATGCTTACGTTATGGTGCTGCATTCATGGCTCTGATGTAAAATTCAACATTCACAAGTTGGAGCACTGATATGTTTTTGGCTTTGTGTTAAGAGACCGTTTTGGAAAGTCCCAGTGAAGGCTATAAAACTGACAACTGTGTGGTTGGCAACTTTTAAATCTGAATGTCACATTTTTAGATTTAGGTGGAGGTGGCAAAGTGGAGCTATTGACCAAAAAAACATGATGCTAATCTGCTTGAGTTATTGTGTCTTGCTTTGTTTCACTGACTTTAACCAATCCCAGCTCCACATACTGTGTTCTTGAGCTTCGAACCAGACCATGCGCTTCTCATCAGGGCTATGAGTGCATCAACAGATCCATCTCCATGGCAACTGGGCAAAAATCCAGAAAAACAACGAGCAAGAGGATCTTCAGTTCCCTTAATTACTTTATCAAGACGGAGATAAGATTGACACCAGTATATCGAATGTATCAGGAGTCAGAGATATCACTTTTTGCACAGTCTCGCCAAAAGAGATTTACTGATCCAAATATACTATTTCTTTCTTCTCATCATATAAATACTAGTGCTGGGCAACGATTACAATCTTTAAATTCAATAATGAATTCAAAAGTAGTGTATTGTGCACTTTTATTGTAAAAGTGCTGCTATATGAACAAAAGTGCAATAACATTTGGTTTGCAAACACTTTCAACAAATAAGGTTCTTTTTAACAGCAGTATTCCTGTAAGAGCCAGAAGTGTATGTATTGGTTAATTGGAATTTTGGGCTTATTAACCATTTAATTTCTGAATTATGCTCATTGTGCAGGAACTAAAGGAAAAGCATTTATGTTAATGGCTCTCCCTTTTTTTCTTGGTTTAATGACGTCATGACGGCAGCCGGTGCAAAACACAAAGAGCTGCATTAGGCACGAGAGCATATAGTTTTTCTACCGTGTGACAAGAGTATAATATTTGTGTATTTAACGCTTTGCTGCGTAAGACAAAAGGAAAATACTTGAAAGATCTCCCGTCATTCGCATAAGAAAATGAAGTCACTGTCCGCAGCTCATTTGCTGCTTAATAATGAACAGACGGAACGCCGCTACAATTCCCTTTACACAGTAGCAGTTCAAATAGTTATGATTCTGATAGATATTCAGCCAGTGTTCACAACTTTATCTTTGTGTAAGAGATGCAATTTGAAATATACGCTTTGCAAACCTTTTTAAGTCATGTTTTATTCTCAGTAGCGATAACTAAATGATATGCTTATTATACATATTCCAAATAAAACCACTTTAAAAATTGCTTTTTTTGGTATTTTGGTCAGACACATATGCAACGCTGATTACCGTTGTGGTATTTGTTATAAATGTACGTTCGTACATAGAGGGTGATAAGAAGCTGTACATGGAGGGACTTAGGACCCAGGGGAATGTAGGTGGAAGAGACGCCACAAACGGTTCACCACTCGCTGCCGGCTGGTCGGTTCTTGTGTTAAAAATGTCCGCTTAATTTATAAAAAAAAAAAAAAAAAAACTGCGTTAACATGCGATAAAATATTTGTCTGCGTTAATGAATTACTTGCCCAGCACTAATATATATATGTGGATTTGGTTTGTTTCTTTATAAAACTGTATGCTAGCGATATGTATGCAGACAATATATCTTGCAAAGTAACATTCAATGTTTTATCAAAGAGTTATTGAAATGGAAATGTGATGATTTTGAGCTTGTCACATATACAATAAACTAAAACATGTGATCATTGGGGCGGTAATTTTTCCTTCACACGTCTAGGTCCAATTCAAATTGGACAACGTAAGTGCATCATGGGAAATAGAGTACCAACACTTGTGCAATTGACCTTTCACCCTGCCGCCACTCCCTCAAGCTGTCAATTAACATCACCTGTCTTATCAAAGATTTTGCTTTACAGCAATTGTCATTCAAGAATAAGAAAAAAAAAACAAAAAAAAAAACTTAGGATTCGGGGAAAGCACACTCTAATATGTAGTCAGGACAACGACAAGCATCTTTAAACAGAAGAAAACACACGGCAGCATTTACTAAAAAAAAAAAGAAAAGTGCCTTTATTGTTCTTATGGCTGAAAATTACACAGGTCATTACTGTAATCAGAGCTGTCAGATTTATTTTGGTTTAGTACGGTGGAAAAAAAAAAAAAAAAAAAAGTCATGTGATCATTGTGATTGTCAGAGCCATTCCAGCTGGCAGTGGATCAAACCTGCTGGGTGATCATCCTCATCATCTGCAAGGCCATCGGTCCCTGGTCTGAGGGAATCTGTGACGACAGAAAAAGTTGGTTGCAACCACAACAAAATTACTACAATTAACTTTCATGAATTGAAAACACTGTAAAAGGGTTACAGTTCTGAGATGAAAACAACTCAGACCGGACTACGCCATGGTAGCGATCTGTCAATCAGAAGGTAGTCCCGCCCTAAAGCATACTCTTCTTTATGGTCTATTTGACTCTAAATGGACCATAATTTACTAAATGATCATCTGTACTGTATCAAATCATGCTGTATTGAAGACTTGAAACTAGAGATCGAGACCATAAACTCATGTTTACTGAGGTAATAAATCAAGCGAGAAGTAGAGTCATTTTCTCAGACTTCTTTTGGCAACCAGATGAGTCGCCCCCTGATGGCCATTAGAGAGAATGCACTTCCGCAATAGCTTCCCTTTTCAGAACCGGCTGTTGTGGCCAGAATTTAAGGCAAAATTGTTGGCTTAATCGGTTAACAAACTTATTGTGTGGTCGATAATAATGGGTTATTAATATAGCAGCAATTACAAACGCGGCAGACATGAGAAGAATAAAAGGCAACGCCACAGCGGGTGTATCTGTATCTTACCATGTGACCGGCTCTGAGGATCCAGTAGAAGGCGAAGTTCTTATAAGTCTTGCAGAAAGCTCCGGTAACACCCGGGGAGGTGGGGTCATCCAGGGGGGTCCACCTCAGCCCGTTAAACCCAGGTAGCCCCTCCCATTTCAGCCTATTCACCCACAGCTCCTGACCTATGACAGGAAGCAGAGACCCCATGTGGTACAGCTCTTTTTTTCGCAGGATGGGTTTACACCACTGCTGCTAGAGCTGAACAGGAGGTAATACACGGAGTACGTTACCCATGGTGTCCACTATGAGATCCAGCTGTCCGTTGTAGACGGTGACGTTTACTCCGGCCATCAGCAGCTGGTCGACCATGTCCACCACAGGCCTCATAAAGTCTCCTGCCATGTTGCTGAACACGTCCTCTGCCTGGCCTGGACACCGACAGGAGAAGGACAAGTATATAAAAGATGACAAGGAACAGAAGGAAAAGATTTCTTGGGACAAAATCCACTGCAGAGATACGGTACCTCCCCAGGTGACATTCTTGGGGATGATGCCCAGCTTCTTCCTGATTGGTCCATTCATCAGCTCGCTCAGCGATTGGCCATGGAGCGGTCGAATATGGCGACGCGTCTGCAGAGCTGGTGGAGACAACATTTAAGTGAAAATGGAAAAAATTTGCATTAACCCTCTTTAAATAATTAACATTTAGACTCATGTTATGAAACATTTCATGTCACCAAATCAGCTATTCTTTGTTTTAAATTGCTGAGTCAATGCGATCACTTACAGATAAAGTCTTCTCCTGCCACAGAGGCGCGTCTCTCATCCGGCTCCTGGGTGAGGATGTTGTAGAAGTTCACTCCATTGGTGTTCTGAGGTGAAAACCAATACAAGACCACATCAAACCCTATGAACCATGCACACATCAAGGAAATCACTTTAAATACGCAATATGGAGAAAATTACTTTCGGAGCAAAAGATTTGAAGAATATCTGCTATTAGTCAACAGATAAGCTCCCGGGGGAGGGGGGGGCGACCAGATTGTTTCACAATTTGTAGCACAAAGTAGCCAGTTTACAAGCTAATTTTAAATTAATAAAAGCTAAATCATTGTCAGACAATAGCCGATGGGTTCAACAAATGCCTGCTTGAATCTGATCGGTCAGTATAACCAAGACTACAAACGGAAAACCAGAACCCTTCTGAAACCAGAATCTTGTCCCGCTGCTGACAGATTCCACATGTGAATGCAGGATCGGATTATAGAGATATCTTTCAGAGCAATGTGTCTAAATGTAAAACCTCATTCGCAACAGATTTAGTTAAAATGTAACTTAAATATGTTAAATATAGAGACATACCGGAAAGTATCAAGTTGATATTTGGTGCAAATTATGTTAATGCTAAGCTAAGCAGCTGCTGTCTGTAGCTGCATTCCAAATTGCATACTTTTTCTTTTAGTGCATACTGCAGCTGCCCTTACAAAGCACGTACTTTTGCATGTAGTTTGCATTCAACTGGGACGTCCTACTTCCTCATAACATGGCACCTTGAACTTTGACCCTCTTGCTGCTGCTCAAAGGGATTGTGGGTCAGAATAGCGACTGGAACATCCTGGTGTTTTTTGGCAAACTGCATTTGACATCCTATGTATGAAATACACTTCGAAAGAGGGGAAAGTCCTAATGTCTCTAATAAGTTGACATAACTAGTCTTATACAATACAAAAAGCTCAGAATATGAAGAAGCGACCCCGACAGATCCTCATGTGTGGCACCAACCTGCTCCACCACCGTCTCAACCACAGACCACAGCTCGGTGGCTTTCTGAAACTGCTGCTGCTCCACTGCCTGCTTCACCGCCTCCGCCGCACTGATGACGTCCTTCAGGCCGTAATCATCCAGCAGTGACTGCACAGCAGAGAGGCCACGATCAGGTGGAAACTCAGCAGATCGGCTTCCGACATTTTTAATAGAAACTTTAGTTCGTTACTCACAGTAGTGTAGAGGTACGGCCCCCAGGTCATCACAGAGTCTGTGGATGAAGCAGTCTGGTTATTTTTTCCAACAAATCCCATAAAGATAAACTCTTAATGTATTTAACCTTCTTCATGTTATGTGATTGGATATTATGGGTAATAACTACAATAACGTAACTGGTTTATTATGAATGATTTTAACTGAGGACTATGGGGAGCCACAGTACATTCAACCTGTGCTGATGCTCTGTGGAAAATACGCGCGCCTCTTGCCGCCGAGTAATGTAAAAGTATTTCCAGTTGGGGTTGTTTTTGACGAGCACGTATGGAGGTTTGTGACGGATACTGACCCAGTGGGGAAATCCAAGAGTCCCCAAGTGCCACACCAGCAAAGTTGCATTTCACCGTCCCTTGTGCAATGGCCTGGAGAGACAAATTAAAAAAAAAAAAAAAAAAACAGCAATTTCAATAGGAGCTATAAACACCAGTAACAAACTACAATCAAGAAAGCCCCCGATCAAGTTCAGAACACTTGGGTTGCAGTTGATTGTTCCAATCTTCTTCTAAGACGCAACTAAAAATGTTTACACTACTACAAAGCATAACATTGAAGTTGATCACTTCTACTTCTCCAGAAAAGAAGAAAGCCACTATACTGTCAGGTTTGTATTGCCTTCTCATCCATCACATGACAGTTGTTTGACATGGGGACTTTCCAATGTCAGTGAGCTCACGTGTCACAGGCCTGAAAAAGGAGGAAATGTTGGTTAAGAGAAGTGACACTGTGCTGGGAACTCACCTTGGTGAGTTCCAAGGAGATAGCAGCTGCCATCTTCCCTCCGTATGACTCGGAGAAGATGTAGAAGGGGACGCTCTGCGCAGAAGGACAAGATGTTAATGGAACAGAATTATTTTATTTATTTATTTATTTTTTTTAAAAGCCAAGGCTGCACTCATACAAGAAGCAGCAGGATATAAAACTTCACCACCCAAATGACTTTATCAATCACTCGCCCTGCGTTTCCTTCAATTCTTGAGGAAAACCATTTTCCTCGCATGCCTCACGGTACAAATGGTCATTTGAGGGGTGAAGCATCCCTTTAACAGTTTTACTCTTCTAGCAAACAAAGGATTACGGCTACACTTAGCTAGCAGGGCGAGATCAGTAAGCTAACTTTTTAGCTGCTACTTCTTCGTCCTCACTGTGAATGATGTCATTCACAGCTTGTAACGTTTTTCAGTCCTGTCTAGGGTTATTCTTGCTTAAATAAATGTAAAAAAAAATAATAATTCAAACCTAGCTAGCAAACATATGCAGCCTAGCCAGGTTGTTCTTGCTGGTTATATCCAATATTACAATAACCTGCTTTTATACATTTTCTATATTCCATTTCATTTATCCGACAGATAATAAAATATATCTTATGTCCCTCCAAAAATGGCCGTTTTGAAAAGTTTGGGCAATTCAATCTGCATGTTTGGAGCATTCAAACTAGTGTGGGTGCTTAGGCTTTCAAATAAAGCAGAGCAAACATGTTCTTTGGGACTCGCGTTTCTTTGTAGAGTAGTATTATGATATCCTGCCCGAGTGGCACAAAGTGCAGTAGACATACCTGGAACTCTGCCCTCTCTGTAAAGAAGTGCTGGAGCAGCACCAACATGTCTGAGGCCACCGTGGCCACATCGGTGGCATAGCCGTCCGGCCTGTCGGTGTAGCTGAAGCCGGTGCCCACGGGGTTGTCTACGAACAACACACTGGCTGCCTGCACCTGAAACAGCCAACACACACACACTATACATCAGCATGTTTACCTCCATTTAAACTAGGGCTGTCCTCGACTAAAGAAATTATTAGTCGACTTAAACTCATACCCGTAATAATTAGTCGTACGAGTTTCTCCACCAAAGAGCCACATTTAATCTTGTTTAGCAGAGATGTGCTGATATGTTTCTCGGATACAAGTCTCAGCATGAAAGAAAAGAAAGACGAAAATCGGCAAAATAAATCTTAATCAATTGAGACTAAAATAAACTAATCGTCCCAAAATCAATATATCAAGTGCTCTGACAAATAAAAGACAAAATCCGTTATCTGTGGCTTTCGCAGGACTGTAATGTGCTGCGAGTAGAAACAATAGTCATGTTCGCCATTAATGATGACATTTTTGGGGGAGTGGCTTTGGAGAAGGCCTGAAGGGGCAGGCTTTCAGTGTTGTTGACTATCTGGCTAGATTTAGCAACTGTCGGAGCTAGTGCTGCTAGCTACTTGCTCATTGTAAAAGAGTTTGCATCCCTAAGCTAGAGATTTTCAAAAACATTTCTGAATCTAGCATACTCCTGCTGGTTTCCCCAATTTTAACCGGCCAGAACTTTAAGGCCCACTTCCGAGTGGTACATTCTGCCAAGGAACACCTTCCTGTATAAATGAAAAAAAGAAAAGAAACTGGGCTGTAAATAAATACATAATTAATAATACTAGCTTTGTAAATTACCTAAAAATGTAATTTAACTTTATTTGGCAGTACCACTGCAACCCACTAGATGTCACTCTGCGACCCCCTGGTAGAGGATTGCAACACAATACAGGGCTATTAAATGACGGCTGGGACACGGTGATGAACTACGAGGGTATGACATGCTGTGCAGTGTAACTGGAGCTGCAATGTTGACGTTACATCAAGGAGACGCTAGAAATAAAAAGGGATGGTGTCCGCTCAGGTGCTCTTTGGTTACGCTCGAATGGATATAGAATAGAAAGCGTACGCTTATGGTCTTTTTATTAAAGAGCTTTTCAATAATTGTGGAATTGTAACTCTCACCCATTCAGTGAGGCTACTATGATGCCCTCCCTGCGGACGCCTCAGTGGTTCTAGGATTGTGACATCTCTTTTTACCCTCAGTGACACAATGACTCAACCGAACACAGTCTAGAACTTAACACATTTTAAGCTCCGTGGTGCGCCGAAGCAGCGTTTTCCTGACCGCTAAGCAGCTGCTCGGACACAAAGATGAGGATTCCTTCGAAACCTTAAACCGCAACCTCTCTTACCCAGCTCGTCTTTCTGGGCTTCAGGTCCCCGTCCAAAGGTCCAATCTCCGCAAAGTTCCCAAAGCCACTTCCTGATCCTCCTGGTCCACCCTGAAGACACACACGAGAAAACATCCTCATCACGCTCCAACAGCAGACGGGCTGTTTAATATGTACTTTTAATGACCTATTATTTCAGATTTCCTGAATAATATATTAAATAAAACCATTATATTAATATAGTATTAGAGATAAAACTATATCATCCACAGCACAGATGACAATCTTCTAGCCAGGCAGCTGGTTTTGGCTCCTTACAGCACAGTTATAAACATCTAACGTCATTAGTCAGTTCCTCCTCTGCACTGAAAATAGAAGCAGCACTGAGATTGCTCAGTCAGTCACTAGTTCTGTGGTCATTTTCAACTAGCTGACACCTTTTTACTTCCATAGGGAAATCAACTAGCATAGACTTAAAACCTGCTCCAGTTTGCATTTGTCCAAAAATCAAGGGAGCAGAAAAACCCAAGACACATATATGAGAAAACCTGCTATGTGCTATTTTTCCCAGAATGCAACTCAATAGCATCTTTTTTGTTGTTGGATTGCTTTTCCCCAGTGCATCAAGGGGCCCCAGGTTTGTAACATAAGACCTCTTTAAGCTGCTCACACAGCAATGACATCACATTTACAAGAATACAGGCATACAGAGGATTTACAACATTATACAGGTCAGTCCCTGCTTTCTAATCAGCGCAGCAATGCATGGGGGGGGGGGGGGGAACACAACCAGACACCCAAGACCATACGAGATGCTTTGGAAAAGAGCACGTGACTTGTGAATCAGTTAAACCTGTGTGCGTGTGCGTGTGTCAGCAGTGATGAGTGGACCAGGTCGTGTCCTACCTGCAGCCACATGACCAGAGGCAGATCCTGGCTGTCAGCATAGTAGAGCCACCAGAACATGTGGGCCCCGTCCCTCACTTCCACATAGTTCCAGGCTTCTTTGCCGGTCGGGGGACGACTGGGGAGCCCTGCACGCGGGAGTCAATGACACCCACAGTTTTTAACATTGGTGTTCAAGTTACCGTATTACTTACAGAGTTTAATAAACAAATACAAGGCGCATGGAGATATGTCAAAGTTAAAAGCGTTTAGCAGCCGTTGCTTTCGCTTTACAACCAGCTGAGTAGAGGAGTTCACTCGTCACGTCTGACTTTAGTCGGCGAGACTTGTAGAGGCTCTTCATACAGACCATAATCATACCTGTAGTGGCGACGAAAGCCAGGAGAAACACCAAACTCCAGGCTGCTGGTGCTGCTGCTGTCCGGCTCATCGTTGAAGGGTGAGTTTGTGTCGGTTCTGCTCTGTACGGCTTTATTGCTACAAGAAATCACATGACCACAGGCGGGGTCAGCTGATAGACGTTGTATTTTTTTTTCCTCTCTCTCAAATGTACCTGGCTATGTTGCGAGGAACTATGGGTAGGGACCGGGTATACTAGGTAAATGTGTGTAAAAGATTAATTTAAACTTATAAATACATAAGTTGAATGGGAATTGAAGGTGATAGAGAACAGACTGAATTAAAAAAATATTTTCTGGTTACAGAAATAATTATTTTCGGGAAGAGGGACGAAAGTCCGCTTCAGTTGAGGGATAATACTTTTGGTGTTGCCAGATAAACTAGATAGATAGGTAGATTTTTTTTACCTCAAGCTAGCTACCAGAAAAGACGTTTCTAATAAACTACACTTCCCTTGATGCATTGAACTCAGCGTGTTGTCTTTTGTATCGAACCTGTCAATCCGCCTCCACGCCAGAGGGCAGTGTTGTGAAAGAGTTGGCTTTCGACAGGGCGCTGGCTCTCATCACGAGTAACCCCAGACTTCCGATTTAACGTTGGTCATTCAAAATAAAGTACTATACACCGGTAATTCGATTTCTAAGTCACCAAAAATAACCATTTATAAATAAATGTAATTTGTTATACATGTATGTGTTACAAAAATACAAATTCTATGTAATTCATTTGTTCAAATTCATACTTCAGAATATGCCATTTTATTAGCCTATCACGATTTGAAGAGTTTTAATGACACTATCGACGAATGGACACTCTTATCCTGAAAATCCCGACCGGAAATACCATCCCTGTTACAGGCGGAACACGAGTGGCGGTGTTTTGGAGTGTGAGTTCGGCGTTAGGCATGGCTGCCCACGGTAACAACTTCATCCGCGTGCGCTTACACTTTGACTACCCGCCGCCGGCCGTCGTTGACTGCCGTATGTGCTGGCTGCTCGTGGACCTGAACACGTGTCGCGTGGTGGCGGACCTGGAGAGCGTCATCAGAGATAAGTTTGAGTTTGGCCGCGGAAGCATCCTCAGCCTCTTCGTGGAAGACTGCTACCTGCCGCACACGGAGAGCGTGTACGTGGTGCGGGACAACGACAGCGTCAGGTGCGCGTGCTTCTACTGTCATAATTTACCCGGCCGCGACCTTTGCGGTTCTCAGGTCAGCTCTTACAGGCACCTGAAGATGTGGGGGGGCCGCCAAGGCAAAGACAAGCATGGAGCATCCTTTCTTATTCAGGGAGATGACTTCCGCCCGAAAGCCCCAGTTCAATTGTTAGTTGCAAATTATGCCTGGGTTAGGCTTCATTTTGAAAATCTAGGTCAAAGCAGAGCTGCCGATAGTTTTTGAATATCCAGCCTTAAGTCAGCATCAGATGCAGACTTCGCCAAAGAGAATTACCCACAATTCATTGCAATGTGACGTTAAACACGGGGTAACCAGTAGAAGCATGGAGATGTAAAAAAAAGGTAAACAAAGAGGACGGCTCACGTGTGTTCAGCCTGGAATATTACATTTACTCGGAAACATTAAGGGTTAAAGATGGAACACAAAACATGAAATCAGAAGATATTTATTTATTCATTAAATATTTGATTTTGTCATTGAAGCTGTTTTGACAAAAACAAGTAAATAGATTATATGAAGTTACCTCATCTTGTGAGGAAAGAGCCTGGAAGGCGTTCAAACCACGGAGTAAAAAATATAAAATAAATACCCACAATTATACATCAAAATGTTTGACGTTGTCATGGAAACGTGATATGTGGCAGCAAAGTGCTGTCCATTGATATTTATGCCATTTGAAGCCCTCACAGTCTCTCACATTCAACCATCTACCAGGTGACGTCAGTAAGTCCTTGAGGGTTCAGGGTTTGAGGCCTTAAGGGGGGACATTGGGATTGGGCCTTTGGCTGCAATCTGCCGTCCCTCTACGACCTGTTCTCCTCCAGGACCCTGAGGCGGGCAAGAACGATTGTACATTTTGAAATGATGTCTTTTACCATCGCACTGTTTATTGTCATGCACCAATCACCAAGCCAAATTCCTTGTATGTGTAACGTACTTGGCAATAGACCGATTCTGATTCTTCGTTTTCCAGGGTGAAGGTGGGCTGTCTGGCCCAGGTGAACGGGCACAGCGGCGGTCCAGATGCTTCCAGTGAAAACAGCAGAAAGAGAGAGAGACCCGCAGAGGAGGACGGGCCGGGAGAAAATGTAGTGATCAAAAAAAAGAGGAAAAAGAGAAGCGTGGAGAGTGTAGAGACGGTGGGGAGGGATACCAGTCAGGCTTCAGCTGATGAGAGGAATAAGAAAACACAAGGAAAGAAGAAGAAGAAGAAAAGAAAGAAGGCAGAGGAAAAAGGCCCGACTGTCATCCCCAAACCAGCTGCTTCAACCAAGAAAAGCCCAATTAAAATCCCCAAGAAGCCCCCAGTGGCACAGTCAAAACCACAGAAGGTCTCCTCTTCAGATTCCAGTAGCGAGGAGGACAAAGCTCCCAAAAGGCCAGCTGCCCAAAAACCAGCACCCAAAACGCCCTCCTCCGCCCCCGCTGTCTCCAAGACGCCTCCGACCACCAAACCCACCCAGACAAAGTCCCGCCCTCCTTCATCATCCTCCTCTGAAACCTCCGACGACGAGGCCACCGTTGTAAAAAGCCCGCCAAAAACCACCTCCACAACCCCCAAAGGGAGTAAAAACTCCAAATCTCAGCAGGCTAGTCCAGCCCTGCGGTCCGCAAACGGCGCTCAGAGACAAGCCGCGAGCGTAGCGGCGCCCCCTCGCGTTGACTCGGACAGCGAGGAGGAGATCA